>NC_139222.1:270753974-270763974 GCF_055691185.1 Crinia signifera
AGATTTTGTGGCGAATTGCGCAAATGGATGAAAATAGAGGGGTGCAGGCAGAGTTGGTGGATGCTTGAGGAGGGAATAAGGGCAGCGGTGAGCGTAGCTGAGAACCTCTAAATGTGTCACTACGAGAGTACTGACGGAGGCTTTGTGGAGCCATAAATACAGAGCAAGAATCGAATTTCCGCAGCTGCTGCTGTTGCCACCAGTCTGTTCATCACGCTAAATAATCACCCACTATGCCTTGGGAACACACTCGCCTTTTTCTTTCCTGGGGATCACAAACACACTACTTACATTCCATGCCCCTCCTCACAATCATCATCTCATTTATCTGCCACTATCATGTCACTCTACTCATGTTCCGCAATGGCCGGGAACATCACAGGGGGATTTTCTACTGACCGCTGAATGATCCAGAGCTAAATCTACAGAGAAAGTTCAGACAACATGGGTCCTTACAACCCACGGCTTGTCAGCTGTTATGGGAACTACAAGTCCCAGGGTACTCTTTCGTCATCTGGCAATGCTGCCAGTCAGATTTTGCCATTGGGGCACATGTGGTGTGGGATACGGTCACTAGGTCTCCAGTAACAAGGTCGACAAGCATTAGGTCGATACCACTAGATCGACATGACTGAAGGTCGACATGGGTTAGGTCGACATGGGTTAGGTTAAAGATTGGCTTTCCAGCGATTGCTGGGATTTGGAGTCCATCAGTGGTAGCAAAGCAGACAAGGACCAAAAAATGGGTGATCGAAAAGCACTCGTACCAGCCATAGGCGCGCGCAGCACATTTTATTAGGGGGTGCACCATCAAACGGGTTTGTCTAGCACCACCTATTGGGCATATCTAGCACCACCTATTGGGTGTGTCCAACACCGCCAATCACACATGCCTACCACCATCTATTGGCACTCGCCACACCATAATCTCCTGCCTTTTTCAGTTTTAGTCTTCTAATTACTCTGTGTAACAGTACATGCAAATAATGTCAAAAACATATATGGATGACTCGGGTATGTATATGACAATGGTCTAGTCCAATTAGCAATGCAAACACATATAACTGATTATTGGACGCTTCTTTAAATGGAATACAGTTCCAAAAAACAAACGTCTTTGGTAAAAGGTATTGCTAACGGCAGGGATGTTTTCATAAGGGTGGGCACAGCACAGCATTAGGGGGGTGCCTGTGCACCCCTAACACTCAATGTGCGCACGCCTATGATACCAACATCAAGAGGTCGCACTTATATATGGCTAACACAGTCCATGCCAATCCTAACATGGAGTGCCAACCCAAAGATGGAGTCGCTTCCACCCTGCCAATCACAAAACGGCACAACTTGCAGCTTCTGCCGTAGCAGGTTGAAACACGATCATTGTGACTCAGTGTATAGTGTGAAAAAAGGCGGATCTCTGCTGCAACGGCTTTGAGAGAGAGAGTGTGTGTGTGTGTGTGGAGCTCCTCGGGTGCTGACAACCCGTAGCCACGCCCCTGGAAGGCCATTTGTCAGTTGTGCGCGAATATTGATGAAATGAGGTTTAGGAGAGATTTTGTGGCGAATTGCGCAAATGGATGAAAATAGAGGGGTGCAGGCAGAGTTGGTGGATGCTTGAGGAGGGAATAAGGGCAGCGGTGAGCGTAGCTGAGAACCTCTAAATGTGTCACTACGAGAGTACTGACGGAGGCTTTGTGGAGCCATAAATACAGAGCAAGAACCGAATTTCCGCAGCTGCTGCTGTTGCCACCAGTCTGTTCATCACGCTAAATAATCACCCACTATGCCTTGGGAACACACTCACCTTTTTCTTTCCTGGGGATCACAAACACACTACTTACATTCCATGCCCCTCCTCACTATCATCATCTTATTTATCTGCCACTATCATGTCACTCTACTCATGTTCCGCAATGGCCGGGAACATCACAGGGGGATTTTCTACTGACCGCTGAATGATCCAGAGCTAAATCTACAGAGAAAGTTCAGACAACATGGGTCCTTACAACCCACGGCTTGTCAGCTGTTATGGGAACTACAAGTCCCAGGGTACTCTTTCGTCATCTGGCAATGCTGCCAGTCAGATTTTGCCATTGGGGCACATGTGGTGTGGGATACGGTCACTAGGTCTCCAGTAACAAGGTCGACAAGCATTAGGTCGATACCACTAGATCGACATGACTGAAGGTCGACATGGGTTAGGTCGACATGGGTTAGGTTAAAGATTGGCTTTCCAGCGATTGCTGGGATTTGGAGTCCATCAGTGGTAGCAAAGCAGACAAGGACCAAAAAATGGGTGATCGAAAAGCACTCGTACCAGCCATAGGCGCGCGCAGCACATTTTATTAGGGGGTGCACCATCAAACGGGTTTGTCTAGCACCACCTATTGGGCATATCTAGCACCACCTATTGGGTGTGTCCAACACCGCCAATCACACATGCCTACCACCATCTATTGGCACTCGCCACACCATAATCTCCTGCCTTTTTCAGTTTTAGTCTTCTAATTACTCTGTGTAACAGTACATGCAAATAATGTCAAAAACATATATGGATGACTCGGGTATGTATATGACAATGGTCTAGTCCAATTAGCAATGCAAACACATATAACTGATTATTGGACGCTTCTTTAAATGGAATACAGTTCCAAAAAACAAACGTCTTTGGTAAAAGGTATTGCTAACGGCAGGGATGTTTTCATAAGGGTGGGCACAGCACAGCATTAGGGGGGTGCCTGTGCACCCCTAACACTCAATGTGCGCACGCCTATGATACCAACATCAAGAGGTCGCACTTATATATGGCTAACACAGTCCATGCCAATCCTAACATGGAGTGCCAACCCAAAGATGGAGTCGCTTCCACCCTGCCAATCACAAAACGGCACAACTTGCAGCTTCTGCCGTAGCAGGTTGAAACACGATCATTGTGACTCAGTGTATAGTGTGAAAAAAGGCGGATCTCTGCTGCAACGGCTTTGAGAGAGAGAGTGTGTGTGTGTGTGTGGAGCTCCTCGGGTGCTGACAACCCGTAGCCACGCCCCTGGAAGGCCATTTGTCAGTTGTGCGCGAATATTGATGAAATGAGGTTTAGGAGAGATTTTGTGGCGAATTGCGCAAATGGATGAAAATAGAGGGGTGCAGGCAGAGTTGGTGGATGCTTGAGGAGGGAATAAGGGCAGCGGTGAGCGTAGCTGAGAACCTCTAAATGTGTCACTACGAGAGTACTGACGGAGGCTTTGTGGAGCCATAAATACAGAGCAAGAACCGAATTTCCGCAGCTGCTGCTGTTGCCACCAGTCTGTTCATCACGCTAAATAATCACCCACTATGCCTTGGGAACACACTCACCTTTTTCTTTCCTGGGGATCACAAACACACTACTTACATTCCATGCCCCTCCTCACTATCATCATCTCATTTATCTGCCACTATCATGTCACTCTACTCATGTTCCGCAATGGCCGGGAACATCACAGGGGGATTTTCTACTGACCGCTGAATGATCCAGAGCTAAATCTACAGAGAAACTTCAGACAACATGGGTCCTTACAACCCACGGCTTGTCAGCTGTTATGGGAACTACAAGTCCCAGGGTACTCTTTCGTCATCTGGCAATGCTGCCAGTCAGATTTTGCCATTGGGGCACATGTGGTGTGGGATACGGTCACTAGGTCTCCAGTAACAAGGTCGACAAGCATTAGGTCGATACCACTAGATCGACATGACTGAAGGTCGACATGGGTTAGGTTAAAGATTGGCTTTCCAGCGATTGCTGGGATTTGGAGTCCATCAGTGGTAGCAAAGCAGACAAGGACCAAAAAATGGGTGATCGAAAAGCACTCGTACCAGCCATAGGCGCGCGCAGCACATTTTATTAGGGGGTGCACCATCAAACGGGTTTGTCTAGCACCACCTATTGGGCATATCTAGCACCACCTATTGGGTGTGTCCAACACCGCCAATCACACATGCCTACCACCATCTATTGGCACTCGCCACACCATAATCTCCTGCCTTTTTCAGTTTTAGTCTTCTAATTACTCTGTGTAACAGTACATGCAAATAATGTCAAAAACATATATGGATGACTCGGGTATGTATATGACAATGGTCTAGTCCAATTAGCAATGCAAACACATATAACTGATTATTGGACGCTTCTTTAAATGGAATACAGTTCCAAAAAACAAACGTCTTTGGTAAAAGGTATTGCTAACGGCAGGGATATTTTCATAAGGGTGGGCACAGCACAGCATTAGGGGGGTGCCTGTGCACGCCTAACACTCAATGTGCGCACGCCTATGATACCAACATCAAGAGGTCGCACTTATATATGGCTAACACAGTCCCTGCCAATCCTAACATGGAGTGCCAACCCAAAGATGGAGTCGCTTCCACCCTGCCAATCACAAAACGGCACAACTTGCAGCTTCTGCCGTAGCAGGTTGAAACACGATCATTGTGACTCAGTGTATAGTGTGAAAAAAGGCGGATCTCTGCTGCAACGGCTTTGAGAGAGTGTGTGTGTGTGTGTGTGGAGCTCCTCGGGTGCTGACAACCCGTAGCCACGCCCCTGGAAGGCCATTTGTCAGTTGTGCGCGAATATTGATGAAATGAGGTTTAGGAGAGATTTTGTGGCGAATTGCGCAAATGGATGAAAATAGAGGGGTGCAGGCAGAGTTGGTGGATGCTTGAGGAGGGAATAAGGGCAGCGGTGAGCGTAGCTGAGAACCTCTAAATGTGTCACTACGAGAGTTCTGACGGAGGCTTTGTGGAGCCATAAATACAGAGCAAGAACCGAATTTCCGCAGCTGCTGCTGTTGCCACCAGTCTGTTCATCACGCTAAATAATCACCCACTATGCCTTGGGAACACACTCGCCTTTTTCTTTCCTGGGGATCACAAACACACTACTTACATTCCATGCCCCTCCTCACTATCATCATCTCATTTATCTGCCACTATCATGTCACTCTACTCATGTTCCGCAATGGCCGGGAACATCACAGGGGGATTTTCTACTGACCGCTGAATGATCCAGAGCTAAATCTACAGAGAAACTTCAGACAACATGGGTCCTTACAACCCACGGCTTGTCAGCTGTTATGGGAACTACAAGTCCCAGGGTACTCTTTCGTCATCTGGCAATGCTGCCAGTCAGATTTTGCCATTGGGGCACATGTGGTGTGGGATACGGTCACTAGGTCTCCAGTAACAAGGTCGACAAGCATTAGGTCGATACCACTAGATCGACATGACTGAAGGTCGACATGGGTTAGGTCGACATGGGTTAGGTTAAAGATTGGCTTTCCAGCGATTGCTGGGATTTGGAGTCCATCAGTGGTAGCAAAGCAGACAAGGACCAAAAAATGGGTGATCGAAAAGCACTCGTACCAGCCATAGGCGCGCGCAGCACATTTTATTAGGGGGTGCACCATCAAACGGGTTTGTCTAGCACCACCTATTGGGCATATCTAGCACCACCTATTGGGTGTGTCCAACACCGCCAATCACACATGCCTACCACCATCTATTGGCACTCGCCACACCATAATCTCCTGCCTTTTTCAGTTTTAGTCTTCTAATTACTCTGTGTAACAGTACATGCAAATAATGTCAAAAACATATATGGATGACTCGGGTATGTATATGACAATGGTCTAGTCCAATTAGCAATGCAAACACATATAACTGATTATTGGACGCTTCTTTAAATGGAATACAGTTCCAAAAAACAAACGTCTTTGGTAAAAGGTATTGCTAACGGCAGGGATGTTTTCATAAGGGTGGGCACAGCACAGCATTAGGGGGGTGCCTGTGCACCCCTAACACTCAATGTGCGCACGCCTATGATACCAACATCAAGAGGTCGCACTTATATATGGCTAACACAGTCCATGCCAATCCTAACATGGAGTGCCAACCCAAAGATGGAGTCGCTTCCACCCTGCCAATCACAAAACGGCACAACTTGCAGCTTCTGCCGTAGCAGGTTGAAACACGATCATTGTGACTCAGTGTATAGTGTGAAAAAAGGCGGATCTCTGCTGCAACGGCTTTGAGAGAGAGAGTGTGTGTGTGTGTGTGGAGCTCCTCGGGTGCTGACAACCCGTAGCCACGCCCCTGGAAGGCCATTTGTCAGTTGTGCGCGAATATTGATGAAATGAGGTTTAGGAGAGATTTTGTGGCGAATTGCGCAAATGGATGAAAATAGAGGGGTGCAGGCAGAGTTGGTGGATGCTTGAGGAGGGAATAAGGGCAGCGGTGAGCGTAGCTGAGAACCTCTAAATGTGTCACTACGAGAGTACTGACGGAGGCTTTGTGGAGCCATAAATACAGAGCAAGAACCGAATTTCCGCAGCTGCTGCTGTTGCCACCAGTCTGTTCATCACGCTAAATAATCACCCACTATGCCTTGGGAACACACTCACCTTTTTCTTTCCTGGGGATCACAAACACACTACTTACATTCCATGCCCCTCCTCACTATCATCATCTTATTTATCTGCCACTATCATGTCACTCTACTCATGTTCCGCAATGGCCGGGAACATCACAGGGGGATTTTCTACTGACCGCTGAATGATCCAGAGCTAAATCTACAGAGAAAGTTCAGACAACATGGGTCCTTACAACCCACGGCTTGTCAGCTGTTATGGGAACTACAAGTCCCAGGGTACTCTTTCGTCATCTGGCAATGCTGCCAGTCAGATTTTGCCATTGGGGCACATGTGGTGTGGGATACGGTCACTAGGTCTCCAGTAACAAGGTCGACAAGCATTAGGTCGATACCACTAGATCGACATGACTGAAGGTCGACATGGGTTAGGTCGACATGGGTTAGGTTAAAGATTGGCTTTCCAGCGATTGCTGGGATTTGGAGTCCATCAGTGGTAGCAAAGCAGACAAGGACCAAAAAATGGGTGATCGAAAAGCACTCGTACCAGCCATAGGCGCGCGCAGCACATTTTATTAGGGGGTGCACCATCAAACGGGTTTGTCTAGCACCACCTATTGGGCATATCTAGCACCACCTATTGGGTGTGTCCAACACCGCCAATCACACATGCCTACCACCATCTATTGGCACTCGCCACACCATAATCTCCTGCCTTTTTCAGTTTTAGTCTTCTAATTACTCTGTGTAACAGTACATGCAAATAATGTCAAAAACATATATGGATGACTCGGGTATGTATATGACAATGGTCTAGTCCAATTAGCAATGCAAACACATATAACTGATTATTGGACGCTTCTTTAAATGGAATACAGTTCCAAAAAACAAACGTCTTTGGTAAAAGGTATTGCTAACGGCAGGGATGTTTTCATAAGGGTGGGCACAGCACAGCATTAGGGGGGTGCCTGTGCACCCCTAACACTCAATGTGCGCACGCCTATGATACCAACATCAAGAGGTCGCACTTATATATGGCTAACACAGTCCATGCCAATCCTAACATGGAGTGCCAACCCAAAGATGGAGTCGCTTCCACCCTGCCAATCACAAAACGGCACAACTTGCAGCTTCTGCCGTAGCAGGTTGAAACACGATCATTGTGACTCAGTGTATAGTGTGAAAAAAGGCGGATCTCTGCTGCAACGGCTTTGAGAGAGTGTGTGTGTGTGTGTGTGGAGCTCCTCGGGTGCTGACAACCCGTAGCCACGCCCCTGGAAGGCCATTTGTCAGTTGTGCGCGAATATTGATGAAATGAGGTTTAGGAGAGATTTTGTGGCGAATTGCGCAAATGGATGAAAATAGAGGGGTGCAGGCAGAGTTGGTGGATGCTTGAGGAGGGAATAAGGGCAGCGGTGAGCGTAGCTGAGAACCTCTAAATGTGTCACTACGAGAGTACTGACGGAGGCTTTGTGGAGCCATAAATACAGAGCAAGAACCGAATTTCCGCAGCTGCTGCTGTTGCCACCAGTCTGTTCATCACGCTAAATAATCACCCACTATGCCTTGGGAACACACTCGCCTTTTTCTTTCCTGGGGATCACAAACACACTACTTACATTCCATGCCCCTCCTCACAATCATCATCTCATTTATCTGCCACTATCATGTCACTCTACTCATGTTCCGCAATGGCCGGGAACATCACAGGGGGATTTTCTACTGACCGCTGAATGATCCAGAGCTAAATCTACAGAGAAAGTTCAGACAACATGGGTCCTTACAACCCACGGCTTGTCAGCTGTTATGGGAACTACAAGTCCCAGGGTACTCTTTCGTCATCTGGCAATGCTGCCAGTCAGATTTTGCCATTGGGGCACATGTGGTGTGGGATACGGTCACTAGGTCTCCAGTAACAAGGTCGACAAGCATTAGGTCGATACCACTAGATCGACATGACTGAAGGTCGACATGGGTTAGGTCGACATGGGTTAGGTTAAAGATTGGCTTTCCAGCGATTGCTGGGATTTGGAGTCCATCAGTGGTAGCAAAGCAGACAAGGACCAAAAAATGGGTGATCGAAAAGCACTCGTACCAGCCATAGGCACGCGCAGCGCATTTTATTAGGGGGTGCACCATCAAGCGGGTTTGTCTAGCACCACCTATTGGGCATATCTAGCACCACCTATTGGGTGTGTCCAACACCGCCAATCACACATGCCTACCACCATCTATTGGCACTCGCCACACCATAATCTCCTGCCTTTTTCAGTTGTAGTCTTCTAATTACTCTGTGTAACAGTACATGCAAATAATGTCAAAAACATATATGGATGACTCGGGTATGTATATGACAATGGTCTAGTCCAATTAGCAATGCAAACACATATAACTGATTATTGGACGCTTCTTTAAATGGAATACAGTTCCAAAAAACAAACGTCTTTGGTAAAAGGTATTGCTAACGGCAGGGATGTGTTCATAAGGGTGGGCACAGCACAGCATTAGGGGGGTGCCTGTGCACCCCTAACACTCAATGTGCGCACGCCTATGATACCAACATCAAGAGGTCGCACTTATATATGGCTAACACAGTCCCTGCCAATCCTAACATGGAGTGCCAACCCAAAGATGGAGTCGCTTCCACCCTGCCAATCACAAAACAGCACAACTTGCAGCTTCTGCCGTAGCAGGTTGAAACACGATCATTGTGACTCAGTGTATAGTGTGAAAAAAGGCGGATCTCTGCTGCAACGGCTTTGAAAGAGAGAGAGTGTGTGTGTGTGTGTGTGTGTGGAGCTCCTCTGGTGCTGACAACCCGTAGCCACGCCCCTGGAAGGCCATTTGTCAGTTGTGCGCGAATATTGATGAAATGAGGTTTAGGAGAGATTTTGTGGCGAATTGCGCAAATGGATGAAAATAGAGGGGTGCAGGCAGAGTTGGTGGATGCTTGAGGAGGAAATAAGGGCAGCGGTGAGCGTAGCTGAGCACCTCTAAATGTGTCACTACGAGAGTACTGACGGAGGCTTTGTGGAGCCATAAATACAGAGCAAGAACCGACTTTCCGCGGCTGCTGCTGTTGCCACCAGTCTGTTCATCACGCTAAATAATCACCCACTATGCCTTGGGAACACACTCGCCTTTTTCTTTCCTGGGGATCACAAACACACTACTTACATTCCATGCCCCTCCTCACTATCATCATCTCATTTATCTGCCACTATCATGTCACTCTACTCATGTTCCGCAATGGCCGGGAACATCACAGGGGGATTTTCTACTGACCGCTGAATGATCCAGAGCTAAATCTACAGAGAAACTTCAGACAACATGGGTCCTTACAACCCACGGCTTGTCAGCTGTTATGGGAACTACAAGTCCCAGGGTACTCTTTCGTCATCTTGCAATGCTGCCAGTCAGATTTTGCCATTGGGGCACATGTGGTGTGGGATACGGTCACTAGGTCTCCAGTAACAAGGTCGACAAGCATTAGGTCGATACCACTAGATCGACATGACTGAAGGTCGACATGGGTTAGGTCGACATGGGTTAGGTTAAAGATTGGCTTTCCAGCGATTGCTGGGATTTGGAGTCCAT
>NC_139222.1:271966474-272314303 GCF_055691185.1 Crinia signifera
AGGCCCTAAGCTCCAACTGGGACATTTTCCCAAGATCATTTCCACCAAGATGGATAACCAGTATTTCAGGTAATCCAAACAGTCCCACCTTCTTCACAAGTAAAGTCTTTAGCTCGCGCCAGGACATACCTCTCACACCCAACCACCGCACCATATTAGAGCACTTAGAAGCAGGCCCATCACCTGAAGCCACAAGCCTGGCCGCCCAATGCACAAAGGAGTGGCCCACTATCCACACCTTGAGACTATTGTAGCCCACACCTATAGGGAAAGAATGTTTAAGAAGGAATTAGAAAATGTTTCTTTAATTATGGACAGGTATTATACAGTTTAGGAGGGTCTGCCAAAAGAAAAAATTTGGATTGGTGCACAAATTTGGTGCAGTAGAACTACTTCAATCACGATTGAAGCCACTCCTAGACACAAAGTGTAAGAGATGAATGAAGGTAGGTAAGGGGTAATGGATAGGGTATAGGAAAACAGGGGATTACTCGGCCGGAGAAAAAACGTCTGGACCTGCTGAGGGACTCTTAATTGGAGCCGAATTAGCCGAATTAGAATTAAGCCGAATTCAGTCCGTCAGGTCAGGCAAAAAAGCGTGAAAACTCCGGACGCTGGCCCAACAAAAGAGCGTAGCTAATCCCCGAGTAGGTAACGGTAGGGCAGGGGTAACATAGGAGTACAACCAATCAACTGGAAACCATACACGCACAGACATTAGGGCAGGAGGTTAGGGTGGATATACTTTTTATAAGTCGCAGAGCGCCAACGCCCTAGCCTCTTAATGTCCCTAACTGACCATCCAGCGCTAGCAGCTGAAGTTGCAGCGCCGATTCGAAAGGAGTGGGTGCCGAACTCACAAGGTGACAAACCTAGTCCACTCTATGGGCCTTATTTTGGTTCATTCTTTCTGACAAAATCCTTCTTAGATGGGCAAAACCATGTGCACTGCAGGTGGGGCAGGTGTTACTTGTGCAGAGAGAATTAGATTTGGGTGGGGTTTTACTTCAAAGTGAGATCTATATTGCAGTGTAAAAATAAAGCAGTCAGTATTTTCTCTGCACAGAAACAAAATTACTCACCCAAATCTAATTCTCTCTGCACATGTTACATCTGCCCCCCCTGCAGTGCACATGGTTTTGTCCATCTAAGAAGGATTTTGTCAGAAAGAATGAACCAAAATAAGGCCCCATGTTTGGAAGGCGAAACCAACTCCAAAACTCGGAAAGCCCTGTGAAAAGCCATTGAGAAGGCCAAACTAAACAGCAATGTCTCAAATGCGGACTCTGCAAAAACACTAACCTTACCTAAAAGAGACAACAATAGAGGGAAATCAATGGGGCGCCTACAGTCAGGGGCAACTGGAACTAAGCGTGACCAGCCTTTCATGGCCTTGCGCACTAGGAAGCATTTGGTGAAATCATGAACCCCTTTGAGATGCGCGAAGAAGGATATTCCTGCAAGGTAGCGAGTCGCAACCGCCCTGTAGAGTTTCCAGACAAAGGAAAGCAACAGCTTCTGACCACGCCTACCTGGCTGCGCTGAGCCTCCAGAAAAAGCTTCCCACTCCCACTCCGAAGTCTCTGCTGGTATTGCGTGTTTTGGCTCAGCTGTTTCTGCAATGTTTACGCTGCAACATTTTGTTTAAGGCCAAACGT
Organism: Crinia signifera; assembly: GCF_055691185.1. Taxonomy (NCBI): domain Eukaryota; kingdom Metazoa; phylum Chordata; class Amphibia; order Anura; family Myobatrachidae; genus Crinia; species Crinia signifera. Next base: position 271,968,133 of record NC_139222.1, read on the forward strand.
GTGCTGGGCATGCAAAGGAAGTCGTCCAGATAGTGAGCGATCCCGCTCACACCGGCAGACCTCTCCATGCACCAATGCAGGAAGGTACTGAACCTCTCGAAAAATGCACAGGATACAGAGCACCCCATCTGCAAACATTTGTCAATGAAGTACTCATCACCAATGCGGAAGCCCATGCACCTAAACGCATCGGGGTGCAGCGGTAAGAGCCGGAAGGCTGACTCTACGTCAATCTTAGCCATTAGTGCACCAGCTCCATACTCCCGTACCATCGCCAGTGCGTCATCAAATGACTGATAGACAACCGAGCAACATTCAGCAGGTATGGCGTCATTTACTGAAAAACCCACAGGATAAGATAAGTGCTGTATCAGTCTGTACTTACCGGGAACCTTTTTCGGCACCACCCCAACCGGTGAAATTACCATATTTGGCAGGGGAGGAGCCGGAAAAGGCCCGGCCATGTGTCCCAAGCGCAGCTCCTTGTTGACTTTTTCCTTTAATACAGATGATAGAGAGCGGGCTGACTGTAGGTTCCTAAACGATCCGCCCAAAACCTCTCCTAGAATAGGGAGGCGAAAACCTTGACTAAATCCCTCCATAAGAAAAGCAGCTGCCTCCCTATCCGGGTACTGACAGAGCCAAGGAGTCATGGCTCTGATCCGTACCGGGGTTGCCGCTCTATCGAGCGTTGCCGGACGTTGAGGGCTTGGGTGCCGCGGAAGGCCACCCCGAAAGCAATTTGAGGCTGGGTGGTTTCCGGAACAATTAATGCATATATGTTTGTAACGGCAGCGCTGCCCCTGGTTGCACAAAGAATTATTAAAAGCGTAGCATTTCCCTTTTGCTGCGCCAGGGGTGAAAGACCGACCTTATGAGGGACCAGCTCTCCAGCCGGCCGATGCTGTGCTATAGGAGGGGCAGTAACCGTGGTTAGTGGGCGGGTAGACTCAACCGTTTCAACGTGCGCCCTAGTCAGCCCCATCCATACTTCCACATGTCATGAACCATGTGAATATAACAAATTATATTCATATGTTCATCAGGTCTGTCTTCCAGGTAGCAAGCAGCAAAGACACAAAAACCGGCTAGCCAGTTATCATAGGAACAAAAAACTTCTGCGCCTATGCCCCCTTTTGCTTTTGCCGCTTTATAAGCCTTCTTGGACTCATCAGTTAGGCTGAACAGGTCCACAAATTTGCCTTTTTGGATCTTGGCTCTACAGCTTTCGCGAAGGCCCCTGTAGTCACAGTGAACCACCCCAGGGAGGTTCCTGCGCTTACGCTCTCTCCTGGACAGAGAAGCGCTACATTTGCGCTTGCTGCTGCGCGCCTGACGACCTGCTTCCCTCTTAGCATACCTAGCCGCACGCTTACGCGCCTTCTTGGTGCTACCCACTTTGGAGCCACCTGCTGATGAGGAAGAGGAAGTGGAGGAATCACGGCTAGAGCCTGACCCTACAGTGGAGGAGTAAGCCACTGAATCGCCATCCCCCCCCCCGTCAGTAGTGTCCTCACCTGTAGTTTCGGGCTGTGCAGCCCATGTATCGCTATCTTCGTCGGTATCATCGTCAGCACCTGCAGCCCCGCCTTCCTCTGGGTCGACATTAATGTAGTCAGCATCTGAGGAAACAATAGACAAGGGCCTGGCGGCCCATTCGTGCCAGCCACGCGCCGACTTGCGCCCACTGGCTGTCACATTAGCATAAACCTCTTGAGGGGCACCCCTGCGCCCACCTGGCGCTGGGGAGCTCAATCCCCTAAAAGCCCTAACAAATTCTGAACAGCCTGAATGTGTTGTCCTCTCAATGATGTGCTGCGTCTGCCAGCACCTGAACCCGTGGCCTCCCCAGGACCATCCTCAACTAAAGGAGCTAAGGCTCCTGCCATGGAGGATAGGGCCGCGGATAACAGAAGCAGGGTCAAATGCAGAGGGAGCAACCCCTGACCCGCTGTCCACCCTAGGACCTGTAGCAGCTCCCTGGCGACTATTGCGGGACGGAGTCCCCCCCTGCGTCTACCACTGCCTGCTGGTCTCACCGGCTCCCTTACCTCATCTTCATGTACCCTGTCCTGCCTCTCCCAGGATGGCCTATAGCCGTAGTGGGGAGTCTCAGGATCCGGGGAGTGTAATACGGGTCCCCATGTTCCAATGCCCCTCATATCAGTGTTATTCCCTGAGGCATCCCTGGAACCGGAGCCCTGCCATCCGCTAGGACGGCTGGACCTGGCCGCCATCTTGGTCTGTCTGCTGCCTGCGGCGCCTAATGGCCGCCATGCACTATCATGGCCGGTGGCTGGGGGATCCCTGACTGAGGAATACTCCTGCGCCTCCCCCCGTAGGGACTCGCGGCGGATGCCGTCAGAAGACCTGCGCCCCCTGCGTGACGTACCCCGGCCACGCACATTCTGACGGCCGCGCGACTCCTCCCTTCTCCTGAGGTATTATCCAAAGCTAACAAGCCAAATCCCTTAAGCCATAGGCTCTCCATGTCACATGCCCCGCTTAGGCCACACCCAGCTATCATGATTAAGCCACTCCATGCCTATTCTAGCCATTACGTGGTTCTATATTGCTCAGCCATATATTGCTAGCAATATATGGCTGAGCAATATATCTCCCCCGTGTGTACGGGGCTTTAGAAGCTGATTGGCCGGTGATAAAAACCAGACAGATTATCACTTCTCCGAGCTTAATAAATCTACCCCTGGTAGGATGGGAAGTAACCAGGGGTTGTACAGTATATGGAGGAGGGGGTGCAGTGTATGCGATATATGGTGGAAGCAGTATATGGAGGGGGTACCCTGTATATATGGGGGCACTATATAGGGGAATGGGGTGCAGTGTGTATGTAGAGGCAGTATATGGTGGCAGGTGCAGAATATAGAAGAGGATGGGGGTGTAGTGTATATAGGGGCAGTATATGGTGGGGAGGTGCAGTGTACATAGGTTTGTATGTCCCGAATGGAGCTCTGACAAGTGCCCTCTAGTGGCGAGGTGAGAAGCACTGCTAGCCTCATATACATCCACTATTAAAATACCTCCCAATATGTTCCCACAGCCCGCCCGGGGCCAGCAGTGTCCAGTGGTGGGGAGGGGCAGTTGGGAGTGCAGGGAATAGCAGTGTCTATTCCCTGCAGGTAGAGGGGCAGCAGCGTCAAAACGTGGGCCTGGCCTCGCATGAGTGATGCAATTTGAAAGCCATGCCCCCTTGCCGTGAGGTCACGCTGGACCACCAATGAAAGTTGGGAGGTATGAGATACACATACACCATTGTGGTTTTGGCAACAAACCTTCTGTGGATTACACTAGGGAAGTATGTACTAGTCTTGTCACATATCCAGAAACAATTTCTAGAGGATTCTGCAGCACATCGAGAATATGGTGGCCAAAACGGTGGACTGTGCCGTGGGCATGGAGGCGTGATCACCCTCATAGCTCCGCTCCTCACTGTACAGTGCAGAGAAACTGCCACTGCAAATCAGTGGGCAGGGCTACCATGGTTAGGGTGACCAACTCATCCCTTTAATCCGGGACACATTAATTACACAGGTTCTGTGGCTGGCTTTCACCTGGTTTTAAACTGCCACACCTCAAGACTCCAATTCACCTGGTTTTAAACTGCCACAGAACCTGTGTAATTAATATATGTCCCGGATTAAAGGGATGAGTTGGTCACCCTAACCATAGTGCGATTCACCACACATCAGGTCATCAGGCCCCCTTGGACCACCACTTGTGCTCTGGGAGAACAGAAACCGTTCCGGTTTTACCTACATGCACGGACCATACAGGAAGGCTTTATTCTCTCCCTCCTCCTCTCCCTGATGACAGCTGTCACCTTCAATAATGCAAGGATTGCTCATAAGTGATGTCAGACAGCTCATTCATCAGCAGCTTCCACACACTGCTCTCAGGTGCAGGACAATGATAATAATAAGCAGCACAGGTGAGTGCATAGTTTGTATAAGTAGCATCGGAGCTTACACTCTAGAAGTCTCCTAGTAAAATGTAGCAGCCTCCCACATCTACCCTGTCACCACCTCATGTAGTAAAGGCATTTATTCTGAGAGCGACGGCTGAAGAGAGCAGTCTATGTTTCAGCGGATCTCCCAACAGCACAGCACCACCTCTGGGATTCAGCTTAAAGTAAGGCACAATGCATTTCTTGTAGCATCTTATTCATCATTGTAATCATTCATAAATCCATTTTGTATCATCTTGGCTGGCTAATGTCTTAGCCTCTTCATGACATCTCAAACACAGGGATAAGACCCCCAGAAATATTTTTATGGTTTAAAAAATGTTTTTTTCCTGTTATTTCTCTCTGATTACTACCTACTATTATAGCCAGATATTGGTAGAATTATGGTATTTGTACATATTCTTGTTAATAGATAAAGGGGTATATTTACGGGATCCGGTTAACATCCCAGCAGTCAGGATGGCGGCTTTTCATATACTGATCCCGATATCCTGACTGCAAAAAAAGAACACCGACGCGAGAACTTGGAATAGATCAAGATGCGGACGCCAGAATTCCGGCAGCCGGTATCTCAATAGGTAAGTATGCGGGCTAGCTTTCGCATGTGCGGCCAGGGAAGAGGGTATAGGCACCAGTGGGGGGACTAGGGAGGGGAAGGTTAGGTTGCAGGGAGGGGAAGGTTAGGTTGCAGGGAGGGGAAGGTTAGGTGTAAGGGAGGGAAAGGTTAGGATTAGGCTGCAAGGAGGGAAAGGTTGGGGTTGGGCTGCAGGGAGGGGAGGTTAGGGTTAGGTTGCAGGGAGGTGAGATTAGGGTTAGGTTGCAGGGAGGGGAGGTTAGGGTTAGGTTGCAGGGAGGGGAGGTTAGGGTTAGGCAGCAGGGAGGAGAAGGTTAGGCTGCAGGGAGGGAAATGTTAGGGTTAGGCTGCAGGGAGGGGAGGTTAGTGTTAGGCTGCAGGGAGGGAAAGGTTAGGGTTAGGCAGCAGGGAGGGGAAGGTTAGGGTTAGGTTGTGGGGAGGGAAAGGTTAGGGTTAGGTTGTGGGGAGGGAAAGGTTAGGGTTAGGCTGCAGGAAGGGTTGAGGTTGGGCTGTAGGGAGGGAACTGTTAGGATAAGGCTGCAGGGAGGGAAAGGTTGAGGTTGGGCTGTAGGGAGGGAAAGGTTAGGATTAGGCTGCAGGGAGGGAAAGGCTGAGGTTGGGCTGTAGGGAGGGAAAGGTTAGGGTTAGGCTGCAGGGAGGGAAAGGTTAGGGTTAGGCTGCAGGGAGGGGAGGTTAGGGTTAAGTTGCATGGAGGGGAAGGTTAGGGTTAGGCTGTAGGGAGAGGAGATTATGGTTAGGCTGCAGGGAGGGGAGGTTAGGGTTAGGCTGCAGGGAGGGAAATGTTAGGTTTAGGTTGCAGGGAGGGAAATGTTAGGTTTAGGCTGCAGGGAGGGGAGGTTAGGGTTAGGTTGCAGGGAGGGGAAGGTTAGGTTTAGGCTGCAGGGAAGGGAGGTTAGGGTTAGGTTGCAGGGAGAGGAGGTTAGGGTTAGGCTGCAGGGAGGGGAGGTTAGGGTTAGGCTTCAGGGAGGGGAGGTTAGGGTTAGGCTGCGGGGAGAGGAGGTTAGGGTTAGGCTGCAGAGAGTGAAAGGTTAGGGTTAGGCTGTAGGGAGGGGAGGTTAGGGTTAGGCTGTAGAGAGGGAAAGGTTAGGGTTAGGCTGCAGGGAGAGGAGGTTAGGGTTAGGCTGCAGAGAGGGAAAGTTTAGGGTTAGGCTGCAGGGAGAGGAGGTTAGGGTTAGGCTGCAGAGAGGGAAAGTTTAGGGTTAGGCTGCAGGGAGAGGAGGTTAGGGTTAGGCTGCAGAGAGGGAAAGGTTAGGGTTAGGCTGCAGAGAGGGAAAGTTTAGGGTTAGGCTGCAGGGAGGGAAAGTTTAGGGTTAGGCTGCAGAGAGGGAAAGTTTAGGGTTAGGCTGCAGGGAAGGGAGGTTAGGGTTAGGTTGCGGGGAGGGGAGGTTAGGGTTAGGTTGCGGGGAGGGGAGGTTAGGGTTAGGCTGCAGGGAGGGGAGGTTAGGGTTAGGCTGCAGGGAAGGGAGGTTAGGGTTAGGTTGCAGGGAGGGGAGGTTAGGGTTAGGCTGCGGGGAGAGGAGGTTAGGGTTAGGCTGCAGAGAGGGAAAGGTTAGGGTTAGGCTGTAGGGAGGGGAGGTTAGGGTTAGGCTGTAGAGAGGGAAAGGTTAGGGTTAGGCTGCAGGGAGAGGAGGTTAGGGTTAGGCTGCAGAGAGGGAAAGTTTAGGGTTAGGCTGCAGGGAGAGGAGGTTAGGGTTAGGCTGCAGAGAGGGAAAGTTTAGGGTTAGGCTGCAGGGAGAGGAGGTTAGGGTTAGGCTGCAGGGAGGGAAAGGTTAGGGTTAGGCTGCAGAGAGGGAAAGTTTAGGGTTAGGCTGCAGGGAGGGAAAGTTTAGGGTTAGGCTGCAGAGAGGGAAAGTTTAGGGTTAGGCTGCAGGGAAGGGAGGTTAGGGTTAGGTTGCGGGGAGGGGAGGTTAGGGTTAGGTTGCGGGGAGGGGAGGTTAGGGTTAGGCTGCAGGGAGGGGAGGTTAGGGTTAGGCTGCAGGGAAGGGAGGTTAGGGTTAGGTTGCAGGGAGAGGAGGTTAGGGTTAGGCTGCAGGGAGGGGAGGTTAGGGTTAGGCTTCAGGGAGGGGAGGTTAGGGTTAGGCTGCGGGGAGAGGAGGTTAGGGTTAGGCTGCAGAGAGGGAAAGGTTAGGGTTAGGCTGTAGGGAGGGGAGGTTAGGGTTAGGCTGTAGAGAGGGAAAGGTTAGGGTTAGGCTGCAGGGAGAGGAGGTTAGGGTTAGGCTGCAGAGAGGGAAAGTTTAGGGTTAGGCTGCAGGGAGAGGAGGTTAGGGTTAGGCTGCAGAGAGGGAAAGTTTAGGGTTAGGCTGCAGGGAGAGGAGGTTAGGGTTAGGCTGCAGGGAGGGAAAGGTTAGGGTTAGGCTGCAGAGAGGGAAAGTTTAGGGTTAGGCTGCAGGGAGGGAAAGTTTAGGGTTAGGCTGCAGAGAGGGAAAGTTTAGGGTTAGGCTGCAGGGAAGGGAGGTTAGGGTTAGGTTGCGGGGAGGGGAGGTTAGGGTTAGGTTGCGGGGAGGGGAGGTTAGGGTTAGGCTGCAGGGAGGGGAGGTTAGGGTTAGGCTTCAGGGAGGGGAGGTTAGGGTTAGGCTGCGGGGAGAGGAGGTTAGGGTTAGGCTGCAGAGAGGGAAAGGTTAGGGTTAGGCTGCAGGGAGGGAAAGTTTAGGGTTAGGCTGCAGGGAGAGGAGGTTAGGGTTAGGCTGCAGAGAGGGAAAGGTTAGGGTTAGGCTGCAGGGAGGGAAAGTTTAGGGTTAGGCTGCAGGGAGGGGAAGGTTAGGGTTAGGCTGCAGAGAGGGAAAGTTTAGGGTTAGGCTGCAGGGAGGGAAAGGTTAGCGTTAGGCTGCAGGGAGAGGATGTTAGGATTAGGCTGCAGGGAGAGGAGATTATGGTTAGGCTGCAGGGAGGGGAAGTTAGGGTTAGGCTGCAGGGAGAGGAGGTTAGGGTTAGGCTGTAGGGAGAGGAGATTATGGTTAGGCTGCAGGGAGGGGAGATTAGGGTTAGGCTGCAGGGAGGGGAGATTAGAGTTAGGCTGCAGGGAGGGGAGGTTAGGGTCAGGCTGCAGTGAAGGGAAGATTAGGGTTAGGTTGTGGGGAGGGAAAGGTTAGGGTCAGGTTGTAGGGAGGGAAAGGTTAGGATTAGGCTGCAGGGAGGAAAAGGTTGAGGTTGGGCTGTAGGGAGGGAAGGTTAGGGTTAGGCTGCAAGGAGAGGAAGGTTAGCGTTAGGCTGCAGGGAGGGGAGGTTAGGGTTAGGCTGCAGGGAGGGGAAGGTTAGCGTTAGGCTGCAGAGAGGGAAAGTTTAGGATTAGGCTGCAGGGAGGGGAGGTTAGGGTTAGGTTGCAGGGAGGGGAAGGTTAGGGTTAGGCTGCAGGGAGGGGAGGTTAGGGATAGGCTGCAGGGAGAGGAGGTTAGGGTTAGGTTGCAGGGAGGGGAAGGTTAGGGTTAGGCTGCAGGGAGGGGAGATTAGGGTTAGGCTGCAGGGAGGGGAGATAAGAGTTAGGCTGCAGGGAGGGGAGTTTAGGGTTAGGCTGCAGTAATGGGAAGATTAGGGTTAGGCTGTGGGGAGGGAAAGGTTAGGATTAGGCTGCAGGGAGGGAAAGGTTAGGATTAGGCTGCAGGGAGGGAAAGGTTGGGGTTAGGCTGCAGGGGGGGGGGAAAGGTTGGGCTGTAGGGAGGGAAAGGTTGAGGTTGGGCTGTAGGGGGGGAAAGGTTGGGCTGTAGGGAGGGAAAGGTTGAGGTTGGGCTATAGGGAGGGAAAGGTTGGGGTTAGGCTGCAGGGGGGGAGAAGGTTGGGCTGTAGGGAGGGAAAGGGAGGGGTTGGACTGCTAGAAGGTAGGGCTAAGGGGGTTATTCTGATTCACTCGGAAAGGCACAATCACTCTCTAATGGACAAAACCATATGCACTGCAGGTGGGGCAGATGTAACATGTGCAGAGAGAGTTAGATTTGGGTGGGGGTTTACTTTAAACTGATATCTATATTGCGGTGTAAAAATAAAGCAGCCAGTATTTACCCTGCACAGAAACAATAAAACACTCAAATCTAACTCTCTCACATGTAACATCAGCCCCACCTGCAGTGCATATGGTTTTTTCCATTAGAGAGTGATTGTGCCTTTCCGAGTGAATCAGTATAACCCCCTAACTTAGGTAGGGCCAGGGGCAAGGTATGCATTGGTATACTGTTACTAAGCAGTGTATTTTCAAAACCTTCAATTTTGCCTGCCTGATTTAAAGGGTGTGGTATGGTGGTCTGACAGGGGGGGTCCCGACGTCGGAATCCCGATCCCAATGGTCAGTATCCCGATGTCAGAATCCCGACTGCCGGTGCTCCGACAAGAGGCCGAGCGCAAAGAAGTCCCTTGCAGGCTCGGCAGGTCGCTGCGCTCGCCACAGGTTCTATTCTCCCTCTATGGGGGTTGCGGACCCCCACAAGGGAGAATAGGCCCTGTGAGTCAGGATCCTCCCTGCCAGAGCACCGGCAGTCGGGATTCCGACGTCGGGATACTGACTGTCGGAGCGTCATCTGGCACCCGATTTAAAAGGGCAATGATATTTACTGCAAACCAGCCTGATTTTGCATTTACTCTTATTTACCTATAAAACACACCCAATATTTATGATTGTATGCCTCTGCTATTTAAATCAATATTTAATTAAGTTCCATCAACATGTATTAATGTATACACATACAGGGGAGGGGGCTCGTTACGGCGCACAAGTGTGAGGGTAGAGTATCTAGGGGGATGCTATGAACCCCTCTCCCCTTCTATACCCCGTAGCCTATAACACTATATTCAGATGACATTAACCATAGGGGTCTTAGTTGGTAAATTTAATGAAACAGTAGACCGCATAGGTTTTAATGGGGGGGGGCTGCTTTTTGTGAATGAAACTCGCTCCCCTGTCTCCCTCCCCTGGATACATCAATAGAATATATGATTTGTGGCTATCCCCTGCTCAAATGGATTTTATCCTGCAAATAAATGCCGCAAATCATTTTAGTATTCTGTAAATGTAACGGGGTACTATTTGTTGGAGAAAATCCTTTTCTTAGCGCAGACTTTGTCTGCCACAGTATAATATTTTATTTGCAGAACACAGGTTTGCATGTTAAATCAGCTTTTATCGTTCTTAATACATTAAGTTCTGAGTGGAAGGTACACTGCCTTCTCTGGCATGAAGATGTGTCCTTCGTTTAGGCTTCAAGTGATGGTAATTATCTGCCGATACAGCTGCTGGAAGAAAGGACCACTGTATACTGTAATTACTGGAGATGCTCCCATAGGGTACTGCTATATGAGACTTACTATATTGCGCCGTACAGGTTATGTTTTAGAGCTGAAAATTCTTGGAAGTCCTTTTGTTACGGCGATGACTACAATTTGGTTATACATTTATCGCACATTTATATTTCTTTGTGATTATCCCTATGTTACTCATGCACAGTAGAGAGAGTACGGTCGCCAAGTAGACACTATCATACCTCCCAACTTTGTCACTTCAGCAGGCGGGGGTGGCCTAATTTGGGGCGTGGCCTATTTTTTGGGGGTGGCCTAATTTGGGGCGTGGCCTATACTCGTGGCTCTTCCGCGAGGCCACGCCCCCATTTTGCCGCTATGGGGGCATGACCCAGAGGCTCTGTGAGCCTCTAGCCATGCCCCCAGCCCCCTGGCTGCGGGAATAGACGCTGTGCGCATGCGCACAGCGTTTATTTCCCCCTGCTTAGCAGCTGACAGGGGGGACTCCCAACAGCCCCCCCACACCGCGGGACACTGCCGCCCGCGGGTGGGACAGCGGGACAGGCCCTGACAATCGGGACTGTCCCGATAAAATCGGGACTGTTGGGAGGTATGCACTATGAAGGACAACATACATTAGGCCGATCACTAAAGGTCGACGGGGCTTATGTCGACACATAAAATAGGTAGACATGGTTAAGGTGGTTAAGGTCGACAGGGACAGAAGATTGACACAAGCGTTAGGTCGACAAATGGAAGGACAATAGTCTAACTGTCGTCATGAAATGAGTTCTCTTGTAGCCGACTTGTGCCGTCAGGTGGTATCTCATACCCTACCATCCGCTAGGGCATGGAGGGAGTACATTATAGTGTGCCAAGCGCATCGAGCCATGAAAGGAGATGCGGTACATTGTTACGGTGTCCATGTTGACGTACGTCGACATCCAGGAGAAAAGAATAGAAAAACGAATGTCGACCTTTTGAGCACAGGTTCGTATCTATATACATTTGGTTGCATTTTGCGCCTACGCTTACACTCAGAGAGGTGAAACGGGGAAGGGCTGGGGTGCAAGCATTGGCAAATTACAGTATGGACATATACACAGGAGGCGGATCACTTGCGACCACTTCTAATTGGCTGAATGCATGTTGATCCCTCAAACTGATACTGTAGCTATTATTATTATTGCACACCTCCCAACTTTTGGCTCTGGTAGATCGGGACTGTCACAAAAAAGGGGTGTGGCTGTGGGAATGGGTGTGGTCTTAGTTATGTGGGCAGGGCCTCGTGACACAACCTTGTTTTAAGTATTTTGGGGGCGTGCTCATGACTCCCCGGGCAGTGGGTGATCAAAGGATCCCCCTGCTCCCCCCATCCATGGGACACTGCAGTCAGTCTGCAGGCTCCCATAGGATATATTAAATGGGAAATCAACAAATGTTTGGTTTTAATTAAATTGAATTAATACATGTATTTTGTTCCTGCAACTGTATTTAATTGAATTTCACATAACAATGCCCAGACAAAATTATTGATTCGGGAGCTATAGCAAACCTTCTAGAGAAAAATTGGAGAAGTTACCAATAGCAACAGTAATTGGTTGCTACCAGTAAGATCTCCACTTTTTCTCATTAGAAAGTTTGATAAATCTCCTTGAAAAAAAAAGAACCAGAAAAGAGTGATGGGACAAGGGTGCTTTTGTGCCTTTGGCGTGCATGATTGGAAAGGGGGTGGGACTTTGCATAAAGGGGTGTGGTCTCACAGGAGCACCACTGGCATCACTAAAGGGAGCGTCACTTCACAGTGTGGGGGAGCCTCTGCCGCCATAGACTCTTCCAGCACTCTCAGCTCCTTCTCAGTAACAGGAGCAGAGTGCTGCGGGTTAATGTCACACTGCAGCATCTGTCTCCTATCACTACGGAGGAGTCAGCTTTTTTATGCCACTGCGAGGAAACATATTGCAGCTGGTATGTTGCATCATGTTTTACTCTCATTGTTGAATATTCATAATTCATTTAATTTATTCAGAACAGACTTGAAGCTATATTTATCACACAAGTTCCTGTCAACTTGGCCCTATTATGGGGTAAGTGCCATCTTTAACAAGGATCCCTGTAGTATGTGTAATGTTTCAAGACTGTAATCTAAAAGATGTCACGGATGAAATTCAGACTCAGGATATTAGGATATTTATACGACCTATTTTTGGCACAGACTGGTCCAGCAAAGCACAGGGTCGCTCTTATCACTCCGGGCCAGTGTTACTCATCAGCCTGGGCAGACATATGATAAACTGCATTGATGAGAGATTCATTTATTGCTGTAACAATAAAAGAAGAAATGATTCATATTGCCCTGTATTCGGATAATTATGCTATTTTGGGCGGCTTAAACAGGTGCTTTTATTGATAGTGCTTTTTATGCCCAATCAATGAATGATTCTGAATACCAGCCTCTGCATCACAGTGTCTGTGGAACATAAAGCCCGGTACTTGTGTAATTTCATGGCGGCAGTTACGTAGTTAGCGTAGCGTCCCTGTCAGAATCAGCATAGTGTTCCTGCAGCCAGTGTAGGCAGCGTAGTCAGCATCCCTGTCAGGATCAGCGTCATGTTCCTACCCGTCCGCAGGCAGCCGGAGCTTGCGTAGTTAGCGTAGTCAGTCAGGCGTCCCTGTCAGTATCAGCGTCGTGTTCCCGCACGTCCGCGGGCAGCCGGAGCTTGTGTAGTTAGTGTAGTCAGTCAGGCGTCCCTGTCAGTATCAGCGTCGTGTTCCCGCACGTCCGCGGGCAGCCGGAGCTTGCGTAGTTAGTGTAGTCAGTCAGGCGTCCCTGTCAGTATCAGCGTCGTGTTCCCGCACGTCCGCGGGCAGCCGGAGCTTGCGTAGTTAGTGTAGTCAGTCAGGCGTCCCTGTCAGTATCAGCGTCGTGTTCCCGCACGTCCGCGGGCAGCCGGAGCTTGCGTAGTTAGTGTAGTCAGTCAGGCGTCCCTGTCAGTATCAGCGTCGTGTTCCCGCACGTCCGCGGGCAGCCGGAGCTTGCGTAGTTAGCGTAGTCAGTTAGCGTAGTCAGTCAGCGTTACATAGTTAGCGTAGTCAGTCAGCGCTTATTACATTGTGTGGGAACTATTGACCATTTAAACCTGCCTGACATGACAGGTGTGAATGTGTTCCTGAACACCCCCACTATCCACGCCAGCCCGAAGTGTGGCGAGTGTAGCGAGTCCTGCAAGGGGACACGGTACGCATCCTCCCGACCTGTTCATATGCCCACTATCCACGTCAGCATGGAGTTCATCTTATAAAGCGTGGCAAGTGCAGCGAGCCAATGAGCCTGAAGCGTGGCGAGCATAGCGGGCCCCGCGAGGGGACTCAGAATATACATCAAGTAATCTGTGTCCCCTCGCGGGGCTCGCTGTGCTCGCCACACTTTATCAAAACAACTCCACGCGTACTGCCTCCCCTTGCGGAGCTCACTATGGTCCCCACGCTTCGGGCTGGTGTGGATAGTGGAGGTTTGAAATGGGCACCTCCCCTTTGTGCAGGAGACACACACGCTACCAAACCCCTAACCCTGTCCGTCTCCCTGAAGCGGACACAGGCAAGGTTGCCGTACCCTGCCGCAATAATTACTGAGATGCACCTCAGACGCATCTCAGACAGATGGAGCGCCTCTCCTCCGGTGCCCGCATGATTCCCTCTCCGCCGGCGTCCGCCAGCGCAGGGGATCTGGCGGTTACCGGCGCTGTGTGAAAGGTGCTCACTAGGCTTGCCAGGAATGCCGAGGACAGAGCTGCAGCTCCCGTGGCCAGTACGGTGACTAGCTGCCTAACGGGGACACTACACTGACTACGCTAGGCAGACGTTTTCATTACGTGACAGTGACATACGCTATATGTCGTACAGTTATTTGTGGTAATTGACTCATTATTGTGAAGCTCACTCCAGGGTACGGTACACATGATATTCAGACTTGGCCATTATCCGCATCACATTATTCATGTTGATTTATTATCTTTTAGAGCCAAACACTAGTAATGCTACTACGAGAGGGAGGGAGGGAGGGAGGGGGGGCGGGGGCGGCGGGGGCGACAGATTCCCCAGATCACCCTCCGGGAATATTCAGTATTACTGTACTGAGAGGAGAGAGATGGGATCAGGATGACACTTTTGAACCGAGCTAATGCACTAATAAGTGAATGTGTACAGTACACTGACTTACACCCACCAGGAATGATGATTTATTATTCTACAGGAAATGCCTAGAAAGCCATGTTCTCCGCTCAGGCTCGGACTGGTCCAGCAGGGAAGCGGGGAATAATCCAGTGGGCCCCTTTGATTTATGACCCCACCCACTTTAAAAGCAATGCGGGGCCTAATACTCATCATTCGCCGCTGGGTAGTCAATAGCTTTCCGCTATGCTACTGGCGGATGACTCACCCGGTGAGCTAGAGGGGGGCAGCTAGGAGGCTCCGTTTGAACTGCAGTGCACCGGACAATGTGCACGTTGCCGCAGCCAGATTCAGCCTGCAACATGCAGGCTTCCCGGCCTCCCATTGTGTCTCTATGGCAATGGCCCCTCCAAAAATGGCCTCCGCCTTGTAGGAGACAAACCCTAGAGGTACTGCCATACCTCTAGTGTCTGTCGGAGGAGCGCAGCTCGTCCAGTGCTACCCGGAAGTGCGGATTCCGGTAGCGCTGGCATGCTGTTTGAAAGGAAACCCCCTTGGCAACGAGCAAGTGAGACCCCTTGGCCACAAGCATGTAAGTCCCCTTGGTAGCAAGCATGCAAACCCCCCTTGCCCCTGACAAAAGCATATACAGTAAATCCCCCTGGCAACCAGCATGTAACCCTCCATAGCAACAAGCATGTCATTTCCCCTAGCAATGAACATGTAAAGTCCCCCTGGCAACGAGCATGTAATCCCTTATGGCAACGAGAATGAAACTGCTGGCAAAAAGCATGTATCCCCTGGCATTGAGCAACATACCGCTGACAACGGGCATGTAGGTAAGTGGCACTTATGAAAAAGTCCCCCAAAAATTAAAAAAATCATGAAAAACTCATGTCAACGTTTTCATGTGTCGACCATTGTTCTGTTGACCTTTTGACCTTTGCGAACCAGCCAGTAGGGATAGGGGGGAGGAGTCGGGGAGGAGGAGGTCACTGGTCCAGGCAGCACAGCACTGTGCTGCCCGGACACAGGTGAGGGGGGTCGGCTGGGGTCTGTGGGGATCGGCCGGGGTTGGTGCGGGGCAGTGGGGGTCAATGTGGGGCACTGGGTCATGTTAAGAAGCCCATAGGCTTCTATGGGGTATTGCCAGCTTTTGCTGGCGATACCACCCGCAGCGAAAACCCAGCATGCAGCTTTTCCTGCATATTAAAATGCAGTAAAAACGGGGGGGGGGGGGGGTTACCACATTTTTGCATTAGAGCATCCTGCCCATTATCTCTTCATCTTGCCCACTGCAGCAGTGGCACAATTTGTAGATTTGTAGGTGGTAAACCCAGGTGAAAAAAATGTAATTTGGCCCCCCTCCTCCACCCGAATACAAGTTCACAATATGCAGCACTGCAATGGGTGAAAGGGAGAGGTAGAGGGTAACAGGGAGAGGCAGGATGAGTCAGTGTGATAGGTAAAAACAGCGGGTGAGAAGGGGGTGACAGGATCAGCAGTGGGCCCCTTAGTCCTCAGGGGGCCCCAGTGCACTGCACCTGCTGCCACAATGGTAGTTTCACCTCTGCACTGCGAAGTGGGTGGGTTGTGGGAAATCTGCTTTCTCCTGCAGGAGTGCTGGGTACTACCCAAAAAAAATGTGAGTCTCCCACAACTACAAGGAAAGCGGGTGCCAGATGACGCTCCGGCAGTCGGGATTCCGACATCGTAATCCCAACTGTAAAATGCCCAAAAATAGGTATCCCGATTTACAGGGGCTTGTGGGGGTCCACGACCCCCATAAAGGGAGAATAGAACCTGTGGTTGGCGCAGGGAGCCCGCATTATTGCCTTTCAGAAGCATGTGAGTCAGCCCCTGGGACAGTTGCCATAGTTACCAGCCTTGTTTACTGGCATTAGATAATAAACTGTCCATCCCTCTGCTGACGGCTGACGGCTTTTTATAGACGTTTGAAGTAATTGAAATTCCAAGAAAGCGAACAAAAAGCAATCAGGATTGTTTTCTTAGAACACCACAAATAAAAACTTTTTTGTAGTTCTAATTTCGACCTCTTCACTGCTCCAGAACGGCAAATAGCAATGATGAAAAATTTTTTTTGCTAAAATAATGTGAAAAACGGGTGGGGTTTTTTTTGATGATTTTTACGTCAATTTGCAGGGTTTGTAGATATCCAGCTTGAGCACAGGTGACTTACAGTAATTAGTATCTGAGGGATTCTGATTAAACCATCTGTGCTAAAGCCTGGACCAGGGCCGGCGCTACCCACTCAGCAGCTCCTGCAAAGCAGGGAGGCGCCATGCTGAAAAGGCGCCTCCCTGCTCTGCTTAAGCTGCCCAGCACTGCCTCCTGCACGCCGCCCGCAGTTCCTGTCTGACAGCGGGCGGGCGGCTCCCTGCATCACGCACACACTGTCCTCCTCCTGTGACCTGCCCCCTCTTCATCACAGACACTTGCGCTGTCTGTGAATGCCTGGATGACATGTCATGTCCGGATCCGCCCCCTACCCATTGCTCCCTGCGCCTGTCAATTGTCAAACAAATGACGAACAGGCAGCAGCGCCGCCCTTCCTTCCCTCTTCTCAGTGTGCTGTGCCAGTGCCACTGCCAGTCCTCAACACTCACCCCCTCTATCTCCTCTCCTCTTCTTCCATCTCCTCCTCTCCCCTCCTTTCCCCCCTCAGTCACGGGAGGAGTGTAATGGTGTCCTCAGCGTCCTGCCTACGCAGATAGAAGAGGAGGGACTGCACAAGTGTTAAACAGCAAAAGAACAGTGAGTCTTTTATTTTACATGTTTATAACAATTTTTTAAATAATTGTAGATTTTTTTTTATATTAATTTAGACACTTTTTTAATAATGGGTTGGGTTATGTGCCTAATGGTGGCCATACACACTGCAACAGCAACGTGCAATGCGATGTGCGCTCCTGCTGCACATACTGCTTTCGGATTGCATCGCACACACATTGCATGTTTGCCACGCGATGCGATCTAGCACATAACGTATGCGATTCTCGCAGCGTGTATGGGCACCTTTTAGTGCCTGCAACATTTTGCGGACACAGCACTGAGATGGTGTATGTATACATGTACATGCACCCGAGATCCTCCATAGGATCGCATGTTGCATACGCTCCCACAATCAGGTTGCAGCTTGTTGCAATGGCGATGTGAAAGGGCGCAAAATTTATGGTTTGCAGGAGGGCGCTGGACACCCTAGCACCGGCCCTGGAAGCAACCCAACAACATGCCCAGTCAAGCGGGTAAAAGACTTCTTGGCACACAGAACAAGGGAGGGCACATCATTCCTAGATCATGCAGACGCAACTCCACTCACCATTTACCAGTTCAGAACATTGTTCAAACGCTGCGTGGTAACAAGCGGCAGGAAAGAAAAGGATTATGGCACATACTCTTTTAGAATTGGAGCAGCCACGGCGGCATCCGAAGCAGGGTGCTCAGAGAAAACCATCAAAGGCGTTGGCAGATGGCAATCGGCAAGCTACAAAAAGTATATACGGTCAATGAAGGAAATGTTACACCCAACTAACACCCATCTGCGCATCTCATAACCCAACCCAGATTACCACGGCAACAAGCAAGAAATTTCTGGGCAGCGAGTAAACGGGGGACTAGGACACCAGCAGGCATCAGGGGACAGGAAACCAGAATAGAGTAGGTCCCAGGGTGAGGCAGGGTCACGGTTGGGTGGCGGGCTACGGTCCTAGGACCTAGCATTGGCGGAAGTACTGCGGGCCAGCCAACGGAGGGCGTCAGGCCTGGCGTTGGGGGGCAAAATGGGATCACCCACGGGTACAGGTCGTCAGTTGCGAGAGGGGGATCCCGGTCTCCCAGGCGGTTACATGATTCAGTTGATAAGGGGCTGGTGGACCGCAGTGCTATCTTTGCCACCCAAATTAAGTAACAGAAAATTTGTAAACAAGTTAATAAATTGTGACCAATTAATTCGCCAAAATGACTTGACTCCGAATGTTTATTTTAGGTACAAGGGGAAGGTTACAAAAGGGGAAAGAATTGGGAGGAGACAGGTCACGGGGTTCAAGGTGTTGAGTGGTGAGGGGCATCAGGCGATCAGTGGTTTAATATTAACACTGTATTCCATACTGTATACAGTGTATAAAAAAAGACCAATTTTTAGGGCTTTTACCATTCCCACAGATTCCCATGCTTACTCCAGTGTACTGCAGAGTGGGAGTTCTTGGATTACATTTGGAAACCCCCCTCTAAAAATCCTGTGTTTGCCACTGTTGGTCAGTACAGTATCGCTCTCCATGCTCTATGCTACAGATCCCCTCTCATGTGTTCAAAAAAATGTATGTGTGGGAGTGATACCGGCAATTAGTTTTTGTCAGGGAGCAGGGCCGGCACCACCACAAGGCAGCTTTAGGCATTTGCCTGGGGTGCTGGACACTGGAGAGCGGCATGGAAGCAGCCCCCCCCCACTTGGAGCCAGATGAGCAGTGCCCCACACTTAACCCCCCTCCCTCCGTCCCTTGGCCCCGGGTTTGGCTGCCGCATCCCCCCTCCCCCCTGGACTCGGCAGCAGTGGCCACATCTCTCCCCCTCCTTGGACTCGGCGACATCGCCCCTCCCCGGACTCTGCGGCGGTGGCCGGCACTTCAAACTCCACCCCTTCACCCCCCCCTTTCCCTGGACTCTGCGGCGGGCGCCGCATCAGCACCCCGGGAGCAGGTGAGCGTCAGGGCGCCTGGGGCTCTGCGGTGCATTACACCAGCCCTGTCAGGGAGTGGTCATTTTTATGGGTGGGGGACAGACGTTCACCTGTACAGGACAATGTAAAAAGCTTGTGCTTTATAATGAAATGAATATAAATAAATAACAATGTGCTTCCTCATCTATAATAATTAGCGCACTTAAACCGGGAGTTAAACCAAAGTAATGCATGTGCCCTGTGGCTAATTGAATCTGCCCCAATGACTGCCAGAGGGTGGAGAGAAGGAGGGGGAAGGATGTCACAGTTAAAACCGAGCTCAGAGGTTCATTCCTAAACCTCTCTGCTCAATAAATCATGTACTATGATACTCTGTTGCCATGATTGCCGCATTATACTAGGGGTACAAATCTGAAGAATTGCCAACCAGCGATCGTAGTCTACAGAAGGGAACAAAGGGGGAAAAAAAGAAAATGACTAAGCTGATTCATAATTCATATAGCTTTCCAAAGTGATTTACTGTATGTGAAAAAAAAAAAAAAAAACATTTTGTTCTTGTGGGAATACTGTAAGAAAGACAAATGTGTTTATGTTCTGAAAAGTGAGCGGTAATGAGTCTTTTTATATATTTAAGCTTTTATAAATCACTCTAAAATGAATAGGAGACTGTGGGCGGCACTGGGCCTCCCGCAGATTCCATCACACACGTATTTATTATTGACTGAGAAATATCAAACTTGCTCATTTAAATCAACTGACATTGTTATAAATGGTTGTTACCGAATAAACCGCTGGTTCTACTAAGCTGCTTCCAGCCGCTCTGTACGCTTCCAATTAGGTTGGTTGCCCCCGTTTACGCATTTTCTACACAATGACAGAGTTGCCCGCTGTTCTGCTCAGCTGCCCAAGTAATCAGTAGATAATGAGTATACTGTACTCTACCTTATTCTGCAAATATGTTAAGTTAAGGTCTTATCATTTACACAGTAGTAGATAATGCAAAAGTTAATATTTTTCTTTTGATGAAGTCAATGCATTTATATACATATTCACCTTATTAGTGCTTAACAGCAACTCACACATCAATAGGCCCCGCCTCTGCTGCCGGTCAGAATGTCAGGATTTGTGGTTTAAGTGGGTGGGGCTAGAGTTACACAATTTGCATAAATGTGGCTCCACCCCCTCCATATGTACCGGAGAATCCCCGTACTATCTCTCCATCCTGCCCACTGCACTTGCAAGTAATACGGGATGCTGGATATCCTTCGGTACGCGGTTTAGGTCGACAGTGCAAACAGTCAAAAGGTCAACATGGGGTTTTTCACTTCTTTTTTTTTTAGCCGACGTGCCGACAGGTGCTATTTCATGCCTTACAGTGGCGTAACTACAGCACCGCAGCCCCCGCGGTCGCGGGGAGGCGCTGGGTAAGTGCGGGCGCCGGGGGGCTGCGGTGCTATAATGTCCCATCCCCCGCAGCATTACCTATATTTGCTGTGGTGTCCCGGCTCCCATGGCTTCATTCTGCTATTGCGACGGACCATCATAAAATGTCCGCCCCCATATAGCAGCATGTTCTCTGAAACTGTCTGCTGTATGGGGGCGGCCATTTTGTGATGGTCCGTGTTTCATATCAGAATGAAGCCAGGATGGGAGCCGGGACCAGCGCAGCGAATACAGGTAAGTATGCGGGGGATGGGGGGGGCATGGGCGTCCGGAGTGGTGATGGTGTTGGGGTGGGGGGCGTGTTTTATTATCGGCGGGGGGCGCCGAATTGATAGTTACGCCGCTGATGCCTTACCATCCACTAGGGCAGGGGTTCTCAAACCATTTGCTCTGGGACCCCGTCAGACAGTAAATAATATTACAGGACCCCAGCAAGTTACCACAGAATGGCCGCCACATGTGTGGTCAGTGAAGTGAAGTGACAACTATTGTGACAGGGACGCAGTGGATAATGAGGGGATGGAAAAGGGTGACAGGGGGATGGAAGAGGGAAGCAGAGGGTGTCTACTTAATGAGTTATCCCCTGTCCCCCCTCAACAAACACATTAGTCTGATGGTCAGCAACATGGAGTTGTGACCCCATGCGGAGGTGGTCGGCAGGGCCGGCGCCACCACTAGGCAAACCTAGGCATTTGCCTAGGGCGCCGGCCACTGGAGGGCGGAAAATGCCGCCCGGGTACCTGTCCTACCGGCGCTGTCTATTTCAATCTGGCGGCGGAGGCAGCGGGGGTCCCTGCAGTCTATTAAAAATCACGAGCGCTATCCGCCGGGCTATGCGGAAGCGCTTCTAGTGTGAAAACTCTGGCAGCACGGCGCACGCTGATCTCAGCCAATCAGCGTACTGCCAGAGTTTTCACACTAGAAGCGCTTCCGCATAGCCCGGCGGATAGCGCTCGTGATTTTTAATAGACTGCAGGGACCCCCGCTGCCTCCGCCGCCAGATTGAAATAGACAGCGCCGGTAGGACAGGTACCACCCCACACCTCACACACACCACCCACCCACCCACTCCCCCCCCCCCCCCCGGCACCGGGGCGCCCCCAGCCCGACTCGCCTGGGGCGCTCCGGTGCCTTGCACCGGCCCTGGTGGTCGGGACCAGTGGCGTAACTATCGTCCCGCAGCCCCCGCGGTGGTGGGGAGGCGCTGAGGGTATGCGGGCACCGGGGGGGGCTGCGGGACTATTGTTACTCAATGGTTGTCTTCTGCCGCCGGTGCTTTTATGTGCACCGGGTCCCAGCTCTCCCGAGTCCCGGCTACTGCTGCAGCCGCAGCGCTTCTAATACCAAAAGGTGACACTTGGAAAATGGCTGCCCCCATTCTGCAGACAGTTTTTCGTCTGCAGTATGGGGGCAGCCATTTTCCAAGTGTCATTTTTTCATTAGCAGCAGTAAACGGGAGAGCCGGGACCCGGCGCAGACGGATGTGGCCCGAGGTAACACATACACACAAACACGTCTCACAGACACAAACACCCCCACCCCACCCGCCGTACCCCGGCTCCCCTCTGCTCCGTGTTTTTTTTACCCAGTCGGGGCGCAGAAAAACTAGTTACGCCACTGGTCGGGACCCACTTTGGGGTCAGGACCCACAATTTGAGAACCGCTGCACTAGGGCGTGGAGTGAAAATAAAATAGTGTGCTGAGCATAGAGATGCACCGTGTCACAGATATGGTGTACTATGTCGACATCCGAGACAAAAAAAGTGAAAGACCCATGTCAACCTTTTAACTGTCGACCTAATACATGTGTCGACCTTGAGACTATGCTGACCTTTAGCATGTCGCTTACGATTTTGAGGTGTTGCCCTAAGCTGTGCCAACCTTTAGTGATTGACCCAATGCATGTTGACCTTAGTTTGGTCGACCCAATAACTCATATTCTATTCTTCTACTCTTCGGAGGGTTTGAGGGACTACCCAAATAATTCCACGACTTCTGGGCGAGTAGTCAAGTAGTGTGTATATAATTGGGATACGGTCGAATTATCGACCCCACTTAGGTCAACAGTCATTAGGTCGACACCACTAGTCCGACAGGCTACTAGGTCGACAGGGTTCTAGGTCGACATGGATGAAGGTCGACAGGTGTCTAGGTTAACATGGGACTAGATCGACGTGGTTCTAGGTCGACATGGGTTAGGTCAACACGTCAAAAGGTCGATATGGGTTTTTCACTGTTTTTTTAGCCAACATATGCCGACAGGCGGTATTTCATGCCCTACCATCCACTAGGGCAGTGGTCTCCAACCTTTTTTGGGTCGGGAGCTACTCGCGACAAAATAAACCGCCCGAAGAGCTACTAAAGTAAAAAAAAATAAAAAATCTGCATAATATCCCAAAAAATGACCTTTACACATAATGCCACAAACTGTAATGCCCCAAAACATACCTCCCAACAATGGAGGCAGAGGAGAAGAGTCATCTGCGCGTGCCGAAGGCACGCGCCAAAAATTAGAAGGTTCAGCTACTACCGTGGAACTCCTGCGAGGCTACATCCCCCATTTTTTCCACACACACACACACGATGCCCATTATACATATGCCCAACAACGTGATACTCCGTTATACAAATGCCCCACACCGTGATGCACCATTATACATATCCCACAGTGATACTCCATTATACATATGCCACACACCATGATGCTCCATTATACATATGCCACACACCGTGATGCTCCATTATACATATGCCACACACCGTGATGCCCATTATACATATGCTGCACACCGTGATGCCCATTATACATATGCCGCACACCGTGATGCCCATTATACATATGCCACACACCGTGATGCCCATTATACATATGCCACACACCATGATGCTCCATTATACATATGCCACACACCGTGATGCTCCATTATACATATGCCACACACCGTGATGCCCATTATACATATGCCGCACACCGTGATGCCCATTATACATATGCCGCACACCGTGATGCCCATTATACATATGCCGCACACCATGATGCTCCATTATACATATGCCACACACCGTGATGCTCCATTATACATATGCCACACACCGTGATGCTCCATTATACATATGCCACACACCGTGATGCCCATTATACATATGCCGCACACCGTGATGCCCATTATACATATGCCGCACACCGTGATGCCCATTATACATATGCCGCACACCGTGATGCCCATTATACATATGCCGCACACCGTGATGCTCCATTATACATATGCCACACCGTGATGCACCATTATACATATGCCACACACCGTGATGCACCATTATACATATGACAAAAATTAGAAGGTTCAGCTACTACCGTGGAACTCCTGCGAGGCTACATCCCCCATTTTTTCCACACACACACACACGATGCCCATTATACATATGCCCAACAACGTGATACTCCGTTATACAAATGCCCCACACCGTGATGCACCATTATACATATCCCACAGTGATACTCCATTATACATATGCCACACACCATGATGCTCCATTATACATATGCCACACACCGTGATGCTCCATTATACATATGCCACACACCGTGATGCCCATTATACATATGCTGCACACCGTGATGCCCATTATACATATGCCACACACCGTGATGCCCATTATACATATGCCACACACCATGATGCTCCATTATACATATGCCACACACCGTGATGCTCCATTATACATATGCCACACACCGTGATGCCCATTATACATATGCCGCACACCGTGATGCCCATTATACATATGCCGCACACCGTGATGCCCATTATACATATGCCGCACACCGTGATGCCCATTATACATATGCCGCACACCGTGATGCCCATTATACATATGCCGCACACCGTGATGCTCCATTATACATATGCCACACCGTGATGCACCATTATACATATGCCACACACCGTGATGCACCATTATACATATGACACACACCGTGATGCACCATTATACATATGCCACACACCGTGATGCCGATTATGCCTATGACCCATAACGTGAAGCTCCTTTATACATATGCCCCACACCTTGATGCTCATTAAACATGTGCCACACAAATGATGCCCATTACACATATTGCACACAATGTCCCACAGTAAGGCTTCTAATAAAAAAATGTAAATTACCTGCTTGCTGTCAGGGGTTGAATTTTGTTGCCAGGGGTTAATGCTCATTGACAAGGGGGTCACTGCTTGCCCCCTCCACTATGCCCGTCTTCACATGGGCATAATAAATGAATAATTGCTGCTGGTGCTCAGCTCCGTCATCACCCTGCTGGCAATTAGCGTTCTTTCCCCCCACAGCCCCCACCATGCTAGAAGTCATATTTGACTTCTAGCCTGCTGCCTCCGTCATCACCCTGCTGGCATTTAGCGTTCTTAGCCCCCACCATGCTAGAAGTCATATTTGACTTCTAGCCTATGACAGGGAGGGAACACAGAGCTGCGCTGCTGCAGCGTTACCCGGAAGTGCCGGGAGCGCTTAGCGCGGTGCTCCCTGTCAGACGCTAGAGGTCAAATATGACTTCTAGCGCCTGTGTGCTGTCTCTGGTCCCCGCGGACTACAGCGGGGCAAGGCGGCGGCTATAGCGCCGCAAGCCAGCGGCAACAACGGGCGGGCGTACTGGGCAGGGCAGGGCAGGGCAGGCAGCAGTGGTCGAGCCACCCGTTTCGCTCAGGCGAGCTACCGGTAGCTCGCGAGCGACGGGTTGGCGACCACTGCACTAGGGCATGGTGGGAGAATAAAATAGTGTGCCAAGCGTAGCGAGTCACCATGCTCGAAGCATCGCAAGCGAAGCGAGCGATGCGAGGGGCTGCGTTTAACTTCCAACTGTGTCCATGTCGACTGTGTTGACATTCGGGTAAAAAAAAAACTGTGAAAAAACCCATGTCGACATTTTGACCTGTCGACCTAACCCATGTCGTCATAACGCATGTGTCGACCTAGAACAATGTCGACCTAGACACCTGTCGACCTTCATCCATGTCGACCTAGAACCCTGCCGGCCTAGTAGCCTGTCGACCTAGTGGTGTCCACCTAATGACTGTCGATAATTCGATCCACACCCATATAATTATTATAATCAAATAAATAAAGTTACAGCGATCGTCCAACGTCTAGTCAGGCTCAACAGCCCTAGCGCTAGTAGCAGATCCGGCGGGGAGCCACTTTAAAATAAGAACATTAACATCGTTCAGCGTTCAATAAAGACCATTTTTTAATAAAAAAAAAAAAGACGATTCATTTAAACCTTTAAACCGGACTGTTTGATTTGCAAAACAAAAAAAGAATAATAATTGACTGCAAAAGGATGAAGTATGTGTCTAGATGGTTTCGTCAATTATTTAGAAGCATTGTGAGTCAGGCACTGAGACAATCGCCATAGTTACCAACCAGGTCAATAAAAAGATGTACAAATACAAATCATGCATTTAATTAGCCATAGAGTAAATAGATCCTCATGTCTATAGGACGCGAATTTACTGACACTAAACAACGCATTATGCAATGTTTACTTACATATTTCAGAATGGCAATAATACCTCTAATTAACATATGCTATGGGATACGGTCATTAGGTTGACATTATGAAGGTCGACATGAATATGGGATCGACCACTGAAAGTCGACATGGGTTAGGTCGACAACTGAAATAGGTCAACATGGCTATGGTCGACAAGGTCGACAATGGCAAGTTCGACAGTGAAACGGTCTTTCGTGTTTGTTTTTTTGAGCCAACATGTGCTGACAGGTGGTACATCATACCCTACCATTCACTACGGCGTGGTGGGAGAATATAATGGTGTGCCCGACAGGGGTTAAAGTGAGGGGGAACTGGGTGGAACTGAGTTCCACCACCTCTAATGGTAGGGGGAACTGAGTTCCACCTCTACCACTGCCCTGAACAGTAATTCCAACAGAAAAGCCTGTCCAAGCCATTTCTTCTGGCAAGGCATATGCCATGCCACCACTGCCGCTGAAGTGAAGAAGTGCCACTAAAAGGACACGAAAGATGTGTATAAGCAGCACAACTGTGTTCATTATGTGTATAAGGGGCACTACTGTGTGATTTAATATGAATCAAGGGCACTACATCCGGTGTAATGTGTCCCTTTATGGGAGGTAGAGCACAAATTTCCTGACACCGGTCTAGGCTCTGCCCAATTCGGGGGGGGGGGGGGGGGGGGATGTGCTTGCCGTTGTTAGGGAAGGGAGTTCCACCACTTCTCCAGGACCACTTTAAGCCCTGGTGCCCGAAAGCGTGGCGAGCACAGCGAGGGGACGTGGTACACTTAGAAGGTGTCTATGTCGACAGGTGTCTCTGATTGGCTGCTGGTACACAAGCTCTGATTGGCTCAAAAGCGGGTGCGGCATTTTAATTGGCCGCCGACATCCTGGGTTAAATAAGCATGTGCTCCAAGGCCTGCTTTGCTCAGCGCACTGAGCGCAGCGGAGGCAGTTGGGAAGGGGGGGGGAGTTTGCGTTGTGCAAAATGAGCTGCCCAGGCCCTTCCAGAGGCCGGAGCACGGGACAGCTGTACCCACAGCACCCCCTACTGGCGGCCCTGATTACGAGTAGTAGGCTTTTGTACTGAATGTCACAATTTCTGTGAAGCTGAAGGTTCCGAGTCAAGTACAGTGAAGTATTTAATTCATTTACCTGTAATTTATTTCACTCTTAACCCTTTGAGTGCCAAGAGATCCTCAAAATGCCAGCGTCGCTCACAGTGACTGTTCTTTTAGCATAAATACAAATACAGCCGAGTCAATTAATTAAACTTTATTTAAATATTGCACCCAACAAAAGTACAGTCCCTGTGAGCGGCGCTGGCATTTTTAGCGGGTATTTTGAGGGCCTCTCACAGCAACGTTAGCACTTAAAAGGTTAAATATTGAGTTATGAAAAATACATGAATTTATTCAGCTAATCAAGGATTTGTACCGCGGGGTAAATGCTGTCATTTTGCTTAATCATTGACTATTGTTTCTCAATTTTAATTGGGAATTTATCTTCGTACTGAATGTACAATTATGTCTTTTCTGCTATTTTAATTTAATTTGGCTTCTTACAATTATTTCTTCCATTCGTTCAGGGCTCAGCTCTCCCAACTCAACGCCGCGTGAGAAATGAACCACTCCAAAGCAACTGTTTTCAATGACTGCCAAAACCACATTAATTTTCACAATGAATCTTTATGGAATGAGAGTGTTGGCTGGAACACCACCCGTCGGACAATGCATCACCTTTTCATTGGTGCCCAAAAAAAGGAGCCTAATTATGTGGCCATCCCCGCCACCGTCTTTTACAGTCTCCTCTTCCTCTTCGGTGTCCTGGCCAATGGGCTAAGCATCCTAACTTTAATGAGAAACCGAAGAATGAAAGCCAGCGCCATCCGCTTCTACCTCTTCAGTTTGGCTCTGGCGGACATCCTACTTCTCCTCACCATCCCGGTGACTCTCTACCGATATTTCTGGCAGTATTATCCTTGGGCGCTCTCTGACACCTTGTGCAAACTATACTTCATGGTCAGACAAGTCTACTGCGCCACCACCAGCTGGACAATCATTGCCTTTACGTCTGAGAGATACATCGCCATATGTCACCCAATGTGGTCCATCACTGGTCTCCGGAAATCCCGCATGGCTTACTTATTGGCCTTCATCTGGATATTGTCGTTCCTCAGCACTATACCAGTGGCTATAGTCTATGGAGAAACTCCGGCCTGTATCCTGGACTACACAGCCACGTCTCAGGATGAGGTTGTCCTGGAATCCACAGTCTGTGAGATGCTTGAACCAAAGCCCTATATTGTTTACAAAAGCATCATACAGATACGTAACATCTTGTTCTTCGTCTTGCCCCTGATTACCATCATCATTTTTCACCTTTTAATTTTCAACCACCTCAGCATGAACCACCGCCAGAGGGAAAAGATCGGACTCACGAGAACTCATTGGCGGTTTTCATCAAAGCAGATGAATCCGCCATGTAGTCGCCCATTTTCAGAGAAAAGGGCACGTCAGCTTATGGGTGAGTATACTCCTATGGCATAATGCATGTAGAAACCAGTTTTTTGGACTAAGCCATATGAGAAAAGTCTAGATCAGTGTCTCTCAAACTTGGTCCTCAGCACCCCCAAAGTGTCTCTCAAACTTGGTCCTCAGCACCCCACATGTTTTCCAGGTCACCTAGGCCTGCAGATGTGTTACCAACTGTCTAATTTGAAAGATCCACAGGCATACCTCCTAACATTGGTAGCAGGGAATTGGGATCCTTGGCCCAAAAGGGGACCGGGCTTCACTGCACCGCACTTCCCATCACTGTAGGGGAGTACCCAGCACTCTCCGAGATGCTGGGCACACCCCCAGGCTCTCTCTGCACAATAAATAGATGCACATGCACTTTTCATTGTAAAAAGGTTACAAGGTTTGTGCTGTGGGCCCCCTGAATCCCCGGGGGCCTATTTGCAACTCACACACTGCACCTATTATAAATATGCCAGTGCACCCAGCCACCCCCAGTCACCTCTCGGCCACCTCCTAATAGTACCTAATTACTAGCTACTCTCTGCACATTTTACATCTGCCCCCCTGCAGTGCAACATGGCTTTGTCCATCTAAGAAGGATTTTGCCAGAAAGAGTGAACTAGAATAAGGCCCCAGATTTCATACATGAAGAATGCCCACAGAGCTTTCATAGGGTCAGAGCTGTTTTGCAAGCTCTGTATGTCCTATCATACAATAACTGATGTATCCATGCAATGTAATCAGCAGCGGCTCCTACCAGCCACTGCTGCACACCCACTCCCCACCACGGCACGGCCCTGGGGCCTGTACAATGTAGATGATAGGACTCTCTGTACTGCGCATGCGCACACCCCAGGTTCTACAGGCTGTTTTGGTCGCAGCCCATAGAAGCCAAAGAGGCAGCCCGGGGGGAAGGAACACCTCCCACTGTGACTGCCTTGGGGGACTGGCAGGCAGGGCCGCCACTAGAACTGTTGGGGCCCGGGACTGACCTACGGTCCAGGCCACCCAGAGGCACAGCACTACACCACCACCACCAATACCCCCCGCGCGCGCACGCACCCCCCACCCCCGCTCCCGCCTGCCAGCACTTCGCCTGCCCATTATCATTACCTTCACGTGGCATCGCCCTCTGGCTCCTTCAGCCTCCACCGTCGGTCAGGTCCGGAGCGCACACTGCAGCCTGCAGACCCTGGGACAGAGGTTCATATACTGTAGGAGCCCATCCCTGCCTGCAATCTGCTTTGCCTGGGGTCTGCACACACATGGTCCAGGCCATAGGTGCCGAAACCGTGGGTGCTCCGGGGTCCACTGTCCACGGTCGGAGCTCACCCGCTGCCCCATTTCCAAGGGTAAGTTGCAAATATTAAGTATCCGCTGAATGTATCTGTGAGGGTCTGATCCCTGCCGCCCCGCTCCAGTGGCGCCGACTTACGTTTTTGCTGGTGGGTGCTCAAGGAGGGGCTCAAGTTGCTCCCACAGACCCCCCAGTTCTGGATGGGGTTAGGTGGGGATCCTGGCAGCGCCGCAGCGGGGTCCCAGCAGCGGATATGCCGCCAGCAGTGGGGGTCCCTGCGGCGGAAGGGAACTAGTAGCGGTATTAATACTGCTGCTAGTTCCCATCTTCTGCAGGGACCCCCGCTGCTGACGGCATATACGCTGCTGGGACCCCGCTGCGGCGCTGCCAGGATCCCCACCTAACCCCATCCAGAACTGGGGGGTCTGTGGGAACAACTTGAGCCCCGCCTTGAGCACCCACCAGCAAAAACGTAAGTCGGCGCCACTGGAGCGGGGCGGCAGGGATCAGACCCTCACAGATACATTCAGCGGATACTTAATATTTGCAACTTACCCCTGGAAATGGGTGTTTTTAAGGACAAAGGGAAATTAGGCACAAATATTCAATAGTAAATGGGCTTCACATTGAGATAATTTGGGCAAGTACCTCTGACCTAGAAGGGAAATAGGCCACCAATGGACCCCCCCACCCCCCTCCTTGGAGGAGACCTTGAAAAAGGTGCTAATGATGCATAATGTTTTGGAGAACACTGTTCTGCAGGAAATAGAAAACCTAAATGTCACACAAAATATCTAGTGATTGCAATGTTATTATGTAGCAATTACTTATTGAGTGCATATAAGGAGAACAGGGTGCGCACATTGTGTGCAGGTGGGGAAGAATGCACAATAGGCACATTGAGAAAATGGGTTACATGAACCATTAAAACGATGTCTGTTTAGCACCAGCTTAATGGATTGTATTATAGAAGGAAAACATGATAAAGTGATCCACATTAAAAAAGAGGAAATTTATTTTTGTGATTGAAGCGTTACAATGCGTTATACAATGTAAGCATTAATGCCCATACACACTGGGAGATTTTGAGCTGAAAGTTTTGCCATTTGAGCTACTTTCAGCTGGAAAGCCGCCCAGTGTGTACGGGGCAGTGATGAGCGGTGATCACTGATGCGCGCTCCGGCATTATCGCTGGACTGGCCGCTCATCTGCTGGCATTACCAGCAGATGAGCAACAGGGTGGACAGCTCTCCATAGAGTCCTGCTATGGAGAGCCGGGAAAATCCCCTAGATGGGGGAAAATCATTCAGTGTGAAAGGGAGGGGGGGGGGGTGCGATAAATGGAGGAGAGAGAAAGGGAGAGGGAGAGAAAAAGGGAGGGAGATAGAGATAATAAGTGAGAGAAAGGGAGGGAGAGAGATAAAGGGAGAGAGAAAGGGAGATAGAAAGGGTGGGAGAGAAAGAAAGGAAGGGAGAGAGAGAGAGAGAGAGAGAAGGAGAGAGAGAAAGGGAAGGAGAGAGAGAAAGGGAGAGAGAGAGAGAAAGGGAGAGAGACAGGGTGAGAGAGAAAGAAAGAAAGAAAGAAAGAAAGAAAGAAAGAAAGAAAGAAAGAAAGAAAGAAAGAAAGAAAGAAAGAAAGGAAGGAAGGGAGGGCGAGAGAAAAAGGGAAGGAGAGAGATAAAGGGAGGGAGAGAGATAAAGGGAGGGAGAGAGAAAAGGGAGGGGGAGATAAAGGGAAGGAAAGAGAGAAAGGGAAGGAGAGAGAGAAAGGGAAGGAGAGAGAGAAAGGAAGAGAGAGAAAGAAAGGGAGAGGGAGAGAGAAAGGGGGAGAGAGGGAAGGGAGGGAGAGAGGGGGAGAGAGAGAGACAGAGAAAGGGATGGGGAGAGAGAGAAAGGGAGAGAGAGAGAGAGAGAGAGAGAGAGAAAGGAAGGGAGAGGGGGGACAGGGAGAGAGAAAGGGGGAGAGAGAAAGGTTGGGAGGAAGAGAGAGAAAGGGAGTGCAAGAGAAAGGGAGAGAGAGACAGAGAAAGGGATGGGGAGAGAGAGAAAGGGAGAGAGAGAGAGAGGGAAAGGGGGGAGAGAGAGAGGGAGAGAGAAAGGTTGGGAGGGAGAGCGAGAAAGGGAGGCAGAGTAAGAAAAAGAGAGGGAGAAAGAAAGGGAGGGAGGAAGAGAGAAAGGGAGAGAAAGGGGGGGAGGGAGAGAGAAAGGAAGTTCAGTATCCACTGCATCCTACCCTTAATCTGGCTATGCCCCTCACTTAAATAAGGCATTTACTGTGCACTAATATACTGATGCATAGCTAATTGCAAGGGAGACGCTGGAGGAAATTGACTTACACTTTTGTGCAGGCTGTAGTCCTCCCAAATGTGTGCAGAATCACCTCTGGAATAAAATGCTAATGCATTCCTTTTCTTCGCAGGGGCTGTTGTGGCTGCCTTCTTCCTGTGCAATTTCCCT
Source organism: Crinia signifera (assembly GCF_055691185.1). Classification (NCBI taxonomy): domain Eukaryota; kingdom Metazoa; phylum Chordata; class Amphibia; order Anura; family Myobatrachidae; genus Crinia; species Crinia signifera. The sequence goes on from NC_139222.1 coordinate 272,000,065, forward strand.
GACACTGCCTCATCTCTCATGCAGATCTACATAGATAACTGGAACACACACGTCCTCAAAGTCTATACCCTACTGAAGACCTACCTATCCCTGCCACTTTGGTACCTCAATAGCGCTTTGGATCCCATTTTGTTTTGTATATCCTCAACATCTTTCCGCAATGCATGCTGGGAAACCCTAACAGCCATTTGTCCGTGGCAGGTGAAATCCACAGGTGGACCAAACCGCACATACCAACCTTCCAGCGTTCCACCTGGGGGTTCTTCCTTGGCATCAGCACCAAGCATGCGTTCAACGTGGACACTAAACTCCAATGAAGGCGAGCAAAAGGAATGCTTGGGTCAGATTCGAACTACTGACCCAAAACTCTTATCGTTCCGACACATTGATGTGGTGGAGACAGGGGACTTCTCTGTTCCCTAAAGAAACCATTGCAATCAAACGAGACACACGGAGAATTAATTACAGGGCTGTCATAGAAAGGAAGACGCTTGAGTGGATTATACAAAACGGTGAAAATTACCTTTTAATACATGTATTCACTGCACGTTTATAATAGCTTTGAAAATTGGTGGATTATTAGCACATCAAAGCTTTGGCCCACAACAGAAATCAAGTCTTACTAATAAGAGGATTATGTGAATTATGTTTAATTGGAATTTCAATGTTATTGTGCAATTGCATTTTTAAATTGTCTTTAAAACCGACAACAAAAGTATCATGGTCAGCTGTAACAATATCTGGAGAACGCCATCCACAATGTACTATTCAGTTATTGGTGGGAATCGTACCGTACCTTGTTTATAAAGTGTACTCGTGAAAAACTCCTTGGCTTTCCACCACCTTGTCTAGATGTCCTGTCCGGCGCATATTAAGGTGGTTGTATATTGTTTACTCTGGGGGAGATGCCTCAAGTGCTCCTAGGTTGGCTAAGAGATGGAAAACCTCAGAAGGGCACAAAAGCAGGACAATCCCACCATGGAAAAGATATCTGAAAGACATCCTCATCATGGTTAGTAAAGGTCTTGCACCTACCGAAACAGGTCCAAGAAAACATCCATCCTAGTCAGAAACATACTCTTACCATGGTTAAAAAATGTAAAACCTGGATCACCTGGATTTAAAAAAGAGGAACCTCACCTGACGTGGTCTAATGCCGGAATGATCAGTGATAAGTGATGTGTGATCATCCAATTTTTCAACCATTGTTGGTTCAACAGTAACCAAACCTAGTCGTTCATGAGCTTTCCTAGAGACTTGATTGAGACTTGTTGAGCCATCCCAGCAAATGTTAGAAGGTCATTAATGCTACGTGTATGAGTATGGCATCTCGAAAAACCAACACATGGAAACTTTTACAGGAGAACATTTAAATGAAAGATTAAGTTCTGTTCCTCATCCCATTAATAAGAAAAACATTAATAAGAAATTCTTCTTTTCTTCTATGGGACATACAGTAGTCCGCTTGCTTTTCCAACTCAGCCAATGGGGCTGGTTGTAGAATTTGAGCCCAATTTTGAACATTTATTTCTTTGATGTTGACATTTCAATTGTCTGAACCGCAACAGTGGACTAATTGAACATTTTCTACCAGTAGTTGGTCACAGCTTCTCAAACTCGGCCCTCAGGACCCCACACGGTGCATGTTTTGCAGGTCTCCTCACAGAATCACAAGTGAAATAATTAGCTCCACCTGTGGATCTTATAAAATGTGGTTAATGAGTAATGAATGCACCTGCCGGGTGACCTGGAAAACGTGAACTGTGTGGGGTGCTGAGGACCGAGTTTGCGAACCTCTGCACTAGATCTTTGATATGGTGCCAGATTTAAAGGTCCACAGCTTCCAGATAGACAGTCAATAGGTCAACTCCAAAAAGGCGACAGTGACAAAAGTTCTGCATGCACAAAGTCGACAATGACAAAAGGTCAACTTGAACAAGCAAAAGGTTGACATAGAAAAGGTCGACATGAGTTTTTTAAGGTTGTTTGGTGTCAGTGTTGACACCTGAACATGTGAACCGCCAAAGAGTGTAGTGCCTACTCTCACATGGTTTTCTCCGCCATGCTTTGGGTCAGTTGACTTCCTCTGCTACCATTGCACTCGGCAAACTAAACGGAGTCCACGCGGATGTTAAAGTATGAAAAAGTCCCAAAAATGTAAAAAGAACATGAAAACTCATGGTGACTAGGGATGCCAATCCCGGGGGGATTTTTTAAAATCCTGGGATTCAAGATTGAAAACTGGGTACTTATGTATTATCTGGGCTCCCATGTTAAGTGCACCCCATTTTTTCATACTCCTACTATCCAACTACGCATGGAGTTGATTTTATATAGTGTGGCGAGCGCAGCAAAACCACGCCCGAAGCGTGGGTAGCGTAGCGAGCCCCGCGAGGGGACGCGGTCTCATATGAAAAACGGGAGCCCAGATATTACATAAGTACCGAAAACTGCTCAATCCCGGGATTCCTGGGATTGCGGGATTGGCTTCCCTAATAAATAAACACACACCCCCAACCGGGCCCACACATCTATGCTCCGTTGTTTGCTGGCTGTGCAGTGCAGGGGCGGTGCTGCCAGGCAGTGTAGAGGGCGGTGGGGCCGTGCAGTGCGGCAAGCAGTGCAGCCGGGCAGTGCGGCAGGCGGTGCTGTCAGGCAAGAAGGTGCTGCCGGGCAGTGCGGCGGGTAGTGCAGCCAGGCAGTGCGGGGGTGGTGCGACTGGGAAGTATTGTTCTCAGAGGTCACACTGCACAGAGCCCGCACTGGGGTTGGGAACAGCTAGGCGGCATGCGGAGTCTAATCCTGAAATCCTGGGATTAATATCCTGACAATTTTGGGACCAATCCTGGGATCCCGCTGATCCCGATCCCAGGACCGGCCACCCTAATAACATTTTTTATGTCAGTTCTTTAGGCTGTGGGGTTCGGGGTATGAATTACAGGTCACGGTTGGAAAACCCAGATTTTCTTCCTTGTCCTCTTTTCTAGAATGCAACCACTCGAGCGAAGTGCCCACATCATCTATTAATCATTCCGTCTCCAAAAAATAATGAGCACTTAGCTTTCATCATCCACAGAGACCTGCGAAAGAAAAGATGGATTTTTATAACGAATGTTTGTAATAATCGCATCATCGTTATAATAATTGGCACTGTGAGAAAAGATACATTTTATTTGACTGAAATATATTTATGTTTGAAAAGCCCAGAGGACTGAAGATAACTCGCCACAATTTGGGTTGCTATTATTTTCGCAGACTCCGGTTCCTCTATTGTAGTGAAACAAAGAACTGAATTGTAAAAAAGAAGTATGAATGATTGTAAGGGAAAATATGGAAAGCTGGCGGGTAAATTATAGGTGCATGTTTTATCGATGTTGCAAACGTGGAGCAGCTGATTGTTACACCTGTGCGGTATTACAGTGTACCCGCTGGCAGTGCCTTCCTGCAGCGAAAACATTTCAGGGGATAAGTGTAAATTAAGGAATTGTACTTCTTAAGCCAGCACAGACGTTTTCTACAAATGACCACTGTGACGGATTGCTGTGACCTTTACATTTTGTTATATTGCCAAGTGTAGCTTTTTCATGGCTGGCGTGAAGTCTATTGTTATGACTCAGTTGTTTCGTTCCATCACTTTAAAGCAGATGGATCTGTTTACTTCATACTTGCCTACCCTCCCGAAATGGCTGGAAGACTCCTAAATATCAGCCCCCTCCCCGAAAGGTTGAAAAGTACCCCATATTTTCCTTTGACCCCCGGACCTCCTGCTGGAACAGTTTCATAGCTACAGTATAGCAAGAACAGGGCACATGGCGCGGAAGTTACTGATTGTAAATAGTCCGTTTGGTTTAGTTATTTATTTTTGATAAACAAACCACTAATTGTATTTTCTTCTTTACTTGAGAATTAAATGAAGTATAATAATTCAGTGTTTATTTGTCAATGCAGAGATCGCTAATGGGGTGTACACACGGTGAGATTTGGGCTACGATTTTGACTATATATATAGGACAGTAAGTTAGCCAAAATCGCAGCTTGTTTAGGAGGCTTGCGATACGGTATTGCATTCACAATTAGACTGCGCAGGTGAGTCTGTTGGCCTGAATGACCCCTGTCTGTTCTGACTATGTCGCCTTTAGAATGTATTTGGCCTGAATGACCCCGTCTGTTTATATGCATTTCTGTACTGTGATGATTCAGCTTGGCTCAGTAAGCAGCAAAGATCGCTGTTTACCAATCGCTGAAACGCCGCCCGCCGAACCCCTGGGGTATGTACATGTACTAATACGCACTTACGCTTCAGCATGAGCAGATACCCCACCATCGGAACAGGGACAAATTCGGCCCCTTAAGAAAGGTGCTGAATCACTCCCTGTGTCTGCCGGTATACGGTCATTTGGTCTACAGCATGTTCGTCGACAAGCATTAAGTCGACATGGATATAGGTCAACATGGGTCAAGGTCGACGTGGATCTAGATCGACAGGTCATTAGGTCAACACAAGCATTAGGTCGACATGGGCTAGGTCAACAGTCAAAAAGTCGACATGGAGTTTTTCACTGTTTTATGAGCAGACATGTGCCAACAGGCGGTATTTCATGCCCTACCATCCACTAGGGCGTGGTGGGAGAATAAAGTAGTGTGCCCGAAGCATTGCGAGCGAAGGGAGCAATGCGAGGGACTGTGGTTCACTTCAAACTCTGTCCATTTCAACTCTGTCGACATTCGGGTAAAAAAAACAGTGAAAAACCCCATGTCGAAGGAGTGGGAGGATGTCACAGTGCAGTCAGAGATCATATGGCCATTTCCAAGCCTCTCTGCTGAATATATCATGTGTTATGTTACAATGGTTGCCCTTGCACGCTGCACAGTATACCTCATATGCACAACTGCATTCCCTTACATTCTGCAGTGTAACTCATATACACACCCAGACCACTTATGGAGGTGCAGAGTGAGGAGGTACACATTCAGCTGGCACAGCCAAATGGGCAGTGATAAGAGAGGGAGGGTTGCCTCAATTTAGTGACTCAGGCTTCCAGAAAGCATTATCCAGTCCTGGTCCTGGGGAGTTTGAGAATCTATGCTTTTTCCTTTCCCTGGCATAGTTGGGTTGCCAAAAATCCTTGCCCAGTGTTTTTTTCACTGTAATTAAAATAAATTACATTGTGGCAAAAGAACCATTGGTGCAGCAGGTGCAATGCAGGACTAAGGGGCTCACTGCTGCCCCTGTCACCCTCTGCTTCTCCCCGTCTCCCAATGCCATGTTGCATATTGTGAACTTGGGTGGGGGTGGACGAAGGGGCTCAGTTTATATATTTTGCACCACCCCCAAGTTCTGCCACTGCATTGTGGGAAACTACATTTTCTATCATTCTATCATTGCAGTAAGCTGCGATACAGATGGTTAGTGGATGTTCCGTTGTGTATGACAATGATCAATAAACCTCAGACTCTTTCCAGCACAACACGATATAAATCTGAAAACGAGTGTTACCCGTACGTCTACAGGACTGGGTTTCTAAATGTAGTTTTATTTGATCATTATTCCTGAAATGTGTCATAAAGTACAACCCAGAGGCAGAACTCTGGGAGGCAATGGAGACATCTGCCACCAGGCTCCTGCTCCCAAGGGGGCACCTCTCCTCCCCCTGGAAGTTTAATTCAGTTATTTAAAAGCCAACGCCCATAGCAACTTATTACATGGAAGTAATATTTATCAAGTGCATTCTATAAAATGATAGCTATCCGCTGATTGTTTGCCATGGACTGGGGGCATGGCCAGCATCTCCAAGAAGCTGGGCATAACCCCACAGTAATGGCATACAGGAGGCGTGGCTTATGGCCGCTTCATTCCCGCAATGTCCCACCGATTTAGCAGAGACCACGCCTCTTTATAGGTGCACACTGCTTTGCCAGGTGGATGAGTCCCAATTGGGAAATCCAGCATGTTGGGAGGTATGTAAACATGAGGATCAATATTTCTATTGGTGCTTCAGTATTTTATTATTGCCATGTTAGGGGGCGATTCTCCAATAGGCCTCAAGGCGCTTCACAGATTGTAGGCAGGGCCAGCGCCACCACTAGGCAGCTCTAGGTATTTGCCTAAGGTGCCGGCCACTGGAGGGCACCAGTGTACAGCAGGGAGCTGAGAGGTGAGTGGCACCGGCAGCCTCCAATACCCCCCCCCCCCCCGGGAAATGACGCGACGGCCTGCCGCCGCATCACACCGGGCATTACCCACCCCCCCTGCCCCCTGCCCCGGAACGCTGCGATGGGCAGTCACCCTGTACAGCGGCCGGGGGTTGGGTGAGCGTCGGAGCGCCAAATGGCCCCCCCCACCCCCGCATGGGGCGCACCGGCACTGATTGTAGGAACAAAAATACAATACAGTCAATAAACACAATAGATTACCTTGCAAGAAATATCGAGACCAGAGCATTACTCCATTTCTAATCATCTGTTAAATTAATTATTCATTGGACAAAGCTAAAGGTTAAAAAAAACATTATAGGAACCAATCAGATTTTATGGGAACCTATCGTTTTATAGGACGCAATAGAGAAATTCCCATGAACAATGCTGGGCGTCCTCATAGTAATTCCCCGATGACGCGGTTGCGGGGAGGGGGGGGGTGTCAACTGCCCGCCGGCTTCCCGTAACAGGCACTCGCAGATGTAAGAGGTGTCTTCCATTTGCGAGCGTTTGAAAAATCATTTGACGGTCTGCTGCTATAAAAACGGACCATCATAAAATGTCCTCCCCCATACAGCAGACAGTTCTCTGAAACTGTCTGTTGTATGGGGGCGGACATTTTGTGATGGTCTGTTTTCATAGCAGCAGAAGCCAGGAGGAGAACTGGGACCACACCGCAGACAAGAAGATCTGCGGGTCCCTGCTATGGATTAGCTGAGCAGAAGGGTAAGGCACAGGAAGGGGGGGGGGGGGTATGGTTGGTGGGGGGGTTGTTAACTTTACTGCTTGCTTACAGGTGGTTTTCTAAAATCTCAGAAATCATTAATGGTACCGTCTACCAGGCACGTGCTGATGGTAATTCATTACTCTTACTGCAGCACGCTTATGATGTGGCTTAATTGGAAGATTATATTTATGTTACTTATGCAATGTATGGGTATTTTTCATAAGCCACTACACCCTTTTGCTGTAAAATGTTCTCTACGTTTACCATGTACAGCACTGCATACATTTTGTGGCGCCTTATAGATAATAGTAAATAATAATACCATGCAAGGGATGGGGTTCATGGTTTGCAGAAGTACATGCCTACCCCTCTGGAATTGCCAGGAGGCTCCTTAAATTAGGTAGTATACCTGGAACCCAGAAAGCCAGGCAAGTATCCCACATCCCCCTCCAGCCCCCGGCACCTTCCCTTGGCCACCAACAATAGATCCAATTGGGTCCAAGGGCACCCAGATGCCCCCTATGCGCAACTGGACTGCCCCAGCAGCACCCAGACAGACACTTCCCCTTCCCCAACACACACATGCACTTTCAAATAGAGGCAGACCTACCATTGGTGCAGCAGGCAGTGTACCTGGGCCCCTGAGGACTAAGGGGGCCACTGTTGCCTCTGTCACCCTCTTCCTGTCACCCCCTGTTTTCCCCTTTCACACCCTGCCTCTGTCTGTCACCCTCTACCTCTCCTTGTCACCCACTGCCATGTTGCAAATTGTGAACTTGGGTTGTGGTGAAGAATGGGGGCCCAATTAATATTTTTGCACCTGCTCTCACACCAACAAGCTCCGCCATGGCCTCCAACACTCCTGAGGCACCTAGATAATACTACCTCTTCCCGATCCCCGCGTTCATAGGTGTTTTGGGGAATAAAGCCAGAAATATGCAGCGATAAATGGGCCCCTAAAGTTCTCCAATGCAGGAGTAAGCGTAATGCAGAGAGTGTCTATCCCTTATAATCCTGTACTTCTGACAGCGCAGCCCCAATCTCTATACTTTTTATGTGGCCGGTTACATCTCTGTCAGATCTGGCCGATCCTGGGCAGTTATTATTTTCCTTTGGTGAATGTGGCCAGACTGTTCCTTTCAATGATGCTTATCTGTTGCATTACACAGTTCATCTTGCAATCTCCTGCGTTCCGCATCGTATCCCTGATTCTGATCTTCTCTGATCGTCTCCCTTCTGTTTATGAAACAAGCGTGCTTTGATTAGAATTCTAGGAACAGCTAGCAGCTGAATGCATCCTCAAGTCCTGAGAGCCAGCCAAGGGTCCGTATCCACTAGAAATGTAATTGAGGTTTCTGTGCAGTCTCACGGATCAGCATAAAGCCATAAATCAGGTGGGCATTGCTATTATCGTAGAGGTACAGTTCATTATAATTGACAGTATCCAAACTCAGCAACTTAGATCAGGTTGTTCCTTCCTAACCATTTACTATCTATGTGGCCAGTCCTAGTATTGACTAATATCAAAAGACCTTTTAAAGCCACAATAATTCCTGTAGATCAGTAAGGTTCATTGATTTACCTGTAGCCTCATCTCTCTCCCAATGTCCCTGCTGACAGCTGTCACATACCGGTACACACTACAGATGGGACCGTACCAGGATAGGGATGCACGCTACGACAACCGCTGGATAGATTTTAATTAAGTTTTCACCATTTTATGAGACATTTACTGTGAAAGGTTTACGTGTATGTAACATTAATCTATGACAAAAGAGAGCTAAGCAGTGATGATTTTAGTAAGAGCGACAAGTTCAATAAGAAGATGAAGAAGAGAAGAATGGTAGTGCTCTACAGTGCACACAATGGTCAAGAGTGGTACTGCAGTAGCTATGTTCTCAGGAGACTTTAGCTTGGCTGGTTTTCACTTATGTCTCATCAATGCTCCTCCTTCATCTTGAGTCATCAGTAATATAGGAAATTCTTTCCCATGAGCTCCTCCCCCCTCTAACCAAAGTGCATTGATCATCTTCCCTCCCAGTATGTACCTCATACCAAGGAATGCCTTTGACCAATTGTGCCTCTAACCACCTCCCATGAGTGTGTCTGCCTCCTATATCTCCATGTGGGATTATGATATCCTCTCACACAAGAGTGCCTCTAACTCCCCCCCCCCCCAATGTGTACCTCCAGACTCCTTCTCATGTGGTCCCTTGACCACTCTCTTCATATGCTCCTCTGACAACCTTTTTCCATGTGTTTCTCACTGTAACTATGCCTTGATATTACCATTACTGCTGTGTCTTTGCTTTCTCTCCAAAAGCTGGTGGTTGTGAGCATCGGGGGCGGGGGGGGGGGGGGTGGTGGTGGTGGTGGTGGTGTTACCGGTACCACAAAGCACAGGCTTTTTTTCCCTTGTCTAATTCCTACACAGAGAGGCTACACAGCCAGCCAATCGGCTCATAACTGTCATTTTTTTTAAACCCATGGCCAGATGTATCAAGCTTTAAAAACTGATAAAGTGGAGAGTGAAAAACAACCAGCCAATCAGATCCTATCTGTCATTTTCCGAACCCAGTTTTTTGGGGGAAGTAGGGGAAGGAGGGATATTCAGGGTCCGCACACGGTTTGTCCAATAAGGACAGATGCCCCAGAGATAATTATTAGGGGAAGGTAAGTAGGATGCCTTTATCGAGGTTTGTGGCAGTGGGTGCTATCCAGGCAATATGGTAGATATAGGAACAAGAAAGAGAAGAATTGTGGATGCACACCGAAGAAAAGGGTTTGATTTGGGGGGGGGGGGAGATAATGTACCCCACAAAAAATGGTATTTAATATATTAATATATAACTTTTATTATTGGTTACTAAAAAGAAAAGAGACCAACTTCTCATGCAGATTTTTTATATATATAATCATATATGGGATAACAAATAAATGCAGAAGTGAATGGCAACCAGCCATCCAAATGAACAAGGAATATTGAGGAATTAAACCCAATATCTGGCACTCACCATTCCCTGCATTTAAAAATATTCACATAAGGTAACCCATACATGAAAAACCATCTATAACATCCTCCTTAAAGCACTGAATAACCCCATAAAAGGGAATCAAAAGTGCACAGACCTAAATATTTTGAAAAAAAACCATCTACTAAATACTGACCAGGATATGGACATAAACAGGTCTTATAAAAGTGGGAATTAAAACCCCTATAAATAAAGACACCCAAAACATCCCCCTCCTTAACTAAGGAATCTAACCTACCCAATACAGCAGAACAAATTCGCAGCAACACTTTGTAGCCGGCCTTAGGGAAACTCTTTTATCCCTATAAAAAGCACCTTTCTTTCTTTCGTGCCAAAGCACGTCACATATGTATGTTACATGTTTGTATGTTTAAAGTCTTTTTAATTCTCCAATAATTTCGCAAGTCTCAGAAGGGGACCACCCTATGCGATTATATATATAAAAAATCTGCATGAGAAGTTGGTCTCTTTTCTTTTTAGTAAGCAATAATAAAAGTTATATTTTAAATACCATTTTTTGTGGGGTACGTTATCTCCCCCCCCCCAAATCAAACCCTTTTCTTCGGTGTGCATCCACAGCGCAATTCTTCTCTTTCTTGTTCCTATATTTTCCGAACCCAGCCTGTAACATTGCAGGTTGGAGCTGATTCTCTGGCTGTTTATCATTCTTCACATTATCACTTTTGGAAGCTTAGTACATCTGGCTCTCAGAGATACTATATTATTAAGCTTTTTTGTTTGTTTGTTTTGCAGCCAAAACCTTCCACCCGGCTGGTTATTGCATGAAATGTAACTAATTAAGGGATTTGACACTACTGTCATAACATGCGCAGTAGCACGGCAATTTAATTGACAAATTGATTTCTTGTTACAGCCAAAAGGAGTTAGATTTATCTGGTAATTATAATCTGCATTTCTCATATTTCATCATCTTCCCGGGAAATGAGATGGGAAGCTGAGTAATAGTGACTAGGTGTCACAATACAGAGATACGTAAATCCACCTGTCACAGACATCACATAGGAAGACGGGGGATTTAATTGAGGAGCAGATAAAACTCAACAGAAGCCAATTACAAGATTAGCAATGGAGGAGAAACAAGGTTATTTAATGTGACATTATATGGAAACATTAGGTATTATGGTTAAATCATTTCTATTAAATATTAGTTTTATGCTAAGTGGCGTTTAGGAAAATAGAAGGAAGATGGGGGGGGGGGTTGGAGCGGTGGCAGAATGCAGAGAGTGGGACATAGCTATAGAAATACATTGTAGTGATGTAACATAGCATACAGGGCTGTAAATCCAGGGTTCCACTGTAAGACAACTCGGTTCTGGGGTAATGGGTTCAACAGTCACTAAGGTTGACCACTATTGGTACACAGTGACTATGTCGACACCTAAGAATAGTCGACATTCCCTAGGCCGAATTCACAGAAGGTTGACACAAGCTTAATGTCATCGTGTGCATGGCTGACACTTAATAGGTCGACATGAGCTTTTCAGGGTTTTTTTGTGTTGACATATGTTGACCTTTTGAGTGTCGACCATGTATATGTCAAGCTTGTGTGAACCTTTTATCGCTGTCAACCTAGGGTATGCCCACAATCCTTAGGTGTTGACCTTGTCACTGTCGACCAATATTGGTCGACCTAGGGAATGTCGACCTAGACATTGTCAACCCAGGGACTGCTCATCAGATGACCACATATGTTTACATGCAATTGGTCAACATGGTCATAAGGATGAAATGTAAAAGACTGACTGATTCAGTCATGACTTGACAAAGGTGACATAACAATAGTCGACACACACAGGGCCGGTGCAAGGCACCGGAGCGCCCCAGGCGAGTCGGGGTGGGGGCGCCCCCGTGCCGGGGGGAGGGAGGGGGGGTACCTGTGTAAAAAAATTGCTGCCCCGGCGTCCCTGCAGTGCTGGGGCGGTCAGGGGTGTCCGTGCTGTAGGGGTACCTGCGGCGCCGTCATGTGTATAAAGCTGGCTGCGGCCGGCGGGGTCCCTGTAGTGAATAGCAAATAACTAGCGCTTCCCGCGCCGCCGCGCGCATAGCGCTAGTTATTTGCTATTCACTACAGGGACCCCGCCGGCCGCAGCCAGCTTTATACACATGACGGTGCCGCAGGTACCACTGTCGCACGGACACCCCTGACCGCCCCAGCACTGCAGGGACGCCGGGGCAGCAATTTTTTTACACAGTTCGCTGGGGGTGAGGGGCGAACTGCCGCCCTCCAGGTGCCGGCGCCCTAGGCAAATGCCTAGAGCTGCCTAGTGGTGGCGCCGGCCCTGGACACACACGGCTGACACGAGTTGTTTTTGTTTCATCTTTTGCTTCATTTACCATCCACATGGACTATGATTAGGAATAGTTACCAACTTACCAGGAATAAGGGTTAAACATACCAGCCAGGATGACAGCAGAAAAACTTGACTCAGAAAAAAAAAAAGGTTCCAGTATTCAGAACCATTGCGTACCATCAGGATAACTCCGAAAGACAACATTCCCAAGTTATTGGGTGTAAATGTGCTATACAATCAGGTTTCTGGCGCTTGCTGTGAAGCATTGCGGTGCTGTCCCAATTCTGGATTTCTTTATGTGGCTCTCTTGCTTCTCTTCTCGTGTCTCGTACTCACATGGGGGTTATTCTAGTTCACTCTTTCTGACAAAATCCTTCTTAGATGGACAAAACCCATGTGCACTGCAGGTGGGGCAGATGTAACATGTGCAGAGAGATTTAGATTTGGGTGGGGTTTTACTTCAAAGTGAGATCTATATTGCAGTGTAAAAATAAAGCAGTCAGTATTTACCCTGCACAGAAACCAAATAACTCACCCAAATGTAATTCTCTCTGCACATTTTACATCTGCCCCCCTGCAGTGCACATGGTTTTGTCCATCTAAGAATTATAATTATCGCATATGTTCTAACATATGCGATAATTATAGCAAAGGACAGCTCTTGCGTTAAGAGCTGTCCTTTGTGGTGAGACACACACCCGGCGCTGCTGCTGCTGCTGCGCCGGGCTCTCCTCCTCCCTGCACCCGGAAGAGGATCAGTGCAGGGAGGAGGTCACAGGTCCAGGCAGCACAGCTCTGTGCTGCCCGGACACAGGTGAGGGGGCGATGCAGAGTGTCGGGGGTCCGTGCGGGGTGGTGGGGGGTCGTTGCGGGGCGGCGGTGGGAAAATGCGGTAAAAACCCCGATAACGGGTTTTTTACCGCATTTTTAGCTTAGAGAATCTCCCCCTTTGTCAGAAAGAGTGAACTAGAATAAGGCCCATGATTAGCAGATCCGTCCAGTTCTGGACAGTAGGAGCTGCAATGTCTTGTATTATAATTTCAATCAGTAGTTCTTGGTTCTATCGCTGCTTAACACTTAAGCTGGCCATACATCAGAAAGATCGATCTTAAGATCGATTGCGCTCATGATTGTGTACAATTTCCCTTGAGTTCCCCGGCAGTCCTTGGTGGTTTTTGGACACACAATCTACACACAATCGATCATACAATCAATCATACAATCCATCTACTGCATGGTTGTGTACACAAGATGTGCACACAATCTACATACAATCCATCTTACAATCAGTCATACAATCCATCTGCTGATTGATTGTATGATTATGTACATAAGATGTGCACACAATCTGCATACAATCCATCTTACAATCAGTTGAGATTGTATGATTGGGTACAATATCTTTCTGATGTATGGCCACCTTTACAGTTCCAGACATTAAACTTCAGAGATTAGATTGGTATACATCTGATAGGTTTATAGCGTCTAGGGTGGCAGTCAATAGGTTGGCATACAAAAGATCGACATTGAAAAAAGGTCAACACATGAAAATGTCTACATTAAAAAGGTTGACACATGCAAAGGTCGACATGAGTGGACACGAGAACAGTAAAAAATTACGAGCGAAGCGTGCTATTTCGAAGGTACGCGCTACAGCCCGAGTGAATGGGTCCTCCAACTGCGGCCCTCTAGATGTTGTGAAACTACAAATCCCAGCATGCCTTGCCACAGTTTTAACACTCCCTTCTAGCAAAACTGTGGCAAGGCATGCTGGGATTTGTAGTTTCACAACATCTGGAGGGCCGCAGTTTGAGGACCCTATTATTTCTATCATGAGTCCGGATACCCATTTGATAGACTCACTGTGTTAATGAAAAGAACTACATCTCCCATGATGCAACTCGTCTCCTGACTTACTCAAGTTCCCGCGAGAGCACGAGGCGAGTCTGTTGGAAACAGCTACGGGCCGGGGCTCGATAACACCGCCCACCCTCTGCCAGGAATATTCAAATCCACCAATCATTGTAGCGGGGTGGGATCACTGCGGCCAATGGGCGTTGGAGGGGCACGGGCGATGCTGCAGCGGGGGATTATTTTGAACACAACATGGCGTCGGCAACAGCAGCAGCCGCCGCGGACGATGCGGCGGGGAGAGAGATGGGGCTTGGGCGGTGAGTTGAAGTGTCAGCGGATGGAGGCTGGCAGCCCCGAGCTCCGTGTGTGTGGGGCTATAACTGACGGCATGCTCTGGGACTTGTAGTGCCATGACAGCTTGCTCCAATAAGCACTGAGCTCACGAATACTGCTCCTTGTGTCTCCCGGAGATACTTTACTGTCCTGTACATATAAGTGTGTGTGTGTGTGTGTGTGTGTGTGTGTGTGTGTGTGTGTGTGTGTGTGTGTGTATCTATCCCTCTCCTGTCCCCGGGTATAGTATCTATACAGCCTGTTAGCTCATCCCTCTCCTTTCCCTGGGTCTCCTATCTGTATATCCTGTTAGCTCATCCCTCTCCTTTCCCTGGGTCTCCTATCTGTATATCCTGTTAGCTCATCCCTCTCCTGTCCCCGGGTATAGTATCTATATATCCTGTTAGCTCATCCCTCTCCTGTCCCCGGGTATAGTATCTATATATCCTGTTAGCTCATCCCTCTCCTGTCCCTGGGTCTCCTATCTGTATATCCTGTTAGCTCATCCCTCTCCTGTCCCCGGGTGTCGGATCTGTATATCCTGTTAGCTCATCCCTCTCCTGTCCCCGGGTGTCGTATCTATACATCCTGTTAGCTCATCCCTCTCCTGTCCCCGGGTATAGTATCCATACATCCTGTTAGCTCATCCCTCTCCTGTCCCTGGGTATAGTATCTATACATCCTGTTAGCTCATCCCTCTCCTGTCCCCAGGTGTAGTATCCTGTTAGCTCATCCCTCTCCTGTCCCCGGGTGTAGTATCTATATATCCTGTTATCTCATCCCTCTCCTGTCCCCGGGGTATAGTATCTATATATCCTGTTATCTCATCCCTCTCCTGTCCCCGGGTATAGTATCTATATATCCTGTTATCTCATCCCTCTCCTGTCCCCGGGGTATAGTATCTATATATCCCGTTATCTCATCCCTCTCCTGTCCCTGGGTATGGTATCTATATATCCCGTTAGCTCATCCCTCTCCTGTCCCTGGGTATGGTATCTATATATCCCGTTAGCTCATCCCTCTCCTGTCCCTGGGTATAGTATCTATACATCCTGTTAGCTCATCCCTCTCCTGTCCCCAGGTGTAGTATCCTGTTAGCTCATCCCTCTCCTGTCCCCGGGTGTAGTATCTATATATCCTGTTATCTCATCCCTCTCCTGTCCCCGGGGTATAGTATCTATATATCCTGTTATCTCATCCCTCTCCTGTCCCCGGGGTATAGTATCTATATATCCCGTTATCTCATCCCTCTCCTGTCCCTGGGTATGGTATCTATATATCCCGTTAGCTCATCCCTCTCCTGTCCCTGGGTATGGTATCTATATATCCCGTTAGCTCATCCCTCTCCTGTCCCCGGGTATGGTATCTATATATCCCGTTAGCTCATCCCTCTCCTGTCCCCGGGTATGGTATCTATACATCCCGTTAGCTCATCCTTCTCCTGTCCCCGGGTATGGTATCTATACATCCTGTTAGCTCATCCCTCTCCTGTCCCTGGGTATGGTATCTATACATCCTGTTAGCTCATCCCTCTCCTGTCCCCGGGTATGATATCTATATATCCTGTTGGCTCATCCCTCTCCTGTCCCCGGGTCTCCTATCTATATATCCTGTCGGCTCATCCCTCTCCTGTCCCTGGGTATAGTATCTATATATCCTGTTAGCTCATCCCTCTCCTGTCCCCGGGTATAGTATCTATATATCCTGTTGGCTCATCCCTCTCCTGTCCCTGGGTATGGTATCTATATATCCTGTTGGCTCATCCCTCTCCTGTCCCTGGGTCTCATTTATATATCCTGTTAGCATCTCATATACAGTAAATATCCAATTACCTTTAGTTACCTCATCCCTCTCATCTATATAGTCAGCCATCTTTTATATCTCTACTCATCCTTTATCTGATATCTATATATCCAGTTATCTTCTATCCCTCATATGGCTGTATATTTAATATATATGTAATATTGATGTGCACCTATCTCCTCTCTATTGTATCTATTCTCTACCGTGTTAGGAGCATATACACTGGGCGATCTCAGCCCTATTTCATAGCGATCTGTCTAAATTGCTTAGAAATGGAGCACACATATCGCTCCGTGTGTATGGCCCCCAGCGATGGTGATGCACAGTCCCTAAGACCGTGGCATTTTGCCTATAAGCATAGTCAAAACCCGCTGAGCACAGTTCGTTCAGCACACATGGCGGGTGTACAGAGTGATCTTGCTTAAGCACAACGCTCAGCACCTCCGTCTCCCTGTGTGCACCGGGATTTATATAGACCAGCTTGCAGATTTAACCAAGGCTTGTGGGAGTGATGCTCATACTTGTGTTCCGTCATTGTGCTTTGTTCTATTCCGCCATCAGTGCGTATTGGTGACCAGATTTGGCCTGCTCCTAGTGTACTGTAATTGTTTTATGCTGTCAGTGCGACTTTATTTTATTATTTTTGACCTGCAAACGCCTTTGTTATTTTACAATAGCTCTGGTACCGCCAGTGAATTACCTGGGGGAAAAACCTGTTATTTAACAATGATCTGCTATGATTTTACTATATTGTGTGGAATGCATGGAATTCCAGGAGGTATTCATGTGTAGTAGTATGACAGGAGTTGTCATGCCAGCCCTGGAGGGTCTGACAGGTACTTGTTAGGTGTTACTGTTCACATGCTTTGATTTGCTGCCGACAGTCTGTGCTTTGGAATGGGAGGTTTGCCAGCACAGGAGTCCTATCCGCTATCTATAAAGTTGCATTCAGGCTTCAGTCTCATGACTCATTGTATTGCAGCAGCAGTTACTTGTTATACTATTTATGCAGATGGGTATGTAACTTCCCTGTGGATGTGCCATGTTACTGCAGGCCACTCTCACTGTATAGACTGGTACCTGGGTCGCTGGGGCTGAGGAGGAACAGGAAGCATTGCCCTTCTTGTAATGCCATCTGATATTCCATCCCCATAGTCGGGTTACGGTCATTTGGTCTACAGCATGATGGTTGATGCGGGTCTAGGTCGCCTCAAGCTTTAGGTCGATATGGGGTCTGTAACTGTGTTTGTGCCGACAGGCGGTATTCCATGCCCTACCATCCACTAGGGCGTGGTGGGAGAATACAGTAGTGCCTGAAGCAGGCCGAGCGATGCCGCACACTTCAAACTGTGTCCATGTCCACCTTGTCCCATGTCGACCTAATGGTGTCCACCCGATGATTGTCAGCCAACTTGCTGTAGACCAAATGATCCCAACCCCCATGGTCCTAGTGGACTATTGATTTTCTTTTCAATATGGTATCTGGTCCCTGGGTCTACAATCACTAGATCGTCCACCATTGGTTGACAGCGAGTAGGCGACAGTATGAAGGTCAAGTCAAAAGGTTGACACGCGGTTTTCATGTGTGTGTGTGTGTGGATTTTTTTGTGTGTTTCTTTTTTTAGCGTACATGAGAACAGGTGGTGTTTCATGCATCACCTTCTACCCAGTTCAAGCATCTCTAACCTGTTGCCATGGTATCGCTGATTTTCATCCTTTCATATGAAATGGGCTAGAGGTGTATTTCATGGTTTTTGCATGAAAGGAATAGGTTCTCGCATATTTTATTGCAGCATTGTCGCTGGAGATAATTGAATATTGTAATGAATACATTATAAAGCCATTGAGCTGGAGAACTCAAATAACCTGCATAATTATTTAGCCATTTAATTAGTGCATATGATGATCTCCTCCACAGTGACTGTAATTTGCCTGTTTCGGATACCGTTAATTTATGAAGAGTATTACGCACCCCTCAGCAGTCTAATAAAATATACACTGGTGGCCAAAATTGTGGACACTTTGAAATTTGAATGTTTTTAAACTTTGAATGCATATAAAAACCGTTACACTTCATGCAGTGCAATGATTCATATATCAAATGAAGGGAAATTTAATGCTGACTTTAACACAATAATGCGGGGCGGCATTTTTTTTCACCGCATTTTTAGTTTACAGAATCTCCCCCTTAATCTGAATTGGTCTTGGACCACTAACCTAAGGCACCCCTGCAAGGGTCCTGATACACCCTGTCTATCTAGTCCATTGTCGACCTTCACCCATGTCGACCTAGACCCCTGTGGAACTAGCTGTATGTCGACCTAATGACTGTTGACCTAGTTATGGTCGACCAAACGATCCATACTCCCTGTAACAATACTTAGGTAGTGTTCCCGCTAGGTTGTTTTAGCGGGGCGCTGCGCCCTGCCCGATTTCTAAAGGGCAAAATGCGCCCTTCCCCTCCAGCAGAGCCCCGCTAAAAGAGCCTGCTGCCTGACTAATGTTGTGCCCGGGGAAGCTCCAGGCACCGCAATCTCGGCGGTGCTAGGCTTCCCCGGCAGCTCACGGACTTCGGCGGGGCCAGAAGGAGGAAGCCCGGGCCCGCCTCCTCTGGTGACGCGGCGGCCCGGGCCCGCCTCCTCTGGTGACGTCGGCGGCCCAGGACCGCCTACAATGACGGCGGCGGCCCGGGACCGCCTACAACGATGACATCGGCGGGCCCGGTCCGCCCCCATCCCATACAGCGGCGCCCTGCCCCAAAAAATTCCTAGGGGGAACACTACTTAGGGCCATATGTATTAAGCTTCAAAAAGTGATACAGTGGAGAGTGATAAACATCCAGCCAATTGGCTCATTTTTCAAACACAGCCTGTAACATGGCAGTTAGGAGCTGGTTGTTTATCACTCACCACTTGATACAGTTAACATTAATGGTCGGATGTATCTAGCAATACACTTGAAGCAAAAGTTAGTTGAAGGGGGTATCCAATTATCACCCATAGTGTTCCTCCTAGGAACTAAGTACGGCAGGGCGCTGCTGCTTGGGGGCAGCATAATGGGGGCGGACCGGGCCCGCTGACGTCATCGTTGTGAGGGGCGGTCCTGGGCTGCTGGCGTCACTTAAGGGGGCGTGCCCGGTCCGCAATGTCACTAAAGCCGGCGTCACTAAAGGGGGCAGGCCTGACCCCACAGAAGTCCCTGAGCTGCTTGGGAAGCTCCAGGCATCGCAATCTACGGTGGCACTGGGCTTCCCCGGGCACACCAGCAGGTTCTTTTAGGGGGGGTGCTGCTGGAGGGGCAGGGCGCATTTTGCCCTTTAAAAATCAGGCAGGGCGCAGCGCCCCGCTAAAACATCCTAGCGGGAACACTACATAGAACATTAGGAGTGGAATTTTTTTTTTTTTTTGGTATGTTTCCCAGTTAGATTTCACGGCAATAAATGAAATCCCCCATGATAAGTTGCAGAACGTGCCAGCTTATCGAGGCTATGTGGGGGCTATGCATCTAGCCAATTACCCGCAATCGCCGGTTACTGGATATCGCCTGAATTAAATTTACATTAAAACTGGGTGTTTTCAGTAAGAATCCAAGCAGACAGGTTACAGGAAGCCTAAATAACCATAATATTCAATTGTTCTGCTATTACTAGTTGTACCCAAATGTACCTTATCAGATATCTGCCTGCCCCAAAACCGAATGGCTCCCATCAGACCTATTACAGATTCCAAAAACCCATTCATTTCATTTAAACTGTTGTGAATTTTAATTTCTCAAAGTGTTTTTATTTCATGGTTTCTCTTAAGTTTGCTGAGACCTAGTATAGTAAGATGTCTGTCCTAGCCTGGTCTTTGTGGGCGCACAATGCCCCATTATGTATAGCGGTATGCCAGGAATGTGCATGGGCCGCATAGCCTTTCCATGTTCACAGCACACGGCTTCATTCACACGCATGTCCTGCCTAATTAATGCCTCTCCAGAAGCTGTCCGCACTCTTGTAAGTCTCTTCTGTTTACATGGCGCTGCTATTTAATTCTAAAGCATTTTGTGGGTCGAAGCGGCTTAGGACGTGTATCGGGGAACCGCTTTGGGTTGTAGCGTATTTGGGTCTTGTGGATTGTTTGTGCACATTACAATAGACGGAGCCACGGTTTTAAAAGGCCGACTTGTTCTTTGATGGCTGTTGTTGATGACCGTGGAGGTGACACCCAGCCTCATACTGCATAGGATACATATGTCTGCTCCAGGGGAACATTGGTAGGACCCCACTTCTGCTCATTAGAGACGCAGATGTCACGAGACACAATGTTCTGTGCCTCTTATCTCTGCTTGTGAAACAGGTGGATGTGTTCCTGGAAATGGCAACAAAGGCCCTTTCATCTGACATCTAATATTATGCTTGGTATCTGTAGTGGCTGCAGGTGAGCAGCGGAGCAGAATCTGCAGCGTGTTCTGGCTGCATACAGATATTACAGCTGGATGGGTTTCATTTGTTCGCAGAGGATCTGATATTGACTGTAATATTCCTTTTTCTGTCACAGTATATTTTCAGGGAAACTTTTTTTTTTTTTTTTTTTTTACTGCTTGAATGCCTACTGGTTTTTTTTTTATTTTTTTCACCCGTGGGGAATTTCTGCAAAATCCATTCCCCTTGATGTGGGTATCGCGCCATAAGCTGCGATATTTTGTGAAAACATCCATTTGCAGCCATGGGGGGGGGTAGGTAGGTAAACAGAAATAACTGTACAGAGTAATATTTAAGCACTGGACTTAATTAGATCCTGTCTGAGACCGTATTGATGGAAGGTTAATTTGTAGAAACTATAAAATATGATTGACTCCCTTCTATTAAAACCTGCACTTAATAGTCGTGATGGGCTTGTCAAGGCTCTCCTTATTGTACTCCTTCATGCTCCTTGTATTATCCCTAGCGTAGACAATTGGGGTGCTATATGGTGTGAGGAGGAGTAAGGTCAACAGGTAACCATGGAGTTCTGTATCGGCACAGGGAAGCGGTGTGGCTCCTGACCTCCGACCGATGCAGGTAGACCAGCGTCCAACAAACCTGTATGAAACCTGCAGTTCACACTCCCATCTTGTTTGTCTTTGCAGTGAAGCGCTGTGCAGCATTGTCATCTGCAATGATGCGTCCTTGCGGAGTCAACCGGTCATCTACAACCCAGACTTTTTCGTGGAAAAGCTCCGTCATGAGAATCCGGAAGTGTTTACCGAGCTCGTGGTCAGTAATATCACACGGTTAATAGATCTGCCGGGAACGGAGTTTGCTGAGCTGATGGGGGAAGTGGATCCCAAGCTTCCGGGACAGAATGGAACAACCGCTTCCTTCTTCAAGTCGCTCAACTTCCTTAAGCGTAAAGGTTAGTACGGCATCTGTCTTCATAATCCCTTCTGATTAATGTTTCGCTGCCAATTGATTAACTGCAAGGGAACAGTAAAGGCTTTGTAGGGGGTATTCGCTGTAAGGGTTAAAAATCGCAGCGAGCCCCTGAGGCGTTTAACAAGGGGAGAGGTAGGGCTGGCAGTGAATGCTCCAGCCCTTCAGAACCCTGCGAATGTGCCGCGAATCCTAAACAGGATTTGCTGCACAATGCGATATTTGTCATTGAATACCTGCCTTAGCCTAAAACCTGCCTAGGAAAATTACTTACACAGTGGGGAATACCTCATTGCAATCGGTTCTATGGTTGCAGAGTGTATTGTAATCAGACAAACAGGCGTTCTCTTGTATAAGATGTACAGGTTGCCTCACAGGGTCAACATGCAGCTCTGAAACTAATTTCTGGTGATAGTTTTTTCATGCGGGAGAAATTTGCCTCCGAACTGTTTTTTTTTTTTTTTTTTTTTTTTTTTTACATTCAATCTTTCTCTAAATCATGTTACATACATCTAAAAACCTATCCAAAATATGCCCTTACCTTACACCGGACACTGCTTTACTCTAATCCATGTTCTCATTCTTTTCCGTGTTGATTGTTGCAATAGTCTCCTTATTGGTGTCCACACACACCACCACCACCACCTCTGTACAGACTCTCACCACTACAATCCATCATAAATGCAGCTGCATCTCACTAGACCTTCATCTCAAAAACTGCTTAGTTCCTCTATTGACTACCTGTATTCTGTCGTACTCAATACAAAATACAACTTACTCACAAGGCCATAAACCAAACTACACCAACATACATCTCAAAATATCTTCCAACCTGACCTTTTCGCTCCTCACAAGATCTGCGTCTCTCATCCACGCTCATTACCAGCTCCCATTCACAATTGCAAGACTTTCTGCACCATCTGTGGAATCTCCTCCAGTCGCCAAACTTTCAAGCGTTCCCTGAAAACTCACCTCTTCAGGCAGCGTATCTCATTCCAGAACTGCCCACATAACCTTTGGTACGGCACAAACATGCTCACTTATTTTTCTCTCACATTTCCATCCTCCTGACCCCAGGCCAGCATTGCTCGGTCACCAAATCCTTCAGCCCACCAAGAACCTTTTGCAATCTGGCAGACCACTATGCAATAGATAACTCCTATCCTTAAATATCAATGCCTGTTTCCCTATAGATTGCTTGCAAGCAGGGCACTCCTACCATTTTGACTGTCTGGAACTACCCAGTTTTATTTTATCCCTATTTCCAATTTTAAAGTGCAACGGAACTTGCTGCGCTGTATAAGAAAGTGTTAATAAGTAGTAAGACACAAAAATGTGCCGATGTAGAGGTCTCCCATCAACTCCGCAAGTATGCAGTAATGGATGAGAAATGCCTAAGAGGGTGACCTTGATTGTGATTTGTGTGTTCTCTCCATTCTGTATGACTTAGTCACTGCTGCTAGGTGCAGTTTCCAGCCTTCACCCCCCCCCCCCCCCCCCCCCCCCACATGTGGCTGAGTGAACATAAGTGTAGGTATATTACTGTACACAAAGGAAAACTGCATGCATCTAGTTCTACAGCTCACTGGTTGGCAAGGACTCCTGCCTGTTCGAGAACACTGATACCGGATAGTGTTCCTTCTAGGAACTTCGGCAGGCAGGGGGCAGCGTGAAGGGGGCGAACCAGGCCCACCGACGTCACTATTTTGGGAGATTCCGGGCCGTCAACATCACACGAGGGGGGGGGGGCCCGGCTGGCGCAGTCAAGAAAAGGGGCGGGCCCTGCCGGCGCCATCAAGAAAATGGGCGGAACTGGCCGCCCCGAAGGATTTGAAGTGCCGGGCTTCCCCGGTCTCGCCTGCAGGGAGGAAGGCAGGCTGTTTTTGCGGGGCGCTGCCAGAGAGGCAGGGGCGTATTTTGCCCTTTTTAAAAACCAGGCAGGGCGCAGCGCCCCACTAAAACAGCCTTCCGGGAGCACTACCGGACATCATTATGTTTGTTTTAGACTGCATTGTTGTGAGGAGTCAAAGGGTGGACTGTCAATCGGTCGCCCATGAATGGCTAAAAGGCACAGTCGACATGTGAAAATTGACATGCGCAAGAGTGACTGTCCAAAAGCTTGACCTGAAAATGGTCGGTGTGAAGTCGACATGCTGTTTTCACGGTTTTGTTAATGTTGCCATGGACCTCCTGTTAATGTAGCACAAACCCTTGCATGGTGCCTCCCTGCGCACGGCACACTCTGCCATTATAAATTGTAGTCCACGTTAATTGTGAAGCCTGAAAAAGTCAACGGAAGAAGAACTCATGTCTACCTTTTCATGCCTCCACCTACTGGCACCCGTGGCGACCTATCAAACGGAACCGGTTTGCAGAATAACTTGTATCCATTTATTTAATTTTGCAGGAGATATAGAATGCGGGCGAGAGTATAGTAGTTAGGACCGTGTAACTTTACGAAGCCCGCTCAAAGCAAATGCCTCGAAAGCTAGTAAGTTTGCGAATTGTACATAGAACCGGTTCCGAATACAATAGCGCTCAGCATATATATAAATGGAACTACTTCACAAAATATTTGAAGAAAGAGACTTCAGCTACTTTCAAATAAACTACAGGGATGTATCTCTTTGGGAGCCCCTTGTGGCCACTATTTTTGGAAAGCATTGGCGGTAAATTTACAGAAGCAACCACAGGCTTAATTCGATAAGTATTTTTGGACGCTCTTCCTCATTAGCATACTTTCTTGGCCTAGGAATGTTGTGTTGGCTGTAATCTGTTATATCTCATATCTCCGTCTTTTCTACTTGCACTTCAGCAATAAAAGGGATTTATCGAAGTAGGTTTATAAAGATTGTCAGAAGTGGATAGGTTTGGTAGGTAAAGCAGGAAAGGGGGAGTGTAATTGAAGTCCCATTTTAAAATGTAGAATGTGAATCTGAGCTACAGTATATAGGCAAGTTCACACGACTGTATTGTTTGCAAGCGGTTTGTTTTTTGTGATTCATTATTTAGTTATGATGCTCGGTGTAGGTGTACGCAGCAGGTTACAGAGAAAATATTGCTGCATATAAATTCCAAGAATTGTTTACATGAAATGCAGGGACATGAATACATTCCCACAGCATGGTGAGTGCTGCTAACTTGTGATTGCCACTGTGTTTCTGTATGTGTGAGATAGAAAGATGTAGTTTCACTTGCCTCTGAGATAGACAAAGGGTGGTGTTCAATGCCACGGCGAGGGTTTTTTTTTCTGTGGCAATGGCTTATTTTCGGCAAGGGGAAAAGCCATCCTCGGTGTCAAACCCCCTCGCTGTATTCAATGATCGGCCATAATCTGATTGGTCTTCATTTTGCGGCGAGCCCCACCTTTTTTTAATGGCCACACGTCACCTTTCCACCTTGCCAAAAGGAAACGGCGAATGAAGGGGAGGCAGTTGAATACTTTTATGGCGTGCTATCGGCACTGTTCGCCGTCATAGATCACCATCACAGGCATTGGATACCCCTCAGATGTAGTTTCACTGTCTGCCAACAGATGGCAGTATTCAGAGAGACACAGACCATTCCAGGCAAGGAAGGGACCTGATTGCAAGGCCAAAACCAGCAATTCCCTTATCCCCATGATATCTGTACACATGGCGGCGCCAGCTGCTAAAGAGAAAAGGCAGGGGGCTGGTAAAGGACTAGGCATTGTGACCTTTTAAAAAATCGTGCAGGGCACAATGCCCTACTAAACTAAAGACACTGGTTTGTCACTGAAATTCTCCACGTATTATGCAAATATATTGGTTTTTATTGTAAAGAAATTGATATATTAATCGACTTTCATGAACAATATTTATATCCATTTCTTTACAATAAAAACAATATATTTGCAAAATACGTGTAGAATTTCAGTGACAGAGCGCAGCATTAAAACCAGCGTCTTTATCTTACAACACCAAAGGGAATCAGTCTTCCGTTACAGTGCAGCAGCTAGTCCCAGTAACATACAAACTAGATTCAGTGAACAGGTAATAAATCCCGTTATGTCCTACTAAACTAGCCTAGCATGAACAGTAAATGACCTGGAAACTGGGCAAGATGTTGGCATGTAATGCATCTCTGACATGAAACTATAGGACTGTCTTCAGATTCCCTCCTGCTGCTTACAGCCGCATTAGGTGTCTGACATCTTTATCTTATTTGGCTCATGAAACTAATAATTGTAAATTGTATTCTTAATTTTTCAAATTAAAACTTTGGGATAAACAGGTTATTTTTCATCTATTTACCAATGTGGAAAACAGGAGTATATGTGGTGGGGGGAATATAAGCTGCATACACATGGTACTTCTGGTCTAACCTGTCGGGGTTTAATCTGATAAAAAAAAAAACACGTTATTCTGAAATCGAATTAAAAAAAATGGGGCTAACATTTGCGTATGTATGATAACCCCAATATTTTAATTGCATTGGTAATTTGTATGTACACCACAAGAAATTGGCAGTGGGGATTTCCCAGTGAATAGTACAGCAGACGATATGGAGTGTTTGATTGGAAACTGGCTTTGTACATCCTTCGCAGCTAGTGATGGGTGATGTGAATAATTGGGATGGATGTGGGCTTACCGGCTATTGAGATCCAAGGCATCGAACAGCCCTTAGGCCTACATTCTGATTGTTTTGCAACGGGGACCGATGGTGACGGCCTGCGCATAATCTTTCATGTGCAGGTCTTCACTGCAGGCACTCTCAGGGTGGGGGGGGAGGGGCATTCACATGGCAATGCGCTGCGTTTCCCGGGCATACCCAAGAAACTGCTGGGCGTCTCCATGCAAAAGGGGATGGCTACCTCCCTTCTGTGGGCGGGCAGCTGACTTCACCAGATTTCAGCTGCCGGCCCTGTTCACCGACCAAGGCTCCGCTAAGTTAAGGCACAAGAGGGGCTTAGATTGGCAAGCGCTTCAAAAAATCAAACGATCGAATGGTTTCGGGCCCGCAAACAAACCTGCAAATGGATGTTTATGCAAAACATCCATTTGCAGGCCTGTGGGGACATTTGGGGGGAAATTTACTAAGATGGGAATAAGACATCACATGTGATGTTGCTATGGGCAACCAATCAGAAACAAATTTATTTATTTAGCACCCTCTAGTACAGGCGTGGCCAAACCGGTCCTCGAGATCTATCAATGGTCCACGTTTTCCAGATCACCTAGCTGGTGCACAGCTGCATTCATTCCGGTACTCTTTACCTAGAACGGCGCCCACGATTTTGATCTTAGGCATCGCAAGGTAAAAAATCGCGTCAGTCGCATCGCATGCGGACCAAAAATCGCATGTGATGCGACCGACGCGATTACCGCGATTTTACATAGGGAACAATGTTAAATGGCCCAATTGACCCGATTTTACATAGGGAACAATGTTAAATGGCCCCCCCAATTGTTAACACCACCCCACGATCAACGTCAACCCGAAGCGCAGCGGTACGCGTCCTCCGACCTTTTCATACCCCCACTATCCACGTTGGCGTGGAGTTGAGAACAGAAAGTGTGGCGAGCCACCGAAGCGTGGCGAGCGCACGCGGATACCTTCACAGGTATCCGCATCCCCTGGCGGGCTTCACAGGTATCCGCGTCCCCTCGCGGGGCTTGCCACGCTTCGGGCTCGCTGCTCTCGCCACACTTTCTATTCTCAACTCCACGCCGACGTGGATAGTGGGGGTATGAAAAGGTCGGAGGACGCGTACCGCCGCCCCTAGCGGGCTCGCTGCACTCGCCACGCTTCGGGTTGACGTTGATCGTGGGGTGGCATGGGCGCCGTTCTAGGAAAAGAGTACCTTCATTCCTACTATAGATCCACAGGTTGCCTGGAAAACATGCACCGTTGGTAGATCTTGAGGACAGGTTTGGCCACCCCTGCTCTAGGAGATAGTAGACAGGATCTGATTGGTTGCCAATAGCAACATCACATGTGAAGTCTTATTCCAATCTTAGTAAATTTTCCCCTTGGCGTCTAATGGTGGGCATCGTTACTTGGCTAGCAATGCAGCGGGATAGGGCTGCTTTGCGAGTCACCCAGAATGAGGGCCTTAGTCTTTGCCTCACGGTGTATCTTTTTATATAGTGCTGCTTTCATGCTGTAGAGATCTCCTGTGCAGCGGATGGTTCTATTCAGACATTGGTAGTAATCTTCTGTTTTGTGGTCCCCGTCCCTCTAGAGAAAGTCATTGTGTTTGGAGCACCTCTGACAGAAGAAGGCATTGCACAGATATACCAGCTCATCGAGTATCTGTACAAAAGTAAGTATCCCAGACCTCCTTCATATATCCCGGCTTATTCGCCAAATACAACCTTACATTTGTGATTCTTTTTATGACTTCATGTGGCTTGTATGTTATCCTCCAATGTTGTCACTGCGTTCTGTACATTGTAAATGGGACAGACTTCCCTCTCGCAATGTTAAATAATACAATGGCGCATGCAACATCCTTGAGTGGTTTATATATCAGCACTGTGCGTATATTGGCCCAACCCCATCCCCACGGCCCACCTCACAGCGCTGCTTATGTCCCCACTGTGGCTCTTCAGCTGCTGTGAAACTACACATCCCAGCATGCCTTGCACTAGTTTTAGAATTCCCTAATAGAAAAACTGTGGCAAGGCATGATGGGACTTGTAGTTTCACAACAGCTGGAGGGCCAAGGCTGGACATGCTTGCCTTAGGCCAAGAGGTTGGGATAGGAGGCTGTCTAGCTTGATCAGAGCAGTCACCATCCTGAAGCAGGGAGCCTGACCCTGATCCTCCCCGCCAGTACCTAAAACCCCCACCCTGCTTCTAGGTGCCTAACCATCCCTCCCTTCAGCCTAACCCTAACTTTACTACACCCGCAGCCTAACTTTGAGTCCCCACCTACTTTTGTTCAGAACATCGCAATTATTAGGATTGATCAAACTTTAGTCCCTTGGTAGCGAATTCCCTGTAGCTTGCGCTTTCATTGTCCCTTCATCTTGTCACAGACCTGCGGACCGAAGGGTTATTCCGTATCCCAGGGAACAGCAATCGGCAGCAGGTTCTGAAAGATTGCCTCAATAGTGGAACGGATATAGACGTGGATTCCGGCGAATTTCACCCCAATGACATCGCCACGTTACTCAAAATGTTTCTGGGTGACTTGCCTGAGCCCCTCCTGACACACAGGCATTATCACGCTCATTTAAAGATTGCAGGTGAGTCGTCTCCTCACATAACTTACCCAGAAAGGACATGATGGAGACTTTTGCATATACCATACCAAGGGTTTTACTAAGGTACTGGAGAGAAACATTCTTCAAAGGAAGAGACGTATTAGAACACGAGGACATTCACTGACAATGGAGGGATGGCGGGTAAGGGGAAACTGAGGAAAAAATACTTTACAGAAACTGGTGGATAAGTGGAATAGTCTCCCATCAGAGGTGGTAGAGGCTAATACAGAGCAATTTAAGCATGCATGGTATAGACCAGGGGTAGCCAACTCCAGTCCTCGAGTGCTACAACAGTGCACGTTTTCCAGCTCACCTCACAGATGCACTCATTACTGACTGACACATTTTAAAAGATCACAGGTGGAGCTAATTATTTTACTTGTGATTCTTTGAGGAGACCTTGAAACCGCGAACTGTTGGTAGCTCTCGAGGACTGGAGTTGGCTACCCCTGGTATAGACCTAAGGATATCTAGAAGCAGCAAGACGGCTGCCCACCAGAGTCCGCAGCACTGCACCCCACAACACTGGCTCTCCTCCCACATACAATGTCGGTGGGGGCGTGGACTTGAGCAGTGTGGTCCTCTCACGTGTTATACGTGGATCCCTCCTGTACCGATAATGCCACCAATCAAATCCTACTCCTAACCGTAATAAGACAGGTATTGTCTACAGCAGCGGGTCTCGGTCATCAAGTACCCCCAACAGGTCGCGTTTTCCAGGTCACTCAGCAGGTGCACTCATTACTCATTGACACATTTTAAAAGATCTCAGGTGGAGCTAATGATTTCACCTGTGATTGTTTGTGAAGACCCGGAAAACACGCACTGTGTGGGGGGTCCTGAGGACCGAGGTTGAGAACCACTGATCTACAGCAAGGTATTTACAGCATGAAAGTTTTGGTAAACCAGAAAAACAGAAGTAGATATCAGACAAGTGACTGAAAAAAGAGAAATGTAACAACGATCGCGCTGCATCGTATAATAAAAGGAATACTCACTTGGCAATGGCGCGTGGGCATGGCTAGCTAGTATATAATTATTGAAATGAAGGTGTATTGTATGGTCACGGAGTGAACAGCTCCTGTGACCTTGTCACCCACAGCCGCCTGGTCTTCTAGAGTAAAGCCTACGGCATTGTGGGGGCTGATGATAAATGCCGATACACAAGCAATCCCACTCATTGTCTTTTGTATTAATGCATTGTTTCGCAGACCTAATGCTCTTTGACGACAAGGGTAACCGAACGGGCGCTCCAGATAAGGAGAGACAGATTGAGGCCTTGCAGCTCCTCTTCCTGCTCCTCCCATCCCCCAACCGGAACCTTCTCAAACTGCTGTTAGATCTCCTCTACCAGACGGCCAAAAAACAGGACCGCAACAAGATGTCCGCCCACAACCTGGCTCTGATGTTTGCGCCACACATCTTATGGCCTAAGAATGTAAGTGACACGCATGGTCCCGGCTCCGGCAGCAGCCGGCTCTGTTGGAAGAACGCTTCCAGCTGGCAAGCTGCAAATCTGATCAATGCCAGCTACGTGCCAAATGCCAGCTGCGTTCACGGCAGGTTGGTTATTGGGGCAGCTGCTACTACAGCTGGGCTGCAAAGTGATCCTTTGCATAATGTACAGCTAGAACCTGGTGCCATCCTAGAGGGAGCGAATGACTGTAAAGCACAAAATGCTGCATGCACTTAGGATATATCCACTTCATTAGCTGCCAAGGCCGAGTGTAAACCGAATACTGAAACCTACCGCAGAGATCTGCAAAGTAGAAATAGGTAGTAGGAATGGCCATCGGAGCAGTCTGCAGCCAGCTATGGGTAGTTATAAAACGGGATGCGGTCATTTGGTCTACAGCATGATGGTCGACAATCATTAGGTCGACATGGGACAAGGTCGACATGGTGTTTTTCACTTTTTTGAGCCGACAGGCAGTATTTCATGCCCTACTATCCACTAGGGTGTGGTGGGAGAATAAAATAGTGTGCCCGACGCATAGTGAGCGATGCAAGGGGATGCAGTGCACTTTAAACTGTCGACTGTTGACATTCAGGTAAAAAAAACTGTGGAAAAACCCCATGTCGACCTTTTGATTCTCTACCTAGACTTTGTCGAACTAATGACATGTCTACCTTTTCCCATGTTGACCATATGACTGTCGACCATCATTCTGTAGACCAAATGATCCTAAACCTTATAAAAGGTGATGGACACGCATCGATCGTTTTAGCTATCGGTGGTCATCCAATCTTTGTCTGGCCCATAGGCTAATCAGACCATGGGGGTGGGACTTCAGGGTTTTGGGGGCGGAGCACCTTGAGGGGGGAAAAAAGTTTCAGCGGTGCCATCAATGTAGGGAACCATCTGGTTACTCGATATCAAAAGTATAATAGTTTTACAGCACTGCTTTAAGATATCATTTATGTACCTGCAAATCTAGTAAAACAGGCCCCTCCCTCTCTGCACATCGCAACACTTTAAAGCTTGTGATTGGATTCTAAGATAGTTGAATGGATAAGAGTGTGGTTGCAGGACAGAAAACAGAGTTGTAGTAAACGGAGTACAGTCAAAGGAGGGAAAGGTTACAAGTGGAGTACCCCAGGGATCTGTACTTGGACCGGTGCTTTTTAATATCTTTATTGGTGATATTGCAAATGGAATTGAGGGTAAAATGTGCCTTTTTGCAGATGACACAAAGGTATGCAACAGGGTAGACACACCAGGAGGGGTAAAACAAATGATTGATGATCTAGGTAGATTAGAGGAATGGTCAAGAGAATGGCAACTACAGTTTAATGCCAAAAAATGCAAAATCATGCACTTGGGTCTCAGAAATCCAAAGACTCAATATAGTATAAATGGCACTATAATGGAAACTACTGAGGAAGAGAGGGATCTAGGTGTCACTATTTCAGGGGACTTAAAAGCAGGTAGGCAATGTAACAAAGCAATGAAGAAGGCAAGTCAGATGCTTGGTTGCATAGGGAGAGGTATCAGCAGTAGAAAGAAAGAAGTAATAATGCCACTGTATAGGTCATTGGTACGACCTCACCTAGAGTATTGTGTTCAGTTCTGGAGGCCATATCTCCAGAAGGATATAAATACATTAGAGACTGTACAAAGAAGGGCAACTAAAATGGTGCATGGCCTACATCACAAATTGTACCAGGAAAGACTAAAAGATCTTAATATGTATACTTTAGAGCAGAGAAGGGAAAGGGGGGACATGATAGAAACTTTCAAATATATCAAGGGCTTTAACAAGGTACAGGTGGGAGCCATTCTTCACAGGAAGAGGAGCAGCAGAACATGAGGACATGCACTGACACTAGAGGGAGGAAGGTACAGGTGGGAGACATTCTTCACAGGAAGAGGAGCAGCAGAACACGAGGACATGCACTGACACTAGAGGGAGGAAGGTACAGGTGGGAGACATTCTTCACAGGAAGAGGAGCAACAGAACACGAGGACATGCACTGAAACTAGAGGGAGGAAGATTCAGGGGAAATGTGAGGAAGAATTACTTCACAGAAAGAGTAGTAGATAAGTGGAATAGCCTCCCATCAGAGGTGGTAGACGCAAATACAGTAGTACAATTTAAACATGCTTGGGATAAGCATATTGATATCCTTACAAAAAAATAAGGATCAAATATGGTTTGAGGTGACATGTTTAAAAAAGGGGCAGACTAGATAGGCCAAGTGGTTATCTGCCGTCAAATTCTATGTTTCTATGTTTCTAACACAGGTGTTAACCCCTTCATGACAGAGCCAGTTTGTGCCTTCATGACAGAGCCCTTTTTTTCAAATCTGACATGTCTCACTTAAGTGGGGATAACTTTTTTTTGCTTTTACTTATCCCAGTGATTTTGAGATTGTTTTCTCGTGACACATTGTACTTCAAGTTAGTGGTAAATTTTGGTCGATACAGTCTGTGTTTTTTTGTGAAAAATACCAAAATATCGTGAAAAAATGGAAAATTTAGCAATATGCAAAATGTCACATTTTCTGCTTGTGAGACAAATAATCATACCACTCAAAATAGTTAATAACTAACAAAGACCATATGTCTACTTTATGTTGCAATCATTATTTCAACCTCCTTTTCATTTTTTTGGACACTAGGAGGCTTCAGATATGACTAGCAAATTCTCAAATTTTCAAGAAAATTTCAAACACTGATTTTTTTTAGGGACCAGTTCAGTTCTGATGTGACT
Organism: Crinia signifera; assembly: GCF_055691185.1. Taxonomy (NCBI): domain Eukaryota; kingdom Metazoa; phylum Chordata; class Amphibia; order Anura; family Myobatrachidae; genus Crinia; species Crinia signifera. Next base: position 272,033,159 of record NC_139222.1, read on the forward strand.
TTGAGGGACTTGTATGTGAGACACCCCCATAAATGATGCCATTTCAAAAACTGCACCCCTCACAGTATTCAAAACAGCATTTTGGAAGTTTGTTAACCCTTTAGGTGTTTCACAGGAATTAAAACAAAGTGTAGGTGAAATTTCAAAATTTCTTTTTTTTTGCAGAGTTTCAATTTTAATACATTTTTCTAACGAATACAGTAGATTTTACTAGAGAAATGTGACTAAAAATTGATTCCCCCAATTCTTTTGTTTTCAAAAATATCCTATATGTGGCCCTAGTGTGCACGTTGACCAAACCACAGGCTTCATAATAGAAGGAGCACCTACTTGATTTTGGAGCCTCCTTTTTATGAGATTTTTTTTTAGGCACCATGTAGGTTTCTAGGCACCATAAGTGCTAAAAGTTAGGAACCTCCCCCACAAGTCACCCCATTTTGCAATCTACACCCCTCAGGGAATTCATCTAGGGGTATAGTGTACATTTCAAACCCCCAGGGGTTTCACCAATTTTGGTACAACTGGGATGTGAAAATGGAAAATTACATTTTTTTACACAAACATGCAGTTCTGGCTCAATTTTTCATTTTCACAAGGAATGAAGGAGACAAAGCACCCCAAAATCTGTGCCCCAATTTCTCCCGAGTACGGCAATGCCTCACATGTGACCAAAAAATACCAGTTGGGCGCATGGCAGGACTCAGAAGGGAAGGAGTGATTTTTGGATTTTGCAGCACAGATTTTGGTGGAATAAATGGTGGGTGCTATGTTGCACCAATACAGTGGAACCCCCCCACAAGTCACCCCATTTTGCAAAGTACACCCCTCAGGGAATTCATCTAGGGGTATAGTGTACATTTCAAACCCCCAGGGGTTTCACCAATTTTGGTACAACTGGGCAGTGAAAATGAAAAATTACATTTTTTTACACAAAAATGCAGTTCTGGCTCAAAATTTTTCATTTTCACAAGGAATGAAGGAGACAAAGCACCCCAAAATCTGTGCCCCAATTTCTCCCGAGTACGGCAATGCCTCACATGTGACCAAAAAATACCAGTTGGGCGCATGGCAGGACTCAGAAGGGAAGGAGTGATTTTTGGATTTGGCAGCACAGATTTTGGTGGAATGAATGGTGGGTGCCATGTTGCATTAGCAAGACTCCCAAAGTACCAATACAGTGGAACCCCCCCACAAGTCACCCCATTTTGCAAAGTACACCCCTCAGGGAATTCATCTAGGGGTATAGTGTACATTTCAAACCCCCAGGGATTTCACCAATTTTGATACAACTGGGCAGTGAAAATGAAAAATTACATTTTTTTACACAAAAATGCAGTTCTGGCTCAAAATTTTTCATTTTCACAAGGAATGAAGGAGACAAAGCACCCCAAAATCTGTGCCCCAATTTCTCCCGAGTACGGCAATGCCTCACATGTGACCAAAAAATACCAGTTGGGCGCATGGCAGGACTCAGAAGGGAAGGAGTGATTTTTGGATTTGGCAGCACAGATTTTGGTGGAATGAATGGTGGGTGCCATGTTGCATTAGCAAGACTCCCAAAGTACCAATACAGTGGAACCCCCCCACAAGTCACCCCATTTTGCAAAGTACACCCCTCAGGGAATTCATCTAGGGGTATAGTGTACATTTCAAACCCCCAGGGGTTTCACCAATTTTGATACAACTGGGCAGTGAAAATGAAAAATTACATTTTTTTACACAAAAATGCAGTTCTGGCTCAAAATTTTTCATTTTCACAAGGAATGAAGGAGACAAAGCACCCCAAAATCTGTGCCCCAATTTCTCCCGAGTACGGCAATGCCTCACATGTGACCAAAAAATACCAGTTGGGTGCATGGCAGGACTCAGAAGGGAAGGAGTGATTTTTGGATTTTGGAGCACAGATTTTGGTGGAATGAATGGTGGGTGCTATGTTGCATTACCAATACAGTGGAACCCCCCCACAACTGACCCCATTTTGCAAACTACACCCCTCAGGGAATTCATCTAGGGGTATAGTGTACATTTCAAACCCCCAGGGGTTTCACCAATTTTGATACAACTGGGCAGTGAAAATGAAAAATTACATTTTTTTACACAAATGCAGTTCTGGCTCAAAATTTTTCATTTTCACAAGGAATGAAGGAGACAAAGCACCCCAAAATCTGTGCCCCCATTTCTCCAGAGTACGGCAATGCCTCACATGTGACCAAAAAATACCAGTTGGGTGCATGGCAGGACTCAGAAGGGAAGGAGTGATTTTTGGATTTTGCAGCTCAGATTCTGGTGGAATGAATGGTGGGTGCTATGTGGCATTAGCAAGACCCCCAAAGCACGGTGAAATGATGAACCTAATAATCCATAGATGTGTGGTATATTTTGAAACACTCCTTTTATACATAGGCCGGGTTTGTCGGGGCAAGTTTCACAGTGGAAAATAGTTTCCTTTCTTATTCCCTTTTTATAGCAAACTTTGCACCTTTTTTGTGTCCTGCCCTTTCTTGCAGTGGAGGGGATTTCGTTGGGAAAATGCTGCCCTGGTACAATACGGGGGCCAGTACTAGAAGTACTGGGGCCCTCTGCCTGCTGGTTCCCAAATATTAGGCCCTTTATGACTTCCTCTTGAAAGTGCATAAATGTCCCCCTCTGGCCGGTAGAACGGAATAGCACGTAAGCGTTATACAGTGCCATCTGGATGATATACACGGCCAGCTTCTTGTACCAGATATTTGTTTTCCGCAGGGCACTGTACGGCTTCAGTACCTGATCTGAAAGATCCACTCCGCCCATGTACTTATTGTAATCTAGGATACAATTTGGTTTTGAGGTGTGGGTACTGGTACCTCGTACAGGGATGGAGGTGGTACTGTCTCCATGAATTGTTGTCAGTATAAGGACATCCCTCTTGTCCTTATATTTGACCAACAACATATTTTCGGTGCATATTCCCCTGCTTTCACCCCTTCTCATTACTTGGGCAATGTGCGTTTTTGGGAGGCCTCTTTGGTTCTTACGCACAGTACCGCAAGCTGCTGTACCTCTTGAACCAAGGGCCTTAAACAGGGGGATGCTGGTGTAAAAGTTATCCACATAGAGGTGATAACCCTTATCCAGGAAGGGGTGCATTAAATCCCAGACAATTTTTCCACTAACACCTACGAGGGAGGGGGGGCATTCTGGCGGTTCAATTCTTGAATCCTTCCCTTCATATACCCTAAACTTGTGGGTGTACCCTGTGGTGCTCACATTCACACAGCTTATACATTTTTATGCCATACCTTGCCCTCTTACTGGGAAGGTACTGGCGGAATTTAACCCTTCCTTTTAAATGTATAAGGGACTCGTCGATGCTAATACATTTATCAGGGATGTATAGCTCTGCAAATTTGGCACTGAAATGATCAATGACCGGCCTGACTTTGAATAGCCTGTCAAAGGTGGGATCATCTCTGGGTGGGCACTGTGCATTATCGGTGTAATGTATAAATTTATGGATTGCCTCAAAACGAGTCCGAGTCATGGCCATACGGTAAAATAGGGTGCTGTACAGAACATCTGTACTCCAATATTGCCTAATTTGTGGCTTTTTTACTATGCCCATATGAAACACCAGACCCCAAAACGTCATCATCTCTACTGCATCTACAGGGGTCCACCTAGCAAATGATGACGTGGGGTTTTGAGCAATAAACTGCTGGGCATATAAATTAGTTTGGTCCACCATTAAATTTATAAAATCATCAGAGAAAAATAATTTGAAAAAGTCAATTTCTCTGAGACCTGTGGAATCAAATTGGATTCCTGGCATGGCCAAAAACTCAGGAACCTGGGGCTCAAAATTGTCTGGTGGTGGGGTCCATACGAGATCAATTATTGGGGGGGGGGGTCTCAGCTGCTCTACGGGGGCGTCTTTGAGGGGGTCCCTCATCACCAGAGGAGGAAGAGGAGCTTAAGACGAATCCTTCAAATTCCCCGCTTGCCTCACTGGCTGTGTCAGAATCAGAAGCAAGCATGGCATATGCCTCCTCCACTGAATACATTCTTCTGGATGACTGGGATGACATTTGGGATGACATTTTTATTTTTGTGTTACTGGTAGTGAAATGTTTCAACACGTGTATAGTGTAGGGGGGGGTACAAACTTTATTTCAACCCGGGGGGTATGTAGTGTGTAGTGTGTATGTAGTGCAGAAAAAAAAAATACTTTATACAAAAAAAAAAAAAATTGAAGGGGTTAAAAAAACAAAAAAAAAGGTCCTGCGCCAAAAATTGAGCACAGATGTCGGTCAGTAACGTCCGTCACTGAACAGCGCTCAAAGGCAACAGGAATTTGTTAAAAAAAAAAAAAAAATAGATAAACCCTGTGCCGAAAAAGCTGATCAATGATGTACGTCACTGATCAGCGCACAGTGGCCACAGGACACCCACAAAATCACAATGTGTGTAAAAAAAAAATTAAAAAAAAGACCACACAGCACCCACAAAAAAAAAAGTGATCAGTGAGGGGCAGCAGGTGCACAACCTTTGGTGCAACTGGCAGCAACTGACAGGTATATATAAAAAAAAAAAAACCTCTGCGCCCCCAAAAAGTTGCTGATCACCTCAGATATAGTGATCAGCACAAAAGGCGGGGGTAGCAGACACAAAATATACACTCTCTATCACTATCTCTCTCTATCTATCACTATCTATCACTATCTATCACACTGCAGCAGCAGCACTGACAGTTATATGTATAAAAAAAACCTGCACCCCCAAAAAGGGGGGGTAGCAGACACAAAATATACACTCTCTGTCACTATCTCTCTCTATCTCTCACTATCTATCACTATGACACTGCAGCAGCAGCACTGACAGTTATATATATATATAAAAAAAAAAACTGCACCCCCAAAAAGGGGGGGTAGCAGACACAAATCTCTCTATCTCTCACTATCTATCACTATCTATCACTATGACACTGCAGCAGCAGCAGTGACAGTTATTTATATATAAAAAAACCCTGCACCCCCAAAAAGGGGGGGTAGCAGACACAAAATATAGCTCTCTCTGTCACTATCTCTCTATCTCTCTCTATCTCTCTCTCTCTCTCTCTCTATCTCTCTATCACACTGCAGCAGCAGCAGGAAGTCTCAGGAAGTCAGATCCAGGAAGCGTCCAGCACGCTACAAGCAGTGATCAAGTGATCAGGTAAGGTATTTGCAAGGATCAGGTAAGTATTAGCAAGGATCAGGTCAGTATCACGGCAGATAGGCACGGTGACCGCTCTGCACGCTATTCCAGACCGGAATGGCGTCTGCAGCGCAGTCACCGTTAGTTTAAATGTCGCGCCTTGGCTGTGATTGGTCCGTGGGTCCCACGGACCAATCACAGCCTTGGGGGCAGGTGGGGTGAGGGTGGGGTGAGGTGTCATCGTCACCGATGACCCCCTCATGCCCCCTGACGCCCGGCGGTGATTGACACCTGTGTTACCAAGCGTCTGATTCGCTGGTAACACAGGAAAACGCTGTGAATGGCTGTTCACACTGAACAGCCAATCACAGCGATCGCCGACGGGGGGGCGGCATCGCAGCCCCCCCTGGGACAGCAGACATCGTCCCTCTGTCACTGCGTCTCGAGACGCAGTGACAGTTTAAAGTCATGACGTATATATACGTCATGTGTCGGGAAGTACTTCCCGGCCATGACGTGTATATATACGTCAAATGTCGTGAAGGGGTTAAAGGTATTGGTCGCTCGTAGAAATAAAATCAATGACTTGTTACTGTGGAGAATATGTAAATTACATTTCAACGAGTTATCTATTTCCCTTCATTAGAAAAACCCGATCCTCCTGTATAATGCCTTTATAAGCCGTAACCACTGCTTGTAGATAACCGTAGCAGAAGATTGAAAATATAAAGCAACATTGTCCTAATACAGGGGGTTATTCAGAGCGGATCGATGTTGTGTGAATTTGCATGTGCATAGATTGTGGCGCGTATGCGTGAGGCCAAACGGCGACAAAAATCGGCAATTACTTTCGCAAACCCCTCACAACTTGATTGAAAGGAAGACGGCGTCTGTGGGAGGAAACCGCCCGTTTTCTGGGAGTGCCGGGAGTAACGCAGGCATTTTCAGGGAGGGCATGTGATGTTGGCTGCTGCCTCGATCATAGTCTTTCGCTGAGTTGTTGATGGGTCAGTTCACCCCTTTCACACCGCAATCATGGGTCAAACCCATTATACAGAGGGTGACCCAGGTTTAACCCCTCTTATAACCCGGGTCACGTTGGGTTATAGTTTTTTGGTGCTCTCACACCGCACCTCAAGCCAGGTTGATACGTCATCAACCCGGGTTTTAGGATGCGGTGTGAAAGGGGTGTTACCCACACTTGCACAGAGCGTACACTCCAGCCAATCAGCTTTGATAGAAATATGACCGTTGGAAGTTGGTTGCCTGGAACATTATCTCCTTCCACTTTCTCTGCAGTTTCTCCATGTATCTCTTCGCCTGGCTTAATACCTCTGCCCCAGTGACAGGTGAGCGATGCGGTGCTGTTTCAGATGCTTTAAAGCTCTAAATGAGTTTTTCACATTTTTGTACTTCATTTTTGAATTTCAAAAATACCCTGGAGGCTGTTCCCTTTTCAAGCAGCGGGCTGTTCGATCCAGAATTGGACAAGATTATGGTTTGCTTTTTAAAATAGCCTTATCGCCCTCTGCTGCAGCACAGAGGCCGGTGACTTAAAAGACCGGTAGTCAGCAGGTTCCAGGCTCTACCACTAAAAGCTTTAAGGGGATAAAGAGGTCTCTCGTTCAGCTTTGGGGCTGTCTGGACATAGACATGGCCTCCCAAAACGATCACGAGCTGCCATGGTACTGCTCTCGCACTGGAGATCTGGGAGACTTTCTGGTGGATGCCCTGGCAGTTTGTTGGAGCGTCCGCTCATCTGTCTTCCCTCCAACCTTGATTCAACAGATTCTCTGCAAGTTAAAGTTGGAGTGTGGCGCAGCGATCCTTGCCGAGCCTTGTACACATATTGCTTTGACAGGATGATTTTTGAGACTTCTGTGCAGAGCTAAAGGGTTTTCTCCATCTGCGATCCTTCCCATGCTGAATGTGAGCACCTTACTCGGCCATCTTTCCAGATTCCTATCTATTCTGCAGTCAGGTTTTGGACTTGGAAGTCTGCCTTCCGTCACTCAAAGGGGGTTGTTCTGATTCACTCGGAAAGGCACAATCAGTCTCTAATGGAAAAAAACATGCTGCACTGCAGGTGGGGCAGATGTAACATGTGTAGAGAGGGTTAGATTTATGTGTTTTATTGTTTCTGTGCAGGATAAATACTGGCTGCTTTATTTTTTTTTATACTGCAATCTAGATATCCGTTTGAAGTACACCACCCCACCCAAATCTAACTCTCTCTGCACATGTTACATCAGCCTCACCTGCAATGGTTTTGTCCATTAGAGAGTGATTGTGCCTTTCCAAGTGAATCAGAATAACCCCCAAAGTGCTGATGGTTAGCGCTCTGTCCTTTCCCAGTGTAAAGTGGCACTTCTGCCTGATGCGCCAAACTTTCTGCAGCAGGTGGTACTCCATTTCTCTGTTCCCAAATGTTTTACAGCCTTGTCTTGGTGATCGCTCTTGTTTTCCATACCTACGGAGAGCGGTTCCTCTCCTGCACTTGGGTTATCTTCTGATGGTCTTATCCCGGTTCCACTTCAATCAGGAGATTGTGGTTCCGTCCTCTCCACGTACCGGCTGCTTCTCTGGAACAGGCCTCCTTAGACATTGGCTTTATGTGGGCAGAACCCTGGACTCCCTCTTTGTTCTGTTTGATTTCCAGCTAGGTTACCCTGCCATTAAGCAGTCTTTGGCCGGGTGGCTCTGCCTGACAATTGGCTGGGCATATTCCCCTTTTCATCTACCAACCTCTGCCTGCCTTGGAACATGCACATTCCACCAAGTATGTGGGCACTTCTTGGGCTGTGGGGTCGGCTTTGTTCGGTTGCACTGTAGTCCTCTTCTCATACGTTCATCAAATGGCTTTTTAGCTTCTGCTGCTGGTTACTGTTTTATCTCCATCGCAATGTATGTTCTGTATGTCAGTCTTCCTCCTCCTTTCTCATGGTACTTACCGTGGGCTTGTAACTGAACTGTTAGCCTGGGATGGTATATAAGCCGGGGAGGGAGCATGTGCTGCTGGGTAAAGAAATGTAACGGTTTGGTGCCCGTTCTAGCTAACCACCTATACCATACTGATTCCTTTGTTCCAAAAAATGTATCCTTTTTGTTCCAAGAAAATAACTGATCAGGCAAGGAAAACATTGTTGTCTGCCATCCATTAGGATATACAGGATTTGTCTTCAGTTGATACCCCTGGTCATAATTCCTCCTGGTACCTGCAGTGCAATAACGCCCTCTTGTGTCTCAGTTTGCAACTGCGTTTTAGACATTCAAGATCACTGGTACATCTACGTATAACACTATGCACAGAACCATGCCAATAAGTTTCCTACATATAGTAAAATGCTATACGCTGTTGTCTCAGTGCTGTTCTAATACATGATGTAGTTTCTACAATGGGCTGAGAATAAACCTGGAGGTGGGCATTATAACAGGACAGGCTGGCTGGCAGCCACTGCTATGTGATGTCTATAGGAAGGATCGTCTGACCCCTGTATATTTACATCCTATAAAACTGCAACTGATGGGACAATGTGCGATTTTTTTTTTTTTTTTTTTATTATATTTTATTTTATTTTTTTTTACTCTTTGCTATACTTTATTAGGGAAATATCTACCTCAGCAGTTATTGTCAGAGTTTTAAAAAAAAAACTGTCATGGTTAGAGAAACAAATACAGAAAGCTTATACTAGTTCTTATAAATAAAATGAAGACCCCAAATAATGCCATTCTCTGTTTTTTTAAAGGGGCAAATTGTCCTAGTGATTCTGATGCATTTCACAGCTGATTTTTCTGCTTTATATTCCAGCTCACCGCAAATGACCTGCAAGATCATATCATTAAGCTGAACAACGGTGTGACGTTCATGATTAAACACTCTCAAAAGCTTTTCAAGGTGAGCAGCATGTAGGCAGTGTCGTGCCTGGATGATTTATTATTGTTGTTTTTGGTTGGTTTGTTCTTTTATCTGCTTAAAAGGTTTCCAAAACTTTATGCAAAATGTGGAGAACGTGTTCTAACCATTCTGGAATTATTAAAAAAACAAAACTTTTGTTTTATGTCCTCCTCAGAAAGGCTAACGCTTGGTTTCATTTACCATACATGCTGAATAACTGTCTTAATTGGTTTAATTATTTGAGCCTTTTGTTTATTAAATGTCTGGTTTGGAAAAAGTGAATAAACCTGTCCTGATCGTTTTTCTATACTGCCACAAAATCGCACAGCATAAAACTGAGGGTGTTCTGACCGGCACCTCTAAGTAGTGTTACTTCTAGCACCCCGCATCGTTCACAACCCATGCGGTTCCTCTTCCCTGCTGAGGTTGTTTCTCTCTATGGTGGTCCAGTCTGCATATCCAAATATATGTCAGATACAGACCAGACTGTGCTAGGAGCACCACAGCAGTGGAGGACACCTCAGGCAGGAGGAGGACGCAGGTTTTGGAAGATGCACGGTACTAAGTTGAACGCTATAAAGTATGTTAGGGGTGTGGTGGAGTTAGGGGGCCTTGCATTTGTATGTATGTATGTATGTATGTATTAGTGGGAAGTTACAAAGCGGACAACAAATCACAGCAGCACTTTATAACTTTATAATATAGAAAGAAACCGTCTGATATTGCTCAGAGTGGGCTTTTAGCTGTACATGGTTTAAGTATCATCCAAGTAGGGTTTAGGTAAACAGGGTATGTATGGATGGATGTGAAAAACTTATAAAGTTGAGGTCCTACTCCAGTGTTCTCTCTTCACATCTTGTGCTGACAAATGCCTCTTAGGGGGCAGAAGAAACTGGGTGGAGTAAGCAAAAAAAGATAGGGGTGGTTAAAGTGGGAGGAGCAAGAGGGGGGGGGGTTATACGAGCTGGTGGTAGAGAGAATGTCAGGCAGAGACTGGAGCAAGAGTGAGTGTCAGGGAGAAAAAGGGGGAGCGTGTCGGAAAGGGTCAGGGAGAGAAAGGGGTTAGAGACCGAGAGGGTTTCAGGGAGAGAGCGAGAGACTGCGCCAGGCAGAGGGGGCAAGGTGAAGAGTGGGAGGGAAAGATTAGAAACAGCAGGGGAGGGAACAGGGAGACAACAAAAAAGGAAACATGGGGGTCGAGGTGTTGATTGGGCATGAGGTGACCTGATGAGGGACCTGCTAACAGGCTGAGATGAGAGGGTGCAATGTAGCGAAGGGTGAGGTGACACGGCAGGGGAGATTGGGTGAAAAGAGGCATGTCCCATTCTTTGCAGCATCGGCGGGTCTCCCGTTCACCAGTGCTGGCCGCTGCCCTGCTCCTCAGTCGCTGGTATATACACAGTATATATACTTTATATTACACATGCACACACTGACTCATTTGCCAGTCTCCATACCAGGGTTTACTGTCCCTTCTGCAGCTGGCATAACTAGAGGCACACGGCATCTGCAGGAGCCGCGCAGCTAATCACTCAGGTGCTCAGTTCCTGCGCTCATTTTGCAGAAGCCCGGTTTATGGTTTTCATAGACAATCTGTTCTGTAGGATAATTAAGCATCAGAGGTTGGCAGAACCCTGGTATTCAAGGTATCATGGCACCTGCACAACACCATGGTTTGTTTGTTTATTGACTTGCCAGATAATGGTGCCTAATTGTGTGTAGTCTCCGAACGTATGATTACAGTTCATATTATGATCGATACTGTAATAGTTTAGTAATTTAGCAATTGTGCTCCCTTCCCTTTCATGCGTCAGTAGGGCTGCTTAATGCAAGCTAATTGTATATTGCCATGCATGGAACGGATTAAAGCAACGTGTGTTTTGCCATCTGTTCTAAGCACGATGTTTGAACATTTTAATTCTTTGCTTTTAGGCTCCTGCTTACATACGGGAATATGCCCGGCTGTACTTCAGCGGCAGCAGAATGCCCACTTCAAAGGTAAGTATCAGGGTCATGTGGTTATCAATAAAACAAGGAGCAGCAAAATGAAAAATAAGCCGCGGTAACACCCTGGAACATGGCACCCAGTTTGGTTTTTAATTGCTCAACCCTATTAAATGTACAAAGGCACTACTTTGCATGTGACAGTACAGTATATAATAACACAATCATTACTAGACCACACTAGGAGATATAGAAAGATACATATATCCAGATACAGTATGTATAGATAGAGATATATAATATATTTATATATTTCTACATGAGGGTAATGTGGAAAATCCAGTCCATAAAACTGCAGCAGGAAAATTAGATCCAGTCCAGGTTTCCTTAACTGACATGATCAAGGTGTGGCTGATTAGCAGCACCTGTGGCTTCCTATTATGTGTGTGTCCAGGGCAGGAGGTCATTGCACCCAATGCTAAAAAGTGGCTCGATGACAGGCTGGTAATGTAATATTACGTTGCGTGTTTTGGCGTGTACCCTGACTGTGGAAAAACCTGCAAAGGGGTTTCCTCTGCCTCCGCCATGGCAGCCATCAAGAATGGGTATCTCCCTGCTGGGTAGTGCTTTGGAAAGGAAAAAAAGACCTCTGGCCCCTATAAGAAGGCTCCTCCTCCAAACACCAGTGTCTTTTTTTCCTTTCCGGGTAGTGCAGGACATGTGGACACCAGCTCACCTTAGATAGAGACTGTCGCTCCCTGCAGCTGCCTTGGCTTCATGCAGAGGAGAGAGGAGCGGAAGTTCCGTGATGCCGAATGCGGGCCCCATGGGGTAGCTATACGGCGGCGTCCAGGAGGAAGGATACGGTGGCAGGCACGGTGGTTGTCGGCTCACGCTTCCCCTGCCCTAGCTCTGTGCTAAGGGCGGGCGCCGAGTAGTGCGCGCGGCGTGTACACAGAGGAGGCGCGTCATTAGGGCGCGACTTCCGGTACGCGTCAGGTCTTAGGGGCAGCCGGCGTTGGTCCCACGCTGATCTGAGGTGCGGTTTGGTTTCCTCATGAGACGGGAGAGAGGTAGCGTCTACTAGCAGATCAGGCGTGGGGAAGTTATTGCAGCAAGGAGGTGAGTTACAGCAAGCTGCATATCGCAAGGTGATAAAGCTATTGGACTAAGTAACGGTACTCTAATAGACGGTACTGTATTGTTATAGAGGCGCACTACTCATAATGGAGGAAGACAGGCAGTCTGGTGCGAAAACGGGGTGAGCAATATGTGGTGTAGGGTGTCCACATGGTGTGATGTTGTGTAGAAGTTGTAGTTTTAGGTCGGAGCATAGTAAGGATAAAGGGAAAAGCAAGCAGAAGAAAGTGGGGCTCAGTAAATGTACAGCATGTGACAAAACGCTGCCGGACAAACATGTAGGGACTGTATGTGAAGGCTGTAAGGCCTCTCAGCTGTTTTCCCCGGCTCAAATGTCAAGCTTAGTACAAATGCTGTAAACAGCCCTGGCTGATACATTTGCACCTAAAGAGGATACAGGCAAGACACCCATCAAGCGGAAAAGCTATGTGTTAAACGAGTATACTGAGGATACAGCGGGTCAGTCGGCCGGCCCTAGTAATCTTGGAGGGGACTTGGATGATGAAGAGGAGGAGGATCCAGGTCAGGATAGGTCTGAATCAGACTTTAACGCCGACATGGTCGACAACCTTTTGGTCCGGATTTATAAGGCATTGGATATTGAGGACAAGCAGGAGGATGTGAGCTTGCAGGAGATGCTTTTTAAAGATAAGAAGCAGAAAACTAAAACGTTCCCCCTGTCTCAAACCCTGAGGGACATAATAACTGAGGAATGGAAGCAGCCGGATAAAAGAGTGGCTATTCCGGGGAAGGTTAACAAGATGTACCCCTTTGACAAGGCGCAGGTACTCTCATGGGAGGAAGCACCGAAAATAGATGCAGCGGTGGCGAGACTGTCAAAGAAAACGACACTGCCACTAGAAGAGGCCAACGCTTTTAAAGATCCAATGGATCGTAAGATCGAGTTGGGCCTAAGGAAACAACATCTAATTTCGGGGGCTTCTTTGAAAGCAGCGTCAGCTATGGCTGTGACTTCCAGGATAGTAAGAGGCTGGTGTCAGCAACTAGAGGGAGATATTTTAGATGAACTCGCAAGTTCTGAACTGTTGAAGGTTGTGCAGGATGTGCAACTGGCAGTGGAATTCATTTGTGAGGCTTCTATGGATGCGGTAAGGTTGTCGGCCAGAGCAGGGGCAGCAACGGCCGCAACAAGAAGGGCGCTATGGTTAAAACCATGGGCGGCGGACGCGCAGTCCAAAAATAAACTCCTGTCCATGCCGTTCCAAGGGGACTATTTGTTTGGCAAACAATTGGACGAGCTGGTGGCTAAAATATCAGGAGGGAAGTCGGTTTGGCTTCCTCAAGATAAGGGAGGCAGACGAGTACCTCCAGCCAAATTCGGGAGATTTCAGCCCCAGGACTATAGAGAGTCACGGGCTTATAGACCAGGGAGACCCTATAGAAGGGGATCCTGGGTATCAAGGGGCAATTTTCGTGCCCAAAGGAACAGAGATAAGTTCTCCTCCAAAAAGGAGGCACAGTGACGTCAGGTCACAAACAGTAGGGGCCAGGTTGCTGAAATTTGCAAGCGTCTGGTCCGGGACCACTGGAGACAAGTGGGTCCAAGAAGTAATATCCTCCGGGTACAAAGTGGAGTTCAACAGAGTTCCCGGAGAATTTTTTGTTCAGTCTCCAATTCCCAAAAACAGGGAGGAGAGAAAAGCCTTATTGGCAAGTTTGCAAGAGATGCTGGAACAGGAAGTAATCAGCGTAGTGCCAGAAGGGCAGGAGTTTCGGGGATGTTTTTCCCGTTTTTTTGTAGTAAAAAAAGCAACAGGAGGGTTTCGTACCATACTAGATCTGAGACGGCTCAATCAGTTCATAGAGGTGAAATCCTTCAAAATGGACAGTATCAAGTCAGTCATACTGGATTTAAGTCAAAAAGACTTCATGACGTCGATCGATCTCAAAGACGCCTATTTACATGTCCCAATTTGCATAAGCCATCGAAAATATCTGAGGTTCAGGCTGATGGGCAAGAGTTATCAGTTCAACGCCCTTCCATTTGGGCTGGCAACATCCCCAAGAACATTCTCCAAAGTGCTAGTTGTGCTGATAGCCGAACTAAGGCAGAGCGGGATAAGATTATTTCCTTACCTCGACGACATTCTAATAGTCGCAGATTCCGAGGAGAAGGCCCAGGAGCACACGGACAGAGTGGTGCAGTGTCTGTTGGAACACGGATGGCTGGTGAATTACAAAAAGAGCCAACTCATCCCGGCTCAAGAAATAACATACCTGGGAGTAGTGATAAATACAAAGGAGCAAAAAATTTCCTTAACAGAGGTCAGAAGAGGAAAGCTAATTCACCAAGTAAAAAACCTGAAAAGAAAACGCGTTGCATCCTCACGAGATTGCATGGAAGTGCTAGGCCTCATGGCATCAGCAATAGAGGTGGTTCCTTGGGCAAGATTTCATACAAGAAAGCTGCAAAACTGTTTCCTTCTACAGTGGAACAAAAATTCAAAAGATTTGTCCCAAAAAATAATCCTGTCAACAAGGGCCAAACAGGACCTGGACTGGTGGGCAGCAGGAAGCAGGCTGACAGCAGGAAGATACTTTGGCACAAAGCCACAGGTGACGCTGACCACGGACGCCAGCGAAACAGGCTGGGGAGCAACCTGCAATTATCAGGTGGCCCAAGGAAAGTGGCAACAAGACTGGAAAGAAGCTCACTCCAATCTGCGGGAAATGGAGGCGGTGGTCAGAGCCTGCAAGTGGTTTCAAAACCAACTACAAGATACAGAACTAATAGTGAGGACCGACAACCAGGCAGTAGTGGCCTATGTGAATCGACAAGGAGGTACACGAAGCAGAGCATTGATGGAAGTGGCCACCAAACTGTTCGAGTGGGCGGAAACCCGGGTTCTGAGCATCACGGCAGTTTACCTAGCAGGGAAGGAAAACGTGGTGGCAGACCAACTAAGCAGGGTGGAGTGTTTGCCAGGAGAATGGAGTCTCAACCAAGAGGTGTTCGAAAATTTGGTGCAAAGATGGGGACGTCCACAGGTAGATCTTATGGCGACGGCAAGAAACAGAAAAGTACCCAGATTTTTTGCCAGGTTCTGGGAGCCGTTGGCAGAACAAGTAGATGCCCTGTCGGTGCCCTGGGACATAGAGAGGGCTTATGTTTTTCCCCCGATACCAGTGATTCAGAAATTACTAAAGAAACTGCAGAGGGAAAGGATAGAAGTAATAGCTATCCTGCCGTATTGGCCTCGCAGAGCATGGTTCAATACAGTCCAGAAGTTGGCAATAGACGATCCATGGAGACTACCTTCAACCAAGGACCTACTAGTACAAGGAGAGGTATACAAGGAGCAGCCGGAATCGTGGAAACTGACGGCTTGGCTGCTGAAATCGGGGGTCTGAAGGCGAAGGGGTTCAGTGAAGGAGTAGTGGAAACCTTGCTGAAAGCAAGAAAGCCGGTAACCATGAAGATATACTATAGGGTGTGGAAGAAGTATGCGTCTTGGGCGAAGGAGAATAAGAAGAATCCTCGCAGTGTGGTCACCATACTTTCCTTTCTGCAAGAAGGGTTACGGATGAACCTCTCCCCAAGTACTCTGAAAGTACAGGTCTCAGCGATATCATGCATACTGGATTGGGACATAGCCAAAAACAGATATGTACAAAGGTTCATGCAGGCTGTAAAGAGGATTAAACCAAAGATAAGAAGTCCGGTACCCTCGTGGGACCTGAATCTAGTACTGGGGGTACTAACAGAATCTCCGTTTGAGCCACTACAAGAAATAACCTTAAAGCTTCTATCGTGGAAAGTGTTATTCCTAGTGGCCATGACCTCAGCTCGTAGAATATCGGAACTCCAAGCATTGTGGATAAAGGAGCCGTACTTTAAAATATATGCGGATAAAGTAGTCCTAAGGACAAACCCGATGTTTGTACCAAAGGTGGCGTCAGAGTTTCATATCAATCAGGAGATTATATTGCCCACATTCTGCGCAAATCCGACGAATAGCAAAGAGAGCAGGTTACACTGTCTGGACCTGGTCAGAGCTCTCTCCATTTACAAGCAAAGGACGGCCGAATTCCGTAAAGTCGACAATTTATTTATACTGTCAGAGGGAGAAAGAAGGGGGCAAAGAGCCTCTAAACAGACTTTATCAAGGTGGATTAAAAGCTGTGTGCGACAAGCATATGTCATAAGACAACAGGAGCCACCAGAAGGTTTTAAAGCACACTCAACGCGGTCAGTGGCGTCCTCATGGGCAGAGAAAGGATCTGCATCACTGACAGAAATTTGCAAAGCCGCAGGGTGGGCCTCAGCGCACACGTTTACACAGCATTACAGAGTAGACGTCTGGTCTTCCGCTGATGCTAAGTTTGGGAGAAAGATCCTGAGCGCAGCAGTAAACTGAAACATGAAGAAACGTTCTATTGAGTTATGTATTATAGGGCCGGTGGCCTGTTCCTAAGTTATACGTGAGTATACCCTCCCTACGAAATACAGTACTGCTTGGGCATGACCCATTCTTGATGGCTGCCATGGCGGAGGCAGAGGAAATACCGGGTTATTACCTGGTAATGGGTTTTCCTCTACTCCGCCATGGCAGCGGTATTTCCCTCCCTTGAGTGGAACGCTCAGGAAAGGGGGGGGGGATGTGTAATAATGATGTTCGTTTGTTTTAAAGCTGAAGAATATAAGACACTGGTGTTTGGAGGAGGAGCCTTCTTATAGGGGCCAGAGGTCTTTTTTTCCTTTCCAAAGCACTACCCAGCAGGGAGATACCCATTCTTGATGGCTGCCATGGCGGAGTAGAGGAAAACCCATTACCAGGTAATAACCCGGTATTTCCTTGTTTACCTACTCCAAAATAAAACCGAGGAAACACCAGAACGTCTTGTTCACAAGGGACGGCTTTTCCATTTGTGACATTTACCCACCCGCAGACTGTCTGTAAACCCCACTTTTCAGATACAATTTATCTGGCTGGATAGTTGTATCTTTGACACACTCCCGCCATCACAATGTAAAAATCGACCCGTGGGGCATTGCGCATCACCTTTTAGATGCACCGCGCACTTAGAACCACCCACATGAACAAACAGAGAGTGTCCTTAACATCTGTCTGTGTAGCAAATGCAGAAACCATTAAAACTAGTTGCTTAGGAAGCATACAAATTCGGTACTTATGTAATATCTGGGATCCCGTTTTTCTTATGAGACCGCGTCCCCTCGCGGGGCTCGCTGCGCTCGCCACGCTTCGGGCACGGTGGCTCGCTGCGCTCGCCACACTATATAAAATCAACTCCATGCGTAGTTGGATAGTAGGGGTATGAAAAAATGGGGTGCATTTAACATGGGAGCCCAGATATTACATAAGTACCAAAAATTCTATTACATACATCTAGTTTTGGGTGGAATTAAGTGACCAACCCATGGAAAAATCAGCAGGGGAGGCATGGCGGCTGTTTAGCGGGGACCGGAGCGGTGGAGCTTTCAGGCGGCGGGACTCGGCAGCAGATGACTTTGAAACATTGGACGGCCCTCTGATTGGCTGAGGCCGCTGAGAGAGAGCTCTCTCAGCCAATCAGAGGGCTGTCCAGTGTTTCAAAGTCCTGCCTACACAGCCCCACACCACCCCTCTTCCAGCACCTGATGTCCATCGCAGGATGGCTTGCGACATCAGGTGCTGCACTGGGCACCACTTGATGCGATGGGACATTGCATTGCGATATCGCATCTGATCGCATAAGCGTATGGGCAGCACTAGTAATATTTTAGAATAGTGTCCCGAGGAAAGCAGTGCACCTATACAGTGTCCATGTCGACACAGACACCAAAAATCCATGAACGTCATGTCTATTTGTGTCGACCTTTTGACCATGTCGGCCTATAGTGGTCGATCCTAAGACCTAGACCAGGGAGTTATCTATGTTTTGTCCTATACTCCTGCAGGATGACTTGGACCTGTTGCCGTCTGACACTAGCAGTGAATTTCCTTATCTAAAGAGTCAGAAGAGAGACCGGTTAAAGTCCTCGCCGTCGTCCTCGGTATCGCAGCAGGAGCTGACGCAGCAGCGCACAGAGGAGGCATTAAGGGAACTGTTTCAGCATGTCCACAACATGCCGGACTCCACAAAAAAGAAACGGCTCATTCGGCAGGTGGGTTCCTGAATAAAGTTGTACAAGCGTGACTGATCAGTACAGATGGAGATTCCAAGGTTGGGGGCTAGGCGGTGGCTGCCTACAGTAGAGGTGGCTGCCTGGTGAATGTTTTCACACATTGGGGGAAATTTACTAAGGTAAAATTGTACAAAAAATTTTTTATTCGTACAGCAAAATACGATTTTTTTTTTTTTTTTATTCGTATTTTCAGGATTTACTATCCTGAAAATACTGTGATGTGTATTCGTATTCATGGTGTATACATGGCGTATTCGTATTTTTGAATATGAATACGACATCGATAGAATACGCCTATTTTTAACATGAATCCAACGTACTTTAGTCATTTACTAACCATTCGTATTTTAAAAAAATCCGAATCGAAAACGCATACGAATCGTAAAAAAAATACGCCAAAAAGACACCTTGATTTGGAAGTGTATTTCACATCTTAGAATTTTACACATAAGGATAAAATCAGAAAATAACCACCAGATGATCAAAATCACAAATGTGTGACTCATAAAAGGCCATTAAGCACACAAACACACTTTTTAAAAAAAATGTTTTACACTGCAGCCTGCACGGATCTGACTGATCCATGCAGGCTAAAACCAATACAAATTTGTATTTTAACATCTGAATTTGTATTTTAACATCTGAATTTGTATTTTAACATCTGAATTTGTATTTTAACATCTGAATTTGTATTTTAACATCTGAATTTGTATTTAAAAATACGAATTTGTATTTAAAATACGAATTCGTATCAGAAAAATACGAATCAATACGCCATTGGATAATACGAATCAGTCAAATACGACTGATTAGTAAATTATCCTCCAGAATACGAATGAAAATACGACTACACCAGTCGTATTCATTCGTATTAAGAATACGAATACGATTTTTTGGATTCTTAGTAAATTTCCCCCATTGACTCAAGTCTTCTAGGTGTTTGGTTGGAGTCACATTAAGGTAATGTGTCGTCAGCATGAGGGGCCTGTCTCCCAATCCGTTCCTGCGCCGCTGGTAGGGGGTGATTCAGGGGCTGGGAGTTATCTTACTATCTTTCTGCAGCACTGCTCAAGGTGGCGGGACACAGAATTTCTCCGCCCCTACATTCTGATTGGCCCATGGTCCAGTCAGTCAAAGAAAATGGATGACCATCTATAGTTTTAGCTAACGATGGTCATCCATCACCTAGTTTATTACCATTGATGGCTGGCTGCAGTATCGCCATTAATGGCACCAATGGCAATCCTTAGTCTGTGGATCCAGTGTGCAGGCTGTGTCCTCCCAGCGTTCAGCTGCAGTCAGACACTACCAACATACATCATGGGCTGCGTCCCGCAGGATGCGCACACTCCTTCCCAGAGCCCCGGGGCTCACTCTCTGCAGTGTCCAATAGCACAGCGTGCCAACACCGTGTCTTTCCACTGATCTGACTCGCGAGCAGAACATATTTATAATGGGTGTCTTTCAGGGAAATAGCTTAGAATTTCCTGATTGCTCCTGTTAGAAGCTGTCCCTTCTTTTTATCATGTACACAGTGCCCCCTGGTGGCTAAAATGTGTAAATCAAGCCAAATTCAACATTTTTAGATTCTAAGTATATTGGAGTAGTATTTCTAAGAGGGGCATATTCAATTGTTCGCGTAATGAGGGAAACCTACCCCCTGTGGCTTAGCGTTCTAGCAATGTTTTACCTCTGCCAGGGAGAAATTCCACTTTTGTCATTTAAAAAGAAACGAATACCTTATTTCTCACAGCCCCCTATTGGGTGCAAGCCAGTGTAAATCCCTGTTCTAAGTTTAAAATGTCGGGACGTTCTTCAAAACCACTTGAACATCTAACAAATTAATGATGAATTGTGCGATTGGAAGTTACCAATTAGTTTAGTCCAATTATTACACGTCATTAATGTGAAAGTCCTCAGATCACCCCCAAAATAAAGTTTTTATTGTTTTAAGTGCCACAAATCTAGTTACAAGATCTGCATAATTTTTAATGCAGTGGTTCTCAAACTCTGTCCACACAGTTCACGGTTTCCAGGTCACACGGCAGTTGCACAGGTGCATTCATTACTCATTGACAAATTTTTAAATATCCACAGGTGGAGCTAATTATTTCACTTGTGGTTTTGTGACAAGACCTGCAGAACATGCAATGTGTGGGGTCTTGAGGGGCGAGTTTGAGAACCTGTGTTTTAATGCATCTAATTGTATACGCATCTATAGAGTCATGTAACAGAAGGAACATAAACCAATGCTCAGATCGTATCTTGTGTAGCTCTGTGCGGGCAGTGATGTTTTATATATCACGGTTTACATGGGACAAAAAGGTGATAACTTGTTCATCATTAACCAGACATTGAAATAGAAAATAAAATCTGTGAGTATGATCATGAATTTACTTTTTTTATACATTTTTAGTTCAATAAACATAATCCTGGAACGCCGGATGTGTCTGCCGGGAAGAAGCATACTCGCTCACGTTCCTTCAGCGGGATGATTAAGGTAAGACTAGATAACGATGAGCCGGGTTATACTGTAGGCCAGCGGTCGGGAACCTCCGGCCTGCGGGCCGTATACGGCCCGGTAGCCGGTCTTTGTGGCCCACCCGCCTGACGGCTGTACAGCGAGTCAAGTACAGATGAGAGCTACCGACCTCTCGCGAGATTTCCCCTCTGAGACTCCCTGCACAGCCGCCGGACCACACAGACCGGCGACTCGTAACCTGCGGCAGCCGCCGGAGCATGGGACGGCTGCCGCTGCATCGGTTTTGTGTCACTTGGTTTTCTTAACAGACAGGAGATGATTCATCTCCTGTCTGATTTTACAGAATAGGGAATAAACAATGTATTGTTCATATAGAACACTGGGGCAGATGTATTAAACCTGGTGATAACGCACCAGCCAATCAGCTGTGTTTGAAAAATGACTGTTTATGCGCCAGCCAATCTCTTATCTTTAAGACTGAAGATCACAGGCCAGGCCTGCAGCCCTCACCACAACCTTCAGACCTGCCAGAAAACGCCATCTATATTGGTGGGGGCGGCCGCCTTAATTCGGTTCCTAGCTGAACCCTCCTTATTCACGTTCCGGACTGGTTGCACATGTTTTATATGTTGACCAACATTAATCTATAATGGATACAGATCTTACTTTCCAAGGCCCATTCCAATGAATGTTTTAATAAATGCCTGTATCTCTTTGTAAATCTATTCAGCGGAAAGTGATGGGCGCACAGGTGGCGTCGGAAAGGAAAAGCCGAATAACTCCTCCCTCATTGGGCGGATCAGAATATGGCAAGAGAAGCGTTAAATATGTAAGTGCTTTCCTCAGTTACTGTCATCAGTCAGGTCTTCCGTCCGCGTTCATAAAGGCTCCGCTTGTACCGGTGTCTGTGTGAAATGACCGCACCTCGTACACAGCAAAGAATATGTTAGTCCGGGATATCCGGCATCCCGATGTACGGTATATTGTACCTGATCATTCCAGCTTTATATTGGACATAGGCCGCTGCCTTCCTTCCACCCATAGGAATAAGCGAGTACAAGGAGGAAGTGCAGCTGGCTGCGGCCATTATTCACACTGCTCCCTGAATCTGCTGCTTCGTATGTGGGTTTTAACAAGAGTCCAGACCTATTGTCTCCGGTACACTGGGAGCGGCTTTGTATACAGCCACAGTGCCACTAATGCCCCTTTCAGACCGCACTTTGTAAACGGTATATTGCCGTTTTTTTTACCGTTTTAAAACGGTAATCTGTGCGGTCTGAAAGGTGCAGGACCCCTTAACCATTTTACAAAAGCCGATTTTGTAAAACGGTTAAAATGGAGGGTCCTACCCGTTTCAGAGCCGGTATTTTTGCATCAAAATCGGGTCTGAAACGGTATTTAGGACCCAGCCAATGAGCTGGGTCCTAAATTCAGAGCAGCGAATATTTAATAAGCACTCATTAAATATTCGCAGCACTGGAACTGGTACCTTCGTTGTGGATCCCGGCAGTGAAGTATGGTCAGGGAAGCACTTATGAAAAAAAAGCGTCTTTCAGAAAATGGCGTCTTTCAGAAAATGGCTGCCCCATAGGAAAACCAGTTTTAAAAAAACTGTCTTTCGTATGGGGGCAGCCATTTTCCAAAAGTCACTTTTCTTAAGAAAAGGGACTTTCGGAAAATGGCTGCCCCCATACGAAAGACAGTTTTTTAAAACTGGTTTTCCTATGGGGCAGCCATTTTCTGAAAGACGCTTTTTTTCATAAGTGCTTCCCCGACCAACTGCAGTGCCGGATCACGCAACAGAGGTACCGGCTGCACAGGGTGGGGGGGGGGAGATTTGGGGGTGTTAACCCCCGGGGGAGGGGGGGCGGGTGCGGCGCGCGCTGAAGACTGGCTTTGACCCTGTTTTTGGAAAGTTTCCAAAAACGGGTCTGCCAGTGTCAAAAAAACCGCACTTAAACGGTAATATACCGTTTAAGCGATGCGGTGTGAAAGGGGTTTTACCTGGCAGACCCGTTTTTGGAAACGTTTCCAAATACAGGGTCAAAGCCAGTTTTGCGGTCTGAAAGCAGCATAAGGTGCAGTGTTG
Organism: Crinia signifera; assembly: GCF_055691185.1. Taxonomy (NCBI): domain Eukaryota; kingdom Metazoa; phylum Chordata; class Amphibia; order Anura; family Myobatrachidae; genus Crinia; species Crinia signifera. The sequence goes on from NC_139222.1 coordinate 272,056,029, forward strand.
CGGGAAGTAGTCTCTCAGCGACTGTGTCAGTCTGCTGGCACTTATACATCGATGGAACGTTAGGAGGTCGCCACTCCGTCTATGGTGGCTCAGAGGTGACTGACCTGCTCCAGACAGTTGCAGAAGCTCCATAACTTTGGGATGAGACCACTATGTCCTAATGGGATGCGGTTGATAGGTCCGACAGTCAACCGGTTGACACAAGTAAAAATCCAACATGTATAAGGTCAACACAAACAATATGACATGGGAAATGTCGGTATGACTTTTTATGTGTGTTTTTTATCTCTAAGTATCCACTTGGGCATAGAGGGAGAATATAATAGTGTGCGAGCGTGGCGCGGCACCATGCCCGAAGCAGTACACTTATAAGTTGTCTATGTTGACATAGACACAAAAAAAAACAACATAAAACTTGCGTCGACCATTTCTGTATATTGACCTATTGCTTGTGTTGACCAATAGTGGTCGACCTGATTACTGTCGACACCATGTCCCATACCCCTTGCCTGATTTTGGTTGGCATTTGGTAGAGCAATTTAAACACACAGGGGTTTTTTTGGTTTTCATTTTAGGGGTTAGTAATTGTTAACCACAAACTATTTATCCTAAAATAACCTAGAAGAACGCTTGGACTTCTTATAAAGCAAAATATTAACCCTTTGTGAATCGGTCAAAATAGGTGTGAAAATTGGCACGCAAACTTTTTTATTCATTATGACCTGTAATGTTACCTTCTATAGGAAATATAATCTTCTCACACTTTTTTTTTATTACTTTTTTTTTTTTTTTTTTTTACTTTTTTTTTTTACATTTCTTTTATTTTAATTCACATAATAAATGTGAGCGGCGCTGGCATTTTTAGTGGATCTTTTTGCGCATCTCACATGTTGGCACTCAAAGGGTTAAACAAGAAAAAACGTGCAATGTTCTTTTATTAAACTACAGGGTCTCGATACAAAGCTGTGAATAGCTATATAAAAAGGAGCCGCCAATCTACACCCACCTGCCGTGTTACAGGCCGTGTATGAATAATGAGTTCGGGGCAGGTTGGCACTTTATCTCTTAGCACATGGCCTCTGTCTGTTTCACACCGATGGAAGGCTCACTGCCTATTGGTGGCAGGTTACTGGTGCATTGAAACAATGATTCCACAGATTTGCACCCCCGCTATTGGGCTCCATAGTCCAATAATAAAGTTATGGCTTCTCCGCTATAATGAGCAGACTCCCAGTAATGAGCGGTGACGTTGTGATTGGCCCAGCAGCACAGAGACTGACTCCTGCTATCTGCAACAGCAGTGATGTATCTGTACCCCTGGAGGTAAGCCCGCGACACGAGGGCTGTAGGCACGGATAGCGGTAGATCCTCATCCATGGAGTTGTCAGGTTGATCTAGCCTAAACAAGCACCGTGCTCCGATTGGACCCCCATCTTTGGGAGTACCTTAATATCCAATGAGGTAAAGGGAAACATGAGCTGGTACTTGTGTATTATAGCGGCGCCCCCGATGTGCATCGCGCGATGTTTTCGTCGCATGGCATGCGATGCAACGCGATTGTTGCCCCCAAGATCGTATAAGCACCCTAATGGGTTCTTACAATGTGAAAAATGCACCCCCACGCGCCCCCCCCCCCCCCCCCCCCCACTATAAACGTGAACCCGAAACGTGGCGAGCGCAGCGGTTTGCGTCCTCCGACCTTTTCATACCCCCACTATCCACGTCGGCGTGGAGTTGAGAATAGAAAGTGTGGCGAGCGCACCGAGCCGGAAGCGTGGCGAACGGACGCGGATACCTTCACAGGTATCAGAGTCCCCTCGCGGGCTTCACCGGTATCCGCGTCCCCTCGCGGGGCTCGCCACGCTTCGGGCTCGGTGGCACGCTGCGCTCGCCACACTTTCTATTCTCAACTCCAAGCCGACGTGGATAGTGGGGGTATGAAAAGGTCGGAGGACGCGTACCGCCGCCCCTCGCGGGCTCACTGCGCTCGCCACGCTTCGGGGTGACGTTCATAGTGGGGGTGCATTTCACATTGTAAGCACCCATTAGGGTGCTTATACAATGTTTAATCGCATCGCATTGTATGCCATGTACAATGTCATACAATTTTAAAACTGTATGACATTGTACAGCATCACGCGATATTGCATCGCATACCATCGTATGCCTTATGGTATGCGATGGGCGCCGCCAAAATACACACATACCCATGAGCCCCATTTAGTTAGGGGTGGCCAAACCTGTCTCGAAGATCTACCAACAGGTCATGTATATCAGGCAACCTGTGGATCTATAAAAGGAATGAATGCAGCAGGTTTGAAAATGTGACAGTTAGTAATGACTACAGCTGTGCACCAGCTAGGGAGTCTGGGAAATGTGACAGTTAGTAATGACTACACCTGTGCGCCAGCTAGGGAGTCTGGGAAATGTGACAGTAATGACTACACCTGTGCGCCAGCTGGGGAGTCTGGTAAATGTGACCGTAGCGACTACAGCTGTGCACCAGCTAGGTTATCTGGGACATGTGACAGTTAGTAATGACTACAGCTGTGCACCAGCTAGGGAGTCTGGGACATGTGACAGTTGGTAATGATTACAGCTGTGCACCCGCTATGGAGTCTAGGAAACGTGGACTGTTAGATCTTGAGGACCGGGTTTGGCAATCCCTGGATTAGGGACATTAGGCTCTGGGTTTGGGAGAAAATATTAGCACCACTGGAGTCGGCAATTAGATTTTGGTGCATTTTCCTTTTTCTGGTCTGCTCTTATTGAGGTCAGCAGTTGTGCAGGGAAGACTGTGTAATGTAGAGTTTGCTCTAGAATAGATCATTTCATTTTCTGTGTTGCTTGCTATCGTTCTTGAAGCCCTATGTTCTATAAAGGGTAACCCAAATAGTGCATTTACCTGTGCTCATCCTGGGGAGAGCGCCGCAGTGTGACATCGTTTCTGCATCCTCTATCTGAGGTACAGACCATTCCTCTCACAGGAGCTCTCGCAGACCAGGAGAGCAGCACCTTATGCAGTCAGCCTGGTGCAAGTAAAGCCGTGCGTTTCCTGCTGTCAGTCACCGTTTGCAGGCAGCCGTTGTATTTCTGTGCACTTCCCATCTCATGCCATGTTTTCTGAATACAGGTATCCCAGGACTCCCCAGCGGTCTCCTTCACCCGGGCCAAGTTAAAGCTGTCAGACGACTCTCCTGCCCGGAAAGAGGTTTGTTGAAACGTTTTGCACTGTTTGATTGTTATGTTGGTGGCTGGCACTCATATAAAATATATGGGCAAATAAAAGCACAACTCTGACCACAACATCGCGGAACCTCCAGATGACCTTTAAACATAATTTATTTTGCAGAATTTCTCTATAAGAAACTTTTTTTTTTTTTGGGCCTATGGCTGCTATGTTGACCCTCTGTTCCACTCTCACGGTTTCCCCATCTGTGTCACCCCGGTCTCTGTCCTCCCCTTTTGTAATGTAACTACCACAAGCAGGGCCCTCTCCCCTCAGGTGCTTTTCCTTCATTGAACCTGCCTACACAATAGATGATCTTGTAAACGATGTGCCCGATAACGAACATTCCGTACCTTTTCATGTTGCTCATCCAGTGTGAGCGCACTCGTATCGTTAACTAAGCGCATTGTCGTGAGTCGCCACAAGCTGAGTGAAGGCCGTTACCCCTTAGGGTGCTGGAGTCCAGATCCCCGCTCTCCTTGTAGTATATTAAGCAGCAAGTTGTAGTGGGTAAATTGCAATCCCTCTAACTGGAGAATGTCCACCTTTTAAGCAATGAATCTCCTCCCAAGGTGTATTGGTGACCCATAGGGGGAGGGGCCCTAAACTGCACACCCTGGACATATGAGGTGCTACCTGCTGAGACCTGTAGTGCAGCAAGCAGGAGGAGGAGTTTGCAGGTGCACACTAAATATAAATGCTAGACCTTTTAATATCCTTGCTATATTGCATTGGAGGTTATTAGCATAATGTGGAGCAGCCCAGCAACAGCAGCCCAAAGAGCCCTGCGCCCCAAACACAGTCCCACTCTAACACTATTGGTGACCCAGGCTGGTTCAAGCAGCAATCCTTAGATTTTCCTTTAGGCAAATTGTTGAAGCACCTGATGCGTTTCCCTGCACGGCAGCTTTTATCAAAGGTGGTGACCAGTTCAGTAACTATTAAACCCTCCAGGAAGGAGACCACCATACCTCCAAATTCAGTGATTGTATGACATTGCCATCCACTCTCCCAAGTGGCCGTCAAATACTAACATCCTTTAGCCATTCATATCTTTTATTGTCTGTATTATGCTGAAATGCTTTTATTTTTTTATATTAAGTTTTTGTGATTTTTGTTTTTTTTTACTTATAATTACATTATAATTGACTCAGCGCTGCTGTATATGCTTATGTGTATTCCATATTCTGCATAGTATTTTTTTTCTTTGGAACCCCTGATGAAGGGAATCTAGGGGCATCTGTGTGTGTTGTTTTTTTTTAAGCGGCTCGGTGAGATGCCGTTTCCCGTTACCTGATTTTATATCAGGTGCTTGGCCTGATATTTGGCAGGTGTGCTCCCATATTTAGCTGTGTTTGGAAGCGACATTAAGCTAAAACAATGAGGCTCAAACTTGGTATAGGGTCGTTGGGTCGATCACTGAAGGTCGACACCTGAAAAAGGTTGACTTGGGCTTAGGTCGACAGTCAAAAAGTCAACATGGGTTATTTTAGTGCAAACGTGCTATTTCATGCCCTCCCATCCACTAGGGCAAGGAGGTAGAATAGTGCGTGATTTGACACTTGTTTTTCTCTACCTTTTTTACAGGGATTTCACAAACTAAAAAGGGCTCATCTCTTAGCTGGTCAAGAAACATCAATTTAAAGATCCCGGAACTATTGGACTCTTGTGTGGTTTTTATTTTTTATCATTTTTAATTATTTTTATGTCTTTTTTTATATTTGCAACGTTTTCAACCTGTGGGCGACTGTTACAAAGAAAGCTGTGACCTAACTAATCCTGTGTGGACTTGTACCAGGACTGTTATAACTGTAGCATCTTGGTTCTATGGACTCTTAACACGAAATAAGAAAACCGCAGTCTTTAACTAACCAGCTACAATCTGATGACTAAAGCGTTCAAAACGGGTGTTCGCATGCATGGTGATATTTACTACACACAATACGGAGGCTTAGAACTGGAGCTGGGGATATTCCTGTACCGGGATTCTTATTCGTCATCTGTGTATGTATGTTACACTGGTTTCACCTTACCAAATACTGTCCCAGTGTTCTGTGCATGAATGTTGTAATGGAGGACAAGCATTGTTTAATGTAAGCAAAAAATCTGTGTATATGACAGCGAAAGGAGTTTGCGTTAAGTGACTTGTGAAGGGTTTCCAGGCAGCTTTGGTGTTAAAGTCACTGCTTGTGTTAGGCACAAGGAAGCACGTTATGATTAATGCGAAGTGCAATTTGTATGTGTAAATAGATGGGTTCTGCCATTACTGAATGTAGTCCACAGACAAGCAAGCGGAAATGCTGCCAATGTGTAGAAGGGACGCACACCTGGACGTTTGTGTTTTTTTTCTTTTAATGTAAATTTTTTTTTTTTTTTTGTAAAGTTGTTTCATAACTTATGTTATGTGCGTCTTAGAGCTGACTATAAATATTTGCTCATTCCTAAACCGTGGCCTTTCCCTAAATGCACATAATGCAGTTTACCATAAGCCTATTGGCTTACAGGGTGAAGCAGTTGTAGAAGTCATACGACGAAGGTTAGTGATGCAGTAACATTTCCCACCAACGCCAAGTCCAGTCCATTCACATACAGTATATGAAGCTGAACTTTCAGCACTTTTGGTGAGATTTGTCTTGGAATGGAAGGGTTAAACATGTTTTATCCAGCCCAAAGTGTGTTTTGACCCATACAGGCCAAGCCCAGAACCTAATCCAGGCCCAGTGGGACTGGCCGATCGGTTTAACGCACGGCGCCGAATCTGTATCTGGATTATACAAATGTACATATGTAAGCCGTTTACTTTAGAGACTTTTCTAAAAGCAAACCACTAAAACTTTTTTTTTTTTTTTTTTTAATCAGATGCATTGTCAGCTCTTTGGTCAGCTTGGGTTTGCTGCCTGTCAGGCTGTATCCTAGAAAGAATCATCACTCAACTGTGACCCCTGACCTATAACCTCTGCCCCAGCTGGACAATGCTGAATAGCCAGCTGTTTGTGGTCAGCTACTTAAACATGTCTTGCTATATACAGTGCTAGACGAGCTTTGTGTACAGGACGGTGCCTGTAAATATCAGCAGTGTTTGCCTTTCTATACAAGGCTGAGGATCTTTCTCTTTTACATTTGCTCTTCCCAAGGGATTTTCTCCTAGCTCGCGATGACTTCCAGGACAATAGCGCAAGTGTATGAGAAACATACACTACAGTCTGACCCTGGTCAGCGCTTTACTGCAATGTTGATGGTTTTCCCTTTTTATATATATAGCATTAATTGGTGCACAGAGAATTTGGGCCTTTTCAATGGTTTTTCGGTTTGTACTTTTTGAAAATGATTATTTTGGAGCCAGCATTATGTATGCTCATAATTGTGTGCTCCTAATGGACTCGTTTGCGGTGTTGCTTTCATTAGCATAATATTTAGTGCTTCGACCAAAGGCTCTTTTAAAAAAAATATATATATATATATTTTTTTTTAACCCTTTAATTTGGTTATTTGAAACCAAAACAGAACTGTTTGCTAGATAGTCTTTCCCAATTGGTGTTGTATTGGGAGTTAAAAAAAGCTTTCCCTGATCAGTCCATACAATAGAAGTGTTTTAACCAGACTTACCTGAGCAGGTACATGTTTTCTGTCCCCCCTTCTCTCCCCCCCCCCCCCCCCCCCAGTCTGGTACCGAACACTTACTGCGGGTGATTTGTCAGAATAATCGTACAACCTATTGCCGAATGCACGGCTTACAGGACATTTATAGGTCATTTCCTATATTATAAGACTTTGCTTTACTTGACCTCGTATTCTCAAAGCATCTCGCAGTGCGCTGTTGGACGCCTCACTTCACACGTTCACAACCTGTGTTTCCAAAAATGTGAAAAAATTGTTTAATGACCTAAGAAATGTGAATTTGACCAAGGGGGTTATGTATCAAAGCTTGGATAGAGAACAACCAATCTGCTCCTAACTGTCATTTTGCAAACACAGCCCGTAACTTGGGAGCTGATTGGTACTTCTGTCTATTGCTAAGGTTTGATCTCCCTCTGTCCTCAACTCGTTCTACACACTGCTGACATGAATTCCCACTATGGCAGCTCGGAAGCGTCATGTTCCTACTAAATAATGCACTGGTAGGTTTCCCAAATACTGCAGTGAATACATTTTTCCTTTTGTCTTTCTCTTGTCAACTGCTGATAACTACTTATAAACTCTCACCACTAACTGACAGGCGCCTCAGCGGTCTGTGTATGGATAAACCATCTCCTATACAATGTCTGTGTAATGTTTTTTTATGTTTTTATATTTGTTTATAATATTTATGTTCTATGTATGTTATGCTGTGAAAGTCGTATTTTTTTATTGTTTAATATTAAGGCTTACAAATAAATATTTCTGACTTGCTACTTGTGCTAAGTGTTTGTGTTTAATAGCCTGGCTGACTGTCCTATAAACCATACAGTACTAAGGGGTTATTCTGATTCACTCGGAAAGGCACAATCACTCTCTAATGGACAAAACTATGTGCACTGCAGGTGGGGCTGATGTAACAAGTGCAGAGTTAGATTTGGGTGTTATTGTTTCTGTGCAGGGTAAATACTGTCTGCTTTATTTTTACACTGCAATATTGATATCCGTTTGAAGTACAAACCTTACCCAAATCTAACTCATCAGCCCCCCCTGCAGTTCATATGGTTTTGTCCATTAGAGAGTGATTGTGCCTTTGCGAGTGAACTAGAATAACCCCCTATGTGTAACAACATTTTTTCTTCTACCTCCCCATGGCAGCCATTACAACATGGGTTCCTCCCCCGTGGGTAGTGACCGGAAAGGGAAAAAGACACCATCCCCCTATATTAGGGCGCCTCCTCCTTGGCTCAGTGTCTTTTTTTCCCTTTCCGGGGTAGTGAAGGTGTGGGCTTACCCTGTGAAGTGCAGACAATCCTGAAGCCACCGCTGCGGCGTTCTGGCGGAGGGAATTAGAGGTTTTGGAGCCGGCCTCTTGGAGCGTCAGCTCCGGTGCTGCATGCGACCCCCAGGGCGAGCTACAGGCGGCGGCGTCCCCGGCGTGACACGTGTCGCAGCAGTACGCGTGTGTGTCACGTCGCGCCTGCGTTCATCCACAGGGAAAGCAGGCGGGCGTCATCAGCGGGCGGCAGCGCATAAGGATGACGGCTTCCGCCTGAGAGTGGCGGAAGTCGGGGACAACACGCAGGACGCGGGCTGGCGTGGATGCCGGTAAGCACTATACCACCAACGATGTGTTTGTTGGGGATGGTATGTCCCTCCTCTGTGCCACCTTGGAGCGGTAGGCTCTTAATGTCTGTGTCATTGGTTTGTTCAGCAGATAGCGCTAAACGGTGTGTGAGGAGTTGTTCCTTGTGGGATTATTAGTACCTAAGGAGCTGGTTCTGGATACTATAAGGTGGTGCAGGTAGGATCATCCTATGCAGACAGGAGTGATGTAGGCTTGTTGTTTTTTTAGTGAAATTCACTCTGGTTTTTATTATTGTTAGTGCTGCGCCCCTGATACCATGGAGGAAGAAAAACGGCAGTCTGTTAAAAAGTCAGGGTAAGCCTTTATCCCTGTGATAGTTTCTTTTTTTATGTAGCTTGCAGGGATTTTTTTCTGAGGGTAAGAGATATTTTTGTCTTTATTGTGTTGTAGATCAGAGTCAAGCAAGGACAAGGAGTCTAAGGCTAAGCCTAAAAAAACCAATGTGCCTAAATGCAGTTTATGTGATCTTTTACTGCCAGAAAAGCATGTGGGCAATATTTGCGATGGATGTAAATCGCCTCAGATTCTGCCTCCGGCGCAGATGGCAAGCCTGGTGGAGATGCTTAGAAGTGCACTCGCAGGTTCTTTTGTAACCAAGGAAGATTTGGTTAAAATGACGGCCAAAAGGAAACATGCAGTCTTGAGTGAGGACTCTGATGATGCCATAGAAGGGCCAGCTAAGGAGCCTATATTAAGTCAAAATATTGACGATGACCATGATACAGGGCTGGATAAATCTGAGGAAGATTTTAATCCAGATATGGTGGACAATTTGCTCACATTGATCCATACAGCCCTTAATATAGAAGACCCACAAGAGGATTTGAATCTTCAAGAATTATTATTCAAAGATAAGAAAAAAAAGGGGAAAACATTTCCTCTGTCCCAGTCCTTAAAAGAGATGATAGCAGAGGAATGGAAGGTGCCTGACAGGAGGGTCACGGTGCCTTTAAAAGTGGGGAAAATGTACCCTTTTCAAAAGGATCAAATCCAATCATGGGATGAATCCCCTAAGGTAGATGCAGCAATTGCACGCCTGTCTAAAAAGACTACGCTTCCCCTTGAAGAAGCGAATATCTTTAAGGACCCCATGGACAGAAAAATTGAATTGGGGTTAAGGAAACAGCATCTGATGATGGGTGCGTCCCTAAAGCCGGCAGCTGCTATGGCAGTCACATCAAGAGTGGCAAGGGGATGGTGTCACCAGTTAGAGGCAGATTTGTTGGACGGTATCAGGAGATCTGATTTACTAAAAAGCATTCAGGATATTCAGCTGGCCATTGAATTCATGTGCGAGGCCTCCATGGATTCAATATGTCTAGCGGCCAGGGCAGCAGCAACTACAGCCGTGGTTAGACGGGCACTGTGGCTGAAGCCTTGGGCGGCTGATGTCCAGTCGAAAAACAAATTGCTCTCATTACCGTTCCAAGGGAACTACTTGTTCGGAAAACAGCTGGATGAGTTAATCACAAAGATTTCGGGGGGCAAGTCAGTGTGGCTGCCCCAAGACAAGGTGGCAAAAAAGAATACCTCCGGCAGGTTTGGCAGGTTTCAGCCACAAGACTATAGGGATACAAGGGCCTATAGGCCAGGGAGATCATTCAGGAGAGGTTCATGGAATTCAAGAACGAATTTTCGAGCCCAAAGAGGAAAGGACAATAAGTCCACCTTCCAGAAGGATAGTCAATGACGCCAGGACTCCGGTGGTAGGGGCCAGGCTACTGCAATTTCACCAGGTCTGGCAACAAACCACCACAGACCGGTGGGTGTTAGAGATAACACACACCGGATACAAAATAGAGTTTTCAAAGTATCCAGGAAGGTGTTTTCTGGAATCACCAGTCCCCAGAGAAAAAGAAGAACGGGAAGCTCTGTTCTCAAGCTTAGACCTAATGTTACAACAAAAAGTGGTCGAAGTTGTGCCAAAGGATCAAAGGCAGATCGGTTGGTTCTCCAGATTCTTTATAGTAAAGAAGGCCACAGGAGGTTTTCGAACCATATTGGACTTAAGAAAACTAAACCAATTTGTGATAGTCAGACCGTTCAAAATGGAATCAATCAGATCAATTCTTCCGGATCTCAGGCAAGGAGATTTTATGACATCTATAGATCTAAAAGATGCCTACCTACACGTCCCCATTTTCTGGAAACATCAAAAGTTCCTGAGATTCTGTATACAAGGCGTTTGTTACCAATTCACGGCACTACCATTCGGCCTGGCCACATCGCCGAGAACCTTCTCCAAGGTTTTGGTAGTAGTGATAGCAAAACTAAGGAAAGAAGGTGTTACCCTTTGGCCATATCTAGACGATATCCTAGTAGTGGCGAAATCGGAGGAAGCGGCAAAAAGGGACACAGAAAAAGTTATCCAGTGTCTAAAGGAGCACGGGTGGCTAATCAATGGAGAAAAAAGCCATTTGACTCCAACCCAACAAATAAAATACTTAGGGGTGGTGATAAACACTCAAAGAATGACAGTGAAACTAACAGAAGAAAGAAGGAACAAAATTGTAAACCAGGCAAGAGAAATGTCCAAAAAAATGGTGGTGTCATCAAAAGACTGTATGACAGTACTAGGCCTCATGGCAGCGGCACTAGATACAGTACAGTGGGCCAGGTGGCACACAAGAAAATTACAAAACGCGTTCCTAGCGCAGTGGGACGGAAAGAGCAAGGATCTTTCACAAAGGATCGTCTTAACAAGGGCTGCAAGGTCAGACCTAGAATGGTGGGCGGACGAGAACCGCCTAAAAAAAGGCAAGTCGTTTGCAACAATCGAACAAGTTGTAGTGACCACGGACGCCAGTCAGTCAGGATGGGGGGCAACCTGCGGACAAAAGGTGGCCCAAGGCGAATGGTCAAGAGCTTGGCGAGAGGCGCATTCGAACTTGAGAGAAATGAAGGCAGTGGTGCTAGCCTGTCAGTTTTTTCAGGAAGAGCTGGTCGGAAAAGAGGTTGTGGTGAGATCCGACAATCAGTCAGTAGTGTCATATATCAATCGACAAGGGGGCACAAGGAGTCGTCAACTTATGAAAGGTGTAACAGAGCTGTTCGAATGGGCAGAAACCAAAGTCCCAGCAATCATAGCAGTTTTCCTAGCAGGAAAAGAGAACCAAGTCGCGGACGAGCTGAGCAGGAAAAGATGTCAGCCAGGCGAATGGGAACTCAACAACGAAGTGTTTTCAGCATTAACAAAAAGGTGGTGGGTTCCACAAGTGGACCTCATGGCAACAGCAGCCAACAGGAAAGTTCCAGTTTTTTTCTCAAGGTTTCAGGAACCCCAAGCATCACAGATAGATGCGTTGACAGCCACTTGGGACATGGCAAGGGCATATGTGTTCCCACCTTTCCCGATCATTGCGAAATTACTCAGGAAGATACAGAAGGAGAGGACAGAAGTCCTGGTAATATTGCCTTTTTGGCCAAGGAGAGCTTGGTTCAACAAAGTTCTCCAGATGGCGGTAGACGAACCATGGACACTCCCGTCAACACCGGACCTTCTGATACAAGGCCGAGTACGTCAAGCGCAGCCACAGGCCTGGAAGCTGACGGCCTGGCGGTTGAGGTCAACTCTTTAAGAAGTGAAGGGTTTTCAAAGAATGTCATAAATACACTTTTGAAGGCAAGGAAAGCTTCAACCTCAAAGTCCTATTATAAAGTGTGGAAGAAATACATTTATTGGTGTCGTGAGAATCAAATGATTCCAAAGAAAATTTCTTCCATTTTGGAGTTTTTGCAAAAAGGTTTACAAATGAAACTAGCAGTCAATACGGTGGCAGCTCTTGGAGCAATGATGGATCGAAGAATTGCTGACAATAAATATGTACGCCGTTTCTTTCAGGCGGCAAAGAAAATAAGACCGAGAATAAGGGCAGCAATGGCACCATGGGACTTGAATCTAGTGTTGGGGGTGTTGGCAGCTGAGCCGTTCGAACCTTTGGAAGAGATTAATCTAAGTCTTCTTACCTGGAAAGTTATTTTCTTAGTGGCAATTACCTCAGCGAGGAGAATATCCGAGCTGCAGGCGTTATGGGCTGAGGAGCCATTTTTAAATTTTTTTAGTGATAAAGTCGTATTACGTACAAATCCTAAGTTTTTGCCGAAAGTGGTATCGGAATTTCATCTTAATCAAGAAATAGTATTGCCTTCGTTATGTATGAATCCAGGGAATGAGAAAGAAGACCGGTTAAATAAGCTAGACCTAGTAAGGGCATTGACTGTCTATACAGAAAGAGTCAAAAGTTTTCGTAAGGCAAAGAATCTATTTGTGCTTACAAGTGGAAAAAACAAGGGTCATATGGCCTCAAAGGCCACAATTGCAAGATGGATCCGGTTATGCATAATTAAAGCATATGAGATCAGAGGAAAAGAACCGCCCATGGGGCTCAAAGCACATTCTACTAGGGCAGTGGCCGCATCGTGGGCTGAGAAGGAATCAGCCTCGGCAGTAGATCTGTGTAAAGCAGCAGGGTGGTCGTCCATCCATACGTTTACCAGGCACTATCGGATTGATGTCCTATCTTCGGCAGACGCGAAGTTTGGTAGGAAGGTCCTTAGTGCGGTAATATAAAAAAAAAAAAAAAAGATTGTGTGTGTGTATATATATATATGAAAAATTTATGTTGTTTTACCTATGGTTTTCCCCCTCCCAAGTGAGGTAACTGCTGGGATAGTACCCATGTTGTAATGGCTGCCATGGGGAGGTAGAAGAAATATCAGATTCTTACCTGATAATGTGTTTTCTTCTACTCCACCATGGCAGCATATATTCCCGGCCCAATGTGTTGTATTATGTTGGTATGTACTAACTGTGTTTTATTTAAGCTGGAAAAGTCAAAAGACACTGAGCCAAGGAGGAGGCGCCCTAATATAGGGGGATGGTGTCTTTTTTTCCCTTTCCTGTCACTACCCACGGGGGGAGGAACCCATGTTGTAATGGCTGCCATGGTGGAGTAGAAGAAAACACATTATCAGGTAAGAATCTGATATATCTTGCTGCCCTTACTTAGTACAGAGGGGCTGGTGCAAATTACCCAGACCCCTTGTCTAATCCCAGCTGCTGAAAGGCCAGTAACCGCTTCTTACAGACTGTACCTACTGTGCGGTGGGCGGGTAACTTGGCACCACAAGGCTCCTACACTGGCATCTGGAACCACCTACTGGATATGTGAACTGGTTGCTGCAACACTTCCTGGGAAGTTTTGCCTAATTCCTGCTGGTTCCTAACATCAAACAGTCTTTACAGGTAGCTGACCCAAGGCTTTCCGCTTGGAGGCACTGAACTTGATTTGGAACAGGCAAGAGCGAAATAGGGTTTTGTACCATTCTGGTGGTCACTGGATGCAGGAGATGCCGGTGTCTTAAGGTGCGTACACACCGTTCGATTCCGTTTTTCGATTTCTGTTAGACATGAGCTATTTGGCCTGCTAATGAAGTTTTTTGTTTTTTTTTCCTACTCCTTTTCAATTTCCACTATTTTCTATTTGATTGTACATTCGATGTGCATTTGATTATTTTTTTATTAGTAATGCAAATCCCGCAATTCCCATGTGTTCGAAAAGGGTGCAATTTGCATTTTTTGCCCCTCCCATGAAAAGCCGTGCATTGCGGCAATTTAACGCTGCTGCTGGGGCTTCGTTAGATGGGGGGGGCTTGCCCACCTTTCAGAGTGGGGGGGGGGGGGCTGATTTCTTCTTTTTTGGGGGAGCCGCTCAGCCATTCCGGTAGGGTAGGCAGCCCTGGTATTAATACACATTCTCAAGTTCCACAGCCTGTAGGAACATTACACTCAGTTTTAATTTTCAATCATGTCCCATTGCAGGCTCCCCATCACACTCCCTGCTACCCATCACACTCCCCTTCCCCCATCCACCCCACTCTCTACCTTCTGCTCCCCATCACACACTCCCTGCCCCAGCCAACCCACTCCATGCTCCTTCTCCGCATCACACCCCAATATTCAGTCCCAGTGCCTCCTTGTACCCCCAGAACAATGTGCTCTTGACATTCATGTCACACACTCCTGCATCGGTATATGGTTATGTCAACACCTTAAAAGGTTGACAAGGTCTTAGGTCGACACAGGAATTAGGTTGACATGGGTTTTTTCACATGTTTCTAGTTTTACCTGTGCCAACGGGCAGTGTTTCATAACTGTGAAAATCCCATGTCTACCTTGGGTGGTTGACTCAATGCACTTTGACCCTATGACCCATGCCTCCCTGCGTGTTAGCACGTACACTGCACTGAGTCCCCCTTGTGCGCACCTTCACACACCCCTGACACCGTATCTCATTCCCCTGCCCGTTCCTCACTACGCTCCCACCATACACATTCAAAAACTGCCTTTGCTTGCTGCCGATGGCCAGGAACACTTGCAGAGTGGCATGAAACCTGGGTCCAATTATCAGCCCCCCACCCTGCAGTCTCCGGCAACCAAGTCTGTTCCCACACACATCTGCAAGACTCCTGAGGTATCCAGTTTGAGATCCAGCAGAACAGCTGCCAGCCTGGATTGGGCCCCCAGCCTCCACCTGGTTCCGTTCTGAGCTGGGAAGGATGTTAGGAGTGGAGAGGCTGTGGAACCTGTACGATGCAACTTATACCCCTTTCACACTTGCAAAAATATCCTGGGTTTTTGCACATGAAGGCGCATCAACCCGGGATTTAGCTCAGTGTGAAATGGTCTTGAAAGAATATCCCGGAATGAACATCCTGGGATTTCTACCCAGGTTTTGACCTGGGTAGATTCCGGAATCGACTTGGGAATGCGGTCAGTGTGAATGGTCCTGTATCTGGGATTGGCTACATGGGACTTTAAAAAAGCTGCTGATTGGAGCTTTCTTGGGCTCACATGCTGATGTCATCTTTCAGAGCCCTGGAGTCCATTTCTAATGACATGCATATATATTTGCAGGGATTTCCCGGGATTAGTGTGAATGGAGCTGTCCTGGGTAAATCACAGGTCTGAGTGCAGTGTGAAAGGGTACATTCCTGGTAGAGTACTGGAAAGCATCCGGGTATGACCTGGCTCTGCGAGTGTGAAAGGGGTATAGGGAGGCCGATCCTGGGATTTTGTCCTAAACCCCCTTCCCCCCCCCTCCAGTTGGAGAGAGGAGGAGGAGGGAGTGGCTGGGGAGCGGTGGCAGCATGAATTTGCGGATGGTTGTGTGCATGACCAATGGGGGCAATACACCAGGGCGGGAGGAGGGGCAAACCGAATGGTAGCAGCTCAAAGGGGGCTATCAGCTGCTTTTGTGCCCCACGCTCTCCATATTGCCCCCCTTACAGTCAAATACGTGCTGCCAACGCTTCCTCCTAGACCTCTCCAGAAGGAGCTGCTGCTTCTCCTGGATACGGGGCTGGCAGCTTACTGCGAGCAGTGCAAGGCACCCAACCAGGGATCCTGTTTGCCAGACGCCGGGGGATGCTGCCTCCTCCTGGGTGTGTGACGGTGAGGATCTGTGTGCTGATGTGTGTATGGGGTGCTATACTTGTCACACTTATATTCTCCCACCATTTGCATAGTGTACGCTGATTACAATATACTCATTGTGCTCAGCCCCATATGGGATAGGGCGATGGTGAATAAACGTTATCCTCTCCAGGAGAACTGCTCTACATAATACTGCAAGCTGCAGAAACATTCACAGAACGGTATTCGAGATGATGGTGTTCAGACAGACAGACAGACGTGCTGCAGGAACTTTGCTTAATACTATGTAAGGATTTAGTACATGGATCCTATCACTATTCGTTCAAACTGAAATGGTGCAGAAATGCTTAACCCTCATAGGGTCACCACCGCCTACTACCAATTTCATATAGTGTCTGCACAAGGCCTCAGTAAACAGTGTATACAACTACCACTTACAGTATATGGTCTACCATGACCGGTAGACCTAAAAATCTGTCTGGCTGGAGCAGTTTTAAAAACCCTTCAGCATGAATTCGCCCCCAGATGGGTACCCTTCCAATTTTTATTGAAAATGTAAATCTACGTTAGCCACCTTATTTGTTTTGGTCTTTAATGAAGCTTTCAACTCCGCCAAATTTCCTAAAGAAATGCTGGAAGCCCGTATAGATACCATTCCCAAATCGGGTAAATCGCCCACGGCTGTTCAAAGCTATCGACCCATAGCCCTACTGAACGTGGACGTTAAACAGAATAAGGTCACCCTATATCTGGAGAGGCGCAAAACCAAAAATAGTGAAAACCACTCTGTCTTTTGCTAAAACTGATGGTGGCCTGGCATATCCAGCAGTCAGCATGTTTCTTAAATCAAACTAGGGATTGGTTCTCGCGGAAAAAGATTAAACGTTGGGTAAAGTTTGAATGCGCGATTATGGCTCCTTTTTGACGTCTTGGATTTACTCAGATTGCCCCCGTCTACTGTTTCCTCTAACTTTGGTACATGCAAATAATTCCACACAACATTATTGTCATGGCATAGGTTAGTCTTTTCTAGCAGGGATATAACTCTCCACATCTTTCCATAGCATAGTATCTATGATCCCTGACTTACATATAGATACTTGGGCTAATTTGGGGCTGTTATTTTTGTTCTCTCAGATGGATTTGTAGTCCCTTTTTCCCACCTCCAAACACAATACCATGTTGCAGGGCCATCTTAACAGCAGTGTTGGCCCCTGGGCAAAGCAATGCACTGGGGTCCTTACCCATTCTCCCCTCCTAGGGGTGGGGGGTGCTATCAGCAGCAGCTTTGATGTCCCACGGGTGGCAGGGGGTGCTCTATCTTCCACTCAACATGTAGGACCTGGAGCAGTAACATCTGCTAATTACTCCTTTACTGCACAGGTGGTGGGAGGGAGAACACTAACGTGTGGAAGGGGGCACTGAGCTGAATGAAGGGTCCCTTGTAAATGACTTCCAGGGAGGTAGGGGGTATTTAATACACAGATGAGGGTTGGACAATGGAGTGGGGGGGACTTGGGAAGGGTTGGATAATGGAGTTGGGAGCTAGAGCAATCCAATATTACATAGTGCTTAATGTAATATAGCAACAAAAAAGGCCAACAAAACTCTAGCATGTAGTAAAAGGGACATGGAAACAAGGGATTCAAAAGTTATTATGCCACTATGCAAATCATTGGTTAGACCGCACCTCGAATATGGAGTACAATTCTGGGCCCTACACTATAAAAAGGACATTGTAGAATTAGAAAAAAATCCAAAGAAGAGCAACAAAGCTTATTAGGGGAATGGAGAATTTAAGATATGAGGAGAGATTAAGCAAGCTGGGACTATTTACACTAGAGAAGAGACGTTTAAGGGGGGACATGCTCAACATGTACAACTATATCAGGGGCCAATATAAGGAACTGTCAAACACCCTTTTTTTTTGCTAGAAAGGAATCTAGGACATGAGGGCATGAGTTTAGATTAGAAGAAAAAAAGATTTTGTTCAAAAAAAAATTTCGGTACTTGTTTCCTAGCATGGCGCCCCCTATTTCCATCTTATGCCATCGCATCGCATGCCATATAACCGCATGCAATGCGATTTTTCATTGTATAAGCACCCTAGTGGGTGCTTACAATGTTAAATGCACCCCCACCCCCACTATCAACGCCAACCCGAAGCATGGCGAGCGCAGCGGTACGCGTCATCCGACCTTTTCATACCCCCACTATCCATGTCGGCGTGGAGTTGATTTTAGATAGTGTGGCGAGCCCAAAGCGTGGCGAGCGTATTACTTTACATGTATTCCGCGTCCCCTCGCTGGGCTCGCCACGCTTCGGGCTCGGTGGGTCGCTGCGCTCGCCACACTATCTAAATTCAACTCCACACCGACGGGGATAGTGGGGGTATGAAAAGGTCGGTGGACGCATACCACTCGCCACGCGTCGGGTTGGCGTTGATCCTGGGGGTGGCGTTGACAATTGGGGGGGGGGGGGCATTTACCATTGTAGGGACCCATCAGGGTGGTTTTACAATAAAAAATCGTATACCATCGCAATGTATGCTATTGTATGGCATACGATGCAATACGATTTTTTATTGTACAATATTGCATCGCATACAATATTTAGTCTTATGTTATACGATGCAATGGGCGCCGTGCTAGGAAACAAGTACCAAAATTTACCAAAAACAGAACAGTCAAACTCTGGAACTCTCTTCCAGGAGAAGTGGTGTCGGCAGACACTATAAATACGTTTAAAATAAGGTTGGATAAACATTTATTGGTTAAAAAACATCCACGGGTACGAATAAGTAACATAATCTGTCTTTAAAATAATAGAACATACTATACAACAAGGGATTAGCTACTATAAACATAGGTTGAACTAGATCAGGCATGTCCAACCTGCGGCCCTCCAGCTGTTGTGAAACTACACATCCCAGCATGCCTTGCCATAGTATTGTTATTAGGGAATGCTGAAACTATTGCAAGGCATGCTGGGATGTGTAGTTTCACAACAGCTGGAGGGCCGCAGGTTGGACATGCCTGAACAAGATGGAAGCAAGTCTTTAATCAGCCTCACCTACTATGTAACTACAATATGTAACATTGACAAAAATATAAAACTGTACACCAGACGTTTGGAGCTGGAGCAGGGACCGGCTCCTGGAAGGCTGATGCGCAGGTATATGTAACCAATATCTCTGAATTCTATTATCATGTAGTGTTCAAGATTGGTTACTAATACCATTCAGTGTGCAGGAGGAACCAATGTCTTACTTTGTATTAACCCCACCCTTGCATGCACCTGAATGGTATTACTGAACTAATTTGAGCATCTACCACTATCTGTATGTATATCTCTAGTTCTGGGCATGATAGAGACAAGCGGCTAGTGTTGACAGAAAGGGGAGTCTCCCAACTTTTGGAGTACTCTCAAAAAAACTCAGAGAGAACCTGAGAAATAGGTTGCAATTAACAGGTCGGATGTGGACTGCTGCTTTGAAGTTGGATATCTCCAGTTCCCCAGGGCAGATTTTCAAAATTCTGGTATCCCTGGAAAAGGGGATCCTCAGCTATCAGCATAGGGCCCTTATACATCTGGGGCCCCTGGGCAAGTGCCCATTAAGCCCATACGAAAAGACAGCCCTGCCATGTCCTGAAACAAGATTCTACAAATATCTTTAAACTAGACATTGGCTCCATAGTCACCTCCTTAAATTCCCTTGCCAGTTATCTCTCCCCGAAATATTACTCTCCTTTCTTGAATCTCAATCTACAAAAGGTGGAATCTCTCGCTGGAAGCAGTATCTGATCTCGGAACATTTGGGAAAAAAGTTTCCTTCCCAGCTTAAATGGGAAAAAGATTTTCTTTTTCTTAGATGAGGTTTGGAAATCCATATTCCTTTCCTGTTTTAAAATCTTAAAATGTGTCAATCACTTGGAGATGTATTGTAAGCTGGTCCAGAGCCAATCTTACTCTGGAACGGCTGCATAAGTTCTGGCCTAATGTCTCCTCACAATGTTGGAGGAACTGCGGGATGGTGGGTAGTATTTTACGCTTTTTGATCTTGCCCGGTACTAGGTCCATTATGGAGAGATGTCTTCCTACTTATTTCCAAGGTACTAGGCCATGACATACCAATAGACCCTCTGCTGGCCCTTTTCCATTACTACCCAGGTACCCTATCTATTGGCGATTTTGCACGCCAGCCCGCAGAAAGGCATCCCGGAGGGAGGAAACACCTCCCAGTGGGACTGCCTTGGTGACTGGCAGGTAGGACTTCCAATAGGAAGTCACTGCCAGTCACAGTGAAGCCAGTGCAATCTCACAGACTGCATCTGGCTTCACTACAGCGGCGGATTTTACCTGAGGGGCTGCAGGTAAAAACTGGTCATATTCTAATAACTGGTAAAGCGTCTATAGCCCAGTATTATTATTATTATTATTATTAATATTATTTTATTTATTCGCAGCGCCGTACAAAGGAACAATACAGTACAATGCCAAAGCTTGGCATAGCATTGAATAAATAACAAAAATACAGTACAAATAAAGAGCGCCACAGTTCAATACACATTACAGCTTGGATATAAGTAGTGAGGACTCAATCAACATACAACTAGAGGCTAGATGCCAATGATGGAGATGAGTATGCAGACAAAGATGGTCACTGAGTGTTGGAGTAAAGGAGAGCTGTGAGTGACATGTGAAGAGAAGTGGGCTTTGACAACAGGAGGGAAGAGGGCCCTACTCGGAGGAGCTTACAATCTAGTAGGAAGGGGAGACAGACAGATTACAAGAGGTGCAAGCGAGTGGGTGGTGGTTAGATAGCAGGATGTAAACAGGCAAGGGGTCGGAGAACCAGCTGGTTTATGCAGTGGAAGGGTACGCTTTGATGAATAGGTGAGTTTTCAGTGCCCGTTAAAACTATTGGATTGGAAGTATTGGAAGTCCCCTGTTCTACCAAATATACAAATGATTGAAAATAAGATTCACAAGCATTGCCTATTCGAGTCAGCTGATATTTATTTCTCCACACCGTCTTCTATTCATATATTGGTTTAGCTGGAGTGATTAGAGAAAAATCAGGTCGCTCATGCACCCATATTACCTCCACTGACCTAATCTACGTATGTTGTCGTTTTATGTATATGATTATGTACCTGACATGTTCGCCACTTGTACCATGATTTTTTTTATCTAATTTTTTTTGTTTCTCTCCCGCTTGTTGTATTGTTTGTATTTTCTTTTCTCTCTTTTCTAAAAAGTAAATTTAAAAAAATTGAATGTAAAAAAAAAAAACCTTCAACATAACCTGAGGTAATATGGAATCAGTGGATGCAGAGGCTGCCTGTTTCACCTGCAGTGACCTAAGTGATTGAGTATGAAGACATGGTAATCACTCTGACATGTAATATACACATTCATGTCCGGCTGCAGACATGTATTCCCAGTATACATTCGCTACCTGTATAAGCAGTGACTTGTACACCATGGTAATCACACTGACATGTAATATACACATTTACTGTATGTCCGGCTGCAGATATTTATTCCCAATATACAATTGTTACCTGTATAAGCAGTGACTTGTACACCATGGTAATCACACTGACATGTAATATACACATTTACTGTATGTCCGGCTGCAGATATTTATTCCCAATATACAATTGTTACCTGTATAAGCAGTGACTTGTACACCATGGTAATCACACTGAATGTAATATACACATTTACTGTATGTCCGGCTGCAGATATTTATTCCCAGTATACAATTGTTACCTGCATAAGCAGTGACTTGTACACCATGGTAATCACACTGAATGTAATATACACATTTTAAGCATGGCTGCAGACATGTATTCCCAGTATACATTCGCTACCTGTATAAGCAGTGACTTGTTCACCATGGTAATCACACTGACATGTAATATACACATTTTATGCCTGGCTGCAGACATGTATTCCCAGTATACATTCGCTACCTGTATAAGCAGTGACTTGTACACCATGGTAATCACACTGAATGTAATATACACATTTACTGTATGTCCAGCTGCAGATATTTATTCCCAGTATACAATTGCTACCTGTATAAGCAGTGACTTGTACACCATGGTAATCACACTGAAATGTAACATACACATTCATGCCTGGCTGCAGACATGTATTCTCAGTATGATTCTCACCCCTTACATTAGGCCTGACGAGGTATTGCCCTTGTTTGTTGTAGTGGGCCAAGCCCGTTTTCTGGGGATGAGATATGATACATCACTGGCCCCAGCTGGGGGTGACATACACAACCAGTGCCTCCAGCCTTCTGATACCTACACAAAGCTTCCATTAGCTTACACTGAAGATATCTGTGTGTCCCCAGGCAAACTCCACACCTGCCATGTCACGTAGATGACAACTTCAATGGCAGCATTTTATGGTAGGTGGGAAGTGGTGCACAGTACTGCCTTATATTACATATATATATATATATATATATATATATATATATATATATATATATATATATATATATATATATATATATATATATATATAAAAGCAGTGGCGTAACTATAAATACTGCAGCAGACACTTTTTGAGGATGCTAGAGGAGCCTCCTCTACCATCCTCAATAAATGTCTGCTGTAAGGAAGCGAACATTTTGTAAGAGTTATTTGTGCCATAATCAGGTGCCAGCCTGGAGGAGAGCCGGGACCACAGACAAGCATATCTGCGGGTCCCAGCCACACAGCCGGCGGCGGCAACAGCAAGCAGCGAGGTAAGGAAGCGCTAAGGAGGCACATCAATAGCCCCACAGACCCCCGGCGCCCACACCTACTCAGCGCCTCCCCACGACCGCGGGGCTATTGTTACATACCCTCCAACATGCCCCATTCCATTAGGTACAAAATGCTCTGTTTCTGGACTTCCCTGCCAGTGGCAGTTGCAGAGGTGGGGCTGCAGCACAGTCCAATATTCAAATAGGGGAGCCACGCCTACTGCCACCCCAAACATCACTGTCCTGGACACGCTGGCAGCTGATATGACCCCCCCCCCCTCTTTAAATTTTGGACTGTGCTGGAGTCCAACCTCTGTAACTGCCACTGGCAGGGAAGTCCAGGAACAGAGCATTTTGTACCTAATGGAATGGGTCATGTTGGAGGGTATGTTGTTACACCACTGTATATAAGTACATCTGTTATGGATCCGATATGCGACACTGCACACCCGGCTCCCCACTGCCCTTGCTTAATTGAGTGACAGCTGAGCCGTCTGCAGGGTTGTGATATCTATAAACTGTAATTATCAGTGTACTGTAGACATTAATAATCTGACTTGTTTAATAATCATCCCCAAACTATTTATAAACAGGGAAAATAACCTTCACACAGTATGTTCTGATCATCTCGGGCTGTGCCACTAGGGGGAGCTGTGCCTGCATCGTGAAGACAATTGCTCAGCTTTAGATGCACAATCTTCTAGCCGGCCTCCATATGTTACACATAAGGTTTTACGCTCTCTCTGGTGTGCTGGATGTATTTGCAGAGATAGGAGCTTACTGCTGGTAAGTGAAGCATACATTATGCTCAGATGCTTTCTGCATAACCAAAGATCACAGGACTGTGGAGCCACAAAATATATTATGTGTCTACACATGTGACCCAAATCCAGAGAAAACCAGCAACAGACTGTATTAGCCCCAAACCGCACACACACAGCAACAAAAGTTTAGTACTATTAGTTTATAATTGAACAAAGACTCACATCTGGTTTATGTGTCACCGCAGACTGTGCCAAGGCTAAGAATAGAGTTCACGAGCAGTTAATAAGTGGTACGATAGAAGTTTTCATATATATATTGTGGGCAGAGGTGGAACTCTGCGAAGCAATGGAGTCATCTGCTGCCAGGCTCCTGCTTCCAAGAGGGCACCACTCCTACCCTGCTAGTTTGAATCAGTTCATTGAAAGCCGTTGACTCCCCCTCCTAGCAGGACCATAGACCTCATACTTCTTTTTTTTTTTAAGCATAATATACATAACAACATAAATACATACACATGCGTCCGTACCTTTATATAAGGTGGTTTGTGTATTTGTATGGGGGGGGGCACCACTATTATTCTTTTTGACTCCGGGCAACTGGGACGAACTTGTGCCACTGATTATGGGTATTTACTGCACTCGAAAAAGACATAAAAAAAGTAATTCTCGAAAAATTAGATCTCGGGGCACATTTATCAATTAATATTTGTGTGGAATATAGCCTGCAAACACCAGTTTTCTGACGGTACCCACAAATATTAAGTATCCCCCTGAATGTATTTACAGGGGGGCTGCAGGAGATAGAAACCAATGGGTGCTGTTTATTTGCCATTTACTAAGTGCTTAGGTCTGGTAGCTAATGCCATCTCCAGATGGTGTTAGTCATTGCAAAGGACTCTCCGCCAGAGGTAACGGCACTCTCCACTCAGTCGTGGTCAGCAGATTATGCATGGGCACAGTAGTCCAGGGTCTATGGTTAATCGTAGACCCAATTTAGGGTAACGGTGGTGTGGGATGCGGTGCCCCTGGACTGGTTGGGCTGGGTGGCTTTAGTGCGGCACGCCCTTACATTCTATTCACACTTTTCCCTCACTAACACTATCTCTCTCATTTTTATTACATTTAATTTTTTATTTTATATCTCTCTCTCTCTCTCTATATATATATATATATATATATATATATATATATATATATATATATATATATATATTTATATATAGCTTCGGCTTCCTATCACTAATTTTTATTAACACTATAGTATCTCACTGGCGTGCCGCACTGGGCTTCCTAGCTTATGATAGTTTTTGGGGTGCCACACCCTGCACCTAGATATAGCCCCAATATACAGAGAAGCCTTGATGTGGCTTGGGGGCATATCATACACCTGCACAGGTATATGTAACCAATGTCTCTGAATTCTATTATCATGTAGTGTTTAAGTTTGGTTACTAATATCATTCAGTGTGCTGGGGGAACCAATGTCTTGTTTTACTTACTCAGCATACAGATGTAGCCACACTCATCGTGGCTCCGTTTCACTGCGTCCCATTAGAAATCTATTATCCAGCAGCCTGGGTGCGTCTTTGTGTGCAAAACAGGCACTTGTGGCTGCAATGTAGCCATGATAAGCATATGTGGCTACATATGTACATTATGCAACACAGCATCCCCAGTTTATATTAGGCCAGTACCCCCAGTTCATACTGTGCCACACAGTATGGGAAAAAAAACAAAAGCAAAACATTGGATGGAGGGAAATCATCTGGTGAGCCTGTCATCTGTACACATTGCGGCAGCCATTTTGTTAACTACAACTGCTCAGAATACAGCTCGGAACCCTGAATACACTTGATTTTCTTTATATCCAGCGTGCGGTAGCCGGTGAAGCTGGAAAACATAGAGAAAGGACACATAAGATAAATGCTTGTGTACAGATAGTATAATGCAAGGTATAAATATTCCGGTCTTCTACCCTGGAATTATCTCCCAGGCTTCAGCCTCATCCTGGGAGTAAATTGGGGCTTTGTGAATGTACACAACTGAGAAAATGTGTATTGTGCACATATCTGATGTGCAGCCTCCAAATGCGGGGTCATCATTATTCTCAGAGGGGGGGAAATAGAACAAAGGCTCCAGAAACAGGTAGGGATCGTGTCATTATCCTGAAACTAAATAAACGTGCCTAAAGCTTTGCCGTTCCTTAAGGAAGATTCACTGGGAGCTGGGAATAGGAAATATCCGAATCCTCTTAAATAATGCAGCCGATGAGATGTGCTGCACAATGACTCCCAGATGTGGCTACAAAAACAGGTATTCTGTGGAAACATCTGCTCAGAAAGTCTTGTGGTTTCCACACAGAGTCACTATATATACTGTGGTGAAACAGGGTTAGTTTCACCAGAGAGTGTTTTTCTTGGGTGTGGTATAGGGTTCCGACAGTTGGGATCCCGTCAGCCATTAGCCCGACGTCAGGATCCCAACTGGCCGGACTCAGGCAGAATGCGCTCGCCACCTATTCTATTCTTCCTCTATGGGGGTCGTGGATACCCACGAGGGAGAATAGCCGGTGGCCGTCGGGAACCTGTCTGTCGGTGTATTAACAGTCGGGATCCCGACGTCGGGTAAATGATTGTTAGGATACCGACTGTCGGGACCCTGTCCGGCACCCGTTTTTCTCGGGTCACAATTGCCCTGTAAAGGGTTAAGGAGCTGTCCAGAATCAGAGAGAGTGCTTTACAGCCAGGTAACAGAACCCAGGTCACGGCAAAGCCAGGAATGGGTCTCTGATGTGTGTTTTGGGGATAGATGGGATGGCTCCCAAACATACGGCTCCAGTCTAGGTTTTCAGACGTGCACAGCCACAGGTGGCAGTGGCGTAGCTACGTTTTGGGCGCCCCCCCCCCCCCCCCCCCAAGCACCCCTACCCCGCCGCCCCTGCAAACCCCCCCCCTCAATCCCCCACAGCCTTACCTATCATGCTGGTCCCGGCGGCTCCGTTCTTCTGCTGAGGACCACCAGAAAATGGCCGCCCCCATACAGCTGACAGTTTCAGAGAACTGCATACCTCCCAACTGTCACGATTTTAGAGGGACAGTCCCGATTTTTGGGTCCTGTCCCGCTTTCCCACCCGCTGCAGGCATTGTCCCGCTGCGGGGGGGTGACAGTTGGGAGACCCCCAATCTAGTAGAATAGACGCTGTGCGCATGCGCACAGCGTCTATTCTCGTATGAAAATGAGGTCGCGGCTAATTAGCATAAGCCGCGCCCTCATTTGCATACGCCCGCCCCCTTTTCGCGCGAGTGTCCCTATTTCATACGGACAGAAGTTGGGAGGTATGGAACTGTGTGCTATATGGGGGCGGCCATTTTGTGGTGGTTCTCAGCAGAAGAACGGAGCCGCCGGGACCAGCGCGATAGGTAAGTCTGCGGGGGATTGAGGGGGGGTTTAACTATAGCACCGCAGCCCCCCCCCCCCATCCCCCGGTGGCGGGGGCTGCGGTGCTATAGTTACGCCACTGACAGGTGGGAACTGGGCTGATTGCAGGAGAAACTAAGGAAAAGGGATTTAAACCTTGTACAGTTTGCTGCACATGGCGCTGATGCTCGATATGAACCAGAGAGCAGGGACAAGTGTTATAGCGCCAGGGACTTGGACTGCCCGTGCCCGGAGGCACTGTGCGCAAGGAGTGCTGCTTTGTTTGTATAAACTTTATGTTGCTGTAAAATGGAGTTGTGGCATGTATGCCATTAAATACATGCTCAAATACCAGAAACTGCCTGCTGTGTCCTGTCCGAACGGCCAACCTGTTACAATATATATTGTGCATTATTGGTGCAGTTCAGAGGTGCCGATTTATGATTTTGCTGGTGGGTGCCCAGCATTGGGACTCTGGAGTTAGGGGCACATGGGTGCTCATTAACTCCTGTGGGTGCTCGGGCCCTTGAGCACCCACAGAATCGGCACCTATGGTGCAGTTGGGAATAGACTAAGGGGCGCATTTATCATTAGAGAGCGATTCCGGCGCAGTGACATCGCCGGACATCGCATTGCGGTACCCTGCAATACAGCCGGGATTTATCATCTGGCAGGCGCAGGGACAGGGCTCTGAAAAGAGCCGTCCCTGCGATGCCGGAAGCTGGGGGGTCTGCGCATGTGCGGTTACGCGCTGACCCCCCCACTGGCCGCACTGACACTCGGGCAGTGCGATGTGTAGCCATAGGCTACAATGGACTATCCCCATATAAGAATGACGATAGCCCAGGGGTATGAAGCCGGGCTGCCCGATGTTGATACATCGGGCAGCTTCACATCCCTTATAGAAACCTATGGGGGATGCGGCTGGCGGCACTGTAGGGGAGATCGCAGCAGGGATCGGAAATTCCTGCTCCGGTCCCCCTTTAATACATTTAGGTGATACTTAATACTTAATATTTGCGGTTAACCCCCGAACGGGTGTTTTAGGGGATTTAGCCGCAAACATTACCTGATGAATGGGCCCACTCATTTTTTTTTTGGGGGGGGGAGGGCTAGAAACCAAGGCTGCGCATGTGTAAGCCCCTTAGCAGAGGCAGAACTCTGGGAGGCAATGGAGTCATCTGCCGCCTGGCTCCTGCTCCCAAGGGGGCACCTCTTCTCCCCTGTGAGTTTGAATTAGTTAATTGAAAGCCGTTGACTTGATATTGCTTCTGTGGCTGACTCCTCCTCCTAGCAGGACCATAGATGTCACATTCTCTTTATTCTAAACATAATATCCATAGCATACACACATGCATACATTTCAGGGCAGCCATCAGGAATTTTGGGGCCCGGGACTCATTTCCAATTTGAGCCCCCCTCCTCACTTGACTTACCGTAACCCCGCTCCTGCTCCCCATCTCCTCTTCCACTGAGCTACAGCCCGTAGGTCCCGGAGCGCAGGCTTCTTCAACTCAGGATACCGACGGCTAATTAAAATGCAGCACTGGCTGGTGAGCCAATCAGAGCTCATGTACTGGCAGCTGCTCTGATTGGCTGCTGGTATGCGAGCTCTCTGATTGGCTCAAAAGCCGGTGCAGCATTTTAATTGGCCGCCGGTGTCCTGGGTCGAATAAGCGCGCACTCCAGGACCAGCTTTGTTCAGCGCACTGAGCTGCCCGGGCCCTTCCAGAGACCAGGGCCCATGACAGCTGTACCCACAGCACCCCCCTATTGGTGGCCCTGATACATACATTTATATAAGATGTGTTTGTGTGTTGGGGGGCACCAATATTTATCTTGCCTCCAGGCAACTGGGACGAACTTACGCCACTTCCCCTTAATATGCATGTGCTACGCCATCCTGCAGGGGCGGGCTGGGCCGGGGTGGCAGGGTGCCATGTGCCCCCCTGGGCCGCTTACCCAGATACTTGCTACGGGCTGCGCACCTCCTCCAGCTCTCCTGCACTGGCCACGGCTTCCAGAACACGGCTGCGGCCACAGGAAAATGGCCGCCGGACCCCTGCACTGAGGACATGTCCTCAGTGCAGGAGGCCGGCGGCCATTTTCCTGTGGCCGCGGCCGTGTTCTGGAAGCCGCGGCCAGCGCAGGAGAGCTGGAGGAGGTGCACGCCTGCACCGGACTGGGGCTGCAGGATGCACCGGACAGGGGCTGCAGGAGTCCGGGAAGACGCTAGGCATTCCCAAGCATTTCACGAGAGGTTGTGTAACTTCAACTGAAGGATGGATATGCCTGTATCCATCGCACCACCCTGTAAGTTTCTGACTACTCTAAGGGCTATTTCACACACTCCGGCTCCTGCCGTACGGCCAGGAAGCCGTGCAGCACACAGCAGTTTAGAATGGAGGGGATGCCACAGCCCGGCAGCCGTCCCTTCCAGTGTCCATTCACAACTACTGTGTGCGGCACGGCTTTTGGCCGTACGGGTTTTCGCCACCTGGCAGGAGCCGGAGCCCTAAGCCTGGGATGACTGCTTCCCAGTGGATGGGGAGCCTGGTATGATGGGTTTTGGACATATTTGCACGGTTGCAAATAGATTTGCACAGCGATCTCATTCATTCGCAGCGCAGAAATTTCACTCTGGCGGGGCGGCGTCTAAGTAAATGTTGGCCGCTGTGAATTTGCGGCCGTGCGATCACGTCTGAATTACCCCAGTGTTAGCTGCAGTTACCCTGCTCTGCAGAATGCTCTAGACCGCCCGGACTGGGGCTGGTTTGTATATAGTATCACAAGACAATTCGGGTTATTTACTAAACGCAAATACTCAGTAGCACACAGTGAGAGATCGAGAGATCAGCAATTAGCAATGATTGATCTAAGGCAGCCGACAATGGCCCAAATGTCTGAGCGACTGGTCGCTATGGATATTCCCTCTCCCGCACGTCTGCTTGGTGTTAGTAAATAGCCAGCGATCAGATGTATGACTGACAGTTGTGTTGCGGTATAAGGCTGCGGTGCGGGCTTGGATCGGTAACTGGTCTTTAACAAATACTGCGCTTCATGCAAAATATAACTCAGGATTCAATGCTCTATGTCTGCGTAAAGCTTAAGGAAAATATGATTTCTCCCCCCGTCGCCTGCTTGCGAGGGGTGTGTTCCCGTATACATCCTCTAGCATGGTACCGAGGTGATTCGGCGGCGGGGGTGGCATTTATATGAATATACACTGCCTAGTGAGCCAACCTGAATCAGGCCCTTTATACCGGTGTGTTATTTAAATGAACACGTAACCTAAAATACCAATCACCCTATAAACGAGTGTCCGCTAGTAATCACAGATATATGCATGTAAAGATGGGTACGCACTGACCAATCTACCCTCCTGCTGATCTATACACACTTACCACATAGTTGCCTACCCTCCCGCATTCTGCAGGAGACTCCCTGAAATAACAGCAATCTCCTTCTCTCCCTCATTAGTCTAGCAATCTCCCTCATTTCACCTAGCCCACATTACACTGTTACATTTGGGAAAAAAAGGAATTAGAGATAGATACAGTTACATTGAATCATCTGCACCATTTCCCAGCACTTTATCAAGTAGGTATCACTATTGCAAAGCGCAACGGAATCTGCTGCGCTATATAAGAAACTGTAAATAAATAAATCTACATTTGGATATACTGTAAGTCATTTAAGAAGATTCCTCTCAGATGTAGCAGTACACACCCACGCTTCTAGGTGCCACGTTCACAATCTCTCCATATATGGAACTAGACACGCCCTTTGGGAGGAGCATGACACGTCCCCTCAATGGGGTGCTGTGCAAAATTCTACCACCAACTATAGTCTCCCTGAAACTAGTTTTCAAAAGTAGGCAAGTATGACTTACCAATCTGTCCCTCGATATGTCTGGACAATCACAACTAGACGGGCATTTAAATGAGTAGATAAGGCACAATGCACTAGTGATATATCGTTCCCTGGCTGTGTAAACAATATATCCACTGGCATATTTATAACGAGTGCTGTGTGTGCGATGCACATGGGGTCCAGAGTGGCCCACACCACACACGCTGCACCCATTTTTTTCAATATCTATTTCTTACATGTGATACAGGATTTGTGCACTTTTTGGTGCTTGTAAACTTGTTTTTTATATTTGTGACTTTTCATTAAAGAAAGAGTTATTGTAGGAGTTTCCCCCGGATTCTCCTGTACTAAGCAAATGGTCTTTCTGGCTTCATTACAATGACAGCGCAGTCCCTGCCGCCAGAGGGTCACAGGCACAGATAGGGAACTTTAATAAAGTCTTCACCGCTTGTTCAGACAGTTCTGTCCCGACGTCCAATCATTTTCTACTTTGCCACAATTTGTCCCATGATTACGGTTCTCCCCCCATGACATAGCTGTGCGAGGTCTGCTGTAACACAGGCTCTTGTTATGTGCTCAGTGTCCGTGAAGCAGATTTCTTCTCTTTCCCTTGCTGCCCGCTGTTCTGCTCAGAAACCTCGCCAGCGATGGTATTTCAGATGAGGCGTCCCATGCATTTGGCCTGATTGAAGCCGTCTGATTCCTCCTGCACGCAGGAACGCCTTATTTATTCACACTCCAGGGTTCACGCTGAGCTGCAGAAATTCCTTCTGCCTCCTGGATCACTGGCAAAGCTTCTGTTATATCTTCTATCCCGCATTTCAGTTTTGTTGCTCAAGATCATTTATCTTCAGTATCTTCTACAGTATATGATTTATTTCCTATTCACAACGTTTTAGAAAAAGTGAGGCAGAGGTAGACTTAAGTCCCATACACACTAGAGCAGGGGTGGCCAAAACTGTCCTCAAGATCTACTAACAGTTCATGGGGATTATTCTGGTTGACAGGCAGCGATTCGAAGTTCACAGGGCTGCGTGTCATTTTGTGGCTGCCCCCACCGCTTGTAAATGCAGCCTCCCTCCTTCGCAGGCGGAATTCGGCCGCATGGCTGCGAAGAGATGTTTTCGCATGGGGAAACAACCACATCATTCGAAGGTCGCCAATCATTGAATGATTTGGAGGGTACACGCAAAACGAAGACACTCTAAGGTGTCTTCGTTTTGGGTGTATTCCTAAGGGGAAAATGGCGGGCAGCTTACATCCAGTGATGCCAGCTGCCCGCCCCCAGCACCCACGTCATAGGGTGATTTCCATAGGATAGCCCAGTGTTTTCATGGGAACGACCAGCGTTCCCATGGGCGCAACTACCCGACACCTGCCCCTCCCCCCGGCCACAATGGTGGGTGCGAGTGCCCGGCGAACACTATGTTCGCCGGGCACTCGCGCCCAATGCGCATGCGCATTTAAAAACATTGCACTCGCATGCAAATTCACATGCGAGCGTACTAACCAGAATAAACCCCCCTATGTATATCAGACCATCTATAGTAGGAATAAATGAAGCAGGTTTGAAAATGTGACAGTTAGTAATGACTACAGCTGTGCACCAGCTAGGGAGTCTGGGAAATGTTACAGTTAGTAATGATTACAGCTGTGCACAAGCTAGAGGGTCTGGGTAATGTGACAGTTAGTAATGACTACAGCTATGCACCAGCTAGGGAGTCTGGGAAATGTGACAGTTAGTAATGACTACAGCTGTGCACCAGCTAGGTGATTGGGGAAACGTGGACCGTTGGTAGATCTCGAGGAACCATTTTCCCACCCCTGGCCTAGTTCATATATTGTTCATATCGTCTAGTGCAGTGGTAGCCAACTCCGGTCCTCAAGAGCTACCAACTCTACCCCCTTTTTTCAGACAACCCAGCTGCTGCAAAGGTGCACTCATTACTCACTGACACATTTTATAAGATCCACAGGTGGAGATAATTACTTCACTTGTGATTCTGTGAGGAGATCTGGAAAATATTAACTGTTGGTAGCTCTCGAGGACTGGAGTTGGCTACCACAGGTATAGTGCGTACCTTCAAAATAGGTGCATATGGGGCCAACACACCATACAGGACCAATAACCCCCCTCCCTCCTTGTCATGCCAGTCCCAGGTGCTGTGATTCTTTCTGGTGTACTAATGTTTGGAATGATAGAACATGCACAGAAGGGGGCAAGACATAGCACTTGGGTATCAAAGAGGAGTAGTTGGATTTGAGAGGAGAGGCAAGAACTCTCCTCTTCTCTAGGGAGGTAAAACCACGTACCCAAGATGGCGACGGTCATCTGTGCATTGATGTTACCATACCCCTTAATTCCAGGATCTGATAGAGTTCTTGAATGCCCTAGATGCATGAAACCCCTAAACTGCCATCTCTCTCATGTTAAATATGCAAATAAGCAGGTCATTAAATCCTGGCTTTATTTTTCCTATGATCCGGTCACCCGTGTTTTGGCAATTAATGCATCTCCAGAGACTGACTGCCCAGCTGTAGTGTACAATCCCCCCAGAAAGTGCATTTGCAACGGTGAAGCCAGATTTGGTTTGAGCTTTGGAGTAAAAGAATGTGACATATAATTCCCATATCCATCACTTCTGGTGCAGAATGTCACTGAGCGGTTGGGGGGGACTGTACAAACAGCACTGGAGATGCCATTGGCTGTGGTCTCCCGGGAACAGGAACAATTTGGTGGTAGAGGTTAACAAATATTGGCTAAAGGGGACAGCGGTAGACTTTGGAAGCTTCCAGGGATCACAGAGCCCCCTGACCCTTGTCTGAGGAATTTCTATGTGTGCGGACACAGGGCAAAAGATTTATGAAAGAGGGAAAACTATTTGCATTAATGCCAGAGCATCAATTACCGGGCATGGTGATGTGCCACAGCCGCAGCTCAATCAGCTCCCGGCATGGTACTTGGGAGGCACAATGGTTACTGCCAGGAATGTGTGGGTTGCACCTTTCCATTAAATGATGCCAACAAAACTCACTTATCCCCCTGTCGTTCCCCTTTTAGCTGAGCTGCAACTATTCACCCAACATACTCCTGAAAGCTCCTAATTGTCTCCTGTCCATAGAAGGGTATGGGTCATTGGGTCGACTTTATTTAGGTCGATATGCCTTGTGTCGACAGATCTTAGGTCGACAACTGAAATAGGTCAACATAGCTAAGGTCGACAGTGTTGGAAGGTCAACACAAGCATTAGGTAGACAATGGGAAGGTCGACAGTCAAAAGGGGGGACATGAGTTTCATGTTTTTTTCTTAAATGTCGACATGGACACCATCGAAGTGCAACGTGTCCCCTTGCCGCGCTCGCCAAGCTTCGTGCCTCGCTGCACTCGGCACACTATTTTATTCTCCCACCATGCCGTAGTGTATGGTAGACCATGAAATAGCGGCTGTCGGCACGTGTCAGCTCAATTAAAATAAGAAGATTTCATGTCAACCTTTTGACTGTTGACCTTCCCATTGTCGACCTAATCCTTGTGTCCCTGTCGACCTTAGCCATGTTGATCTATTTCAGGTGTCGACCTCAGTCCTGTCGACCTTCAGTGGTGGAACCAATGCATGTCGACATAAATAGGGTCGACCTAGTAACCGTATCCCCCATAGAATGATATTGACTTAGACTCTTCTGACTTGTGGAAAGTTTCTCATAAGGGTTGGGGACACTGTGGTAAATTTGATAAAAATCGTTCGACATCGAAATTTTGTTTCAGGGTCAAAATTAAATTTTGATGTTGATTGAGATTAATTGGTTTACAATTGATTAACATTGATCGTTTATTAAAGTTACCCCTTTGTCTCTGAACTTGGCAAAGCCACGTGCACCCAAAAAGGGGGTATGGCCTATGTAAATAATGAGAGCATGACATTGCGGGAATGATGCAATCACGCATCCCACTTTTATCAATGTAGGGGCATAGCCAGTGTTCTGTGTCTCATAAATACACACTGTGCTGTGTGCTCCCAACTGCCCCGCCGCATAGTGGGACACTGCAGCCCGCGGTTGTGCCAGTCCCAGAAAAACTGGACTGTCCCATGAAAATCGGGACAGTTGGGAGGTATGATACAGGCCTATATAGCAAATGTGGTCCCCTTGCACAAAAGTGGAAGCAAGGAAGAGGTATTCAACTACCGACCAGTGAGCCTTACATCAGTAGTAGGGAAATTGACTCTTAAAACAAAGTTGTAGAATATCTCAAAACCAGCAACTTACAGGGTCCTAAACAGCATGGGTTTACTGGGGGAGATCATGCCAAACAAATCTTATTGACTTTTTTGACTGGGTGACTAAAGTAATAGATCAAGGTGGGACTGTAGATGTAGCTTATCTAGACTTTAGTAAAGCTTTTGACACTGTACCAAATCGCGGACTGCTGTTAAATAAACTTGAAAGCTTGGAATTGGATTCTAAGATGGTTGAATGGATAAGATCTTGGTTGCAGGACAGAAAACAGAGAGTTGTAGTACATGGAGTACAGTCAAAGGAGGGAAAGGTTAGAAGTGGAGAACATCAGGGATCTGCACTTGGACCAGTGCTTTTTAATCTTGGTTGGAGGAATTTCTTTTCACAGATACAAACATGAGCTTTGGCATACAGCACAGTTCAAAATTCAAATAGGGTTGGCAGAGCAGCTGCCATTCCAAACTGACTCACTGGCAATTGGTGTTGCTCCCCTATTTGAATTTTGGACTGGACTGCCCCACGGTTGTGGGACTTATTACGGATGGAGAGGAGAAGGCTTATAGAGATGAGGTGAATAATTGAGTCAATTGGAGCAAAGAAAATAATCTATTGTTAAATTTGACTAAAACCAAAGAAATTATCATTGATTTTAGGTGATGTGGGAAATCGGAGTTGGAGCCCCTATTTATTGATAACTTGGAAGTAGAGAGAGTGACAGAGTTTAAGTTATTAAGGGTCATCATCTCACATGATTTAACTTGGTCCTCAAACATTTTAGCGATGGCTAGAAAGGCTCAACAGCGCTTATGTTTTTTAAGAAAACTTAGAGCTGCGAATTTTTCTAAAGAGAATTTGTTATTGAAAGCATCCTGTCATATTGTATTGTAGTATGGTTTGGGAATAGCACCAAGA
This sequence comes from Crinia signifera, assembly GCF_055691185.1. Classification (NCBI taxonomy): domain Eukaryota; kingdom Metazoa; phylum Chordata; class Amphibia; order Anura; family Myobatrachidae; genus Crinia; species Crinia signifera. The sequence goes on from NC_139222.1 coordinate 272,091,930, forward strand.
TCCATACTGCGGCGGCCATTATTGGCCATGACTTGTCTTCTATTGAGGACATTTTTATTAGGTATTGTTGGCGGAAAAGAAATAGCATTGTTCAGGGATTGCCATCATCGTTATTATTACATCTTCTCCTTTTTACCATCTAAAAAACGGCTAAGGTGTATCAAGTCAAGGACATCACCTTATGAAGAATAACTTTTTCCCAGCGGCAATTGTCGATTTTAACCAAAATTGTTTAATTGCATTTCTCTGTGACCTAGACCGCAATTTCGTTGTTTTACAATTTTTGTTGTTTTACAATTTTTGTTGTTTTACAATGACAATAAACTATTATCTTATCTATATATTGTTTTAAAAGTAACTTTGGATTATGTTATTGCTCAACTGCTATTCTTACCGACATCGGTATAATGCTGTTACTTCTGCTGTTCAATAAATAGAAAGTAAAAAAAATAAAATAGATTTTGCCCTAAATTGCTTTCTCCCTCCACCTTTAAACTACAGCAGGGCTTTAAATCAAACTTATATCAATTGGGGGGAATTGTGTCTTCAAACAAAGGATGTGTTTCATCCAGCGTCCGCTAGGTGTCCCCGTAGGTCTCTGTTTCGGCAAACGAATGCCATTTCCATGGCAGCTGAGACCGCAGGAGGCAATCCAAATTGTGAACAGCTTGTATTTGAGTAGCTTTTTATTATTATTTATTTTTTTATAGCAATCCCCCCCCCCCATTTTTTTTAAGCACACACTATTCACCACGTTGTCATAGTGACAGCTTTTTCTTTCCCAGGAATACCTAAATATTAGCTCTCCGCTTGCAAGAGCGGTCTCCAGATGTGACACGGAAACATTGGCTACACCGTTTGACGAATGACAATCATGATTAAAAAGGGAATTGGGGGCTGCAAGGTTTTAACCTCTCATGCAAATACCTAGCTGCTGTTCATGCTCATTTGTATTCGTTATCATCTATTTAAAGATCTGGGAAAGCAGGAAATATAAAGCGCTCTCGGAGGCGTATTATTTGCCAGTCTGTAATCTGTATCTACTGCATGAATCTAATCTTATAATGGATCTGTCGGGAAACAATACAATCTTTTTTTTTTTCTTTTAACAACTTCATTTTTGTTGTTGTTTTTTCACTTTTTTGGGGGTTTGTTTTGGTTTGTATCAAATCTTGGAGAGCCAATCGGCTGTAATAATGACAGGATCTGATTGGCTGATAATTTATCGCATCAGCCCCAAAGTGCCTTTGCAAAGCCGCTGAGATATATGGCAGGCCTGGGAAATACAGGGTTTGCGTCCTAATAAAGGGACATGAAGCCATAAAAAAAATGTATGAATTTTTTTTTTTGTGCCTCTACTACAGCAGTCAGGGTCCCCACCAGTCCTCCCAGTCAATGCTGTGCTGGGGTAATTAGTACTGTATACAGGGTGCAGGTAACTGTGAGAGAAATTTAATAAGATGTGAGTACTATTTCTCATGGGATGTTGCTATGGGCAACCAATCAGAATCTACTTATTTTTTAGCACCTTCTAGAACAGTCATATTCAACCACTGTGCCACGGCGCACTAGCGGTTGTTTAGTGTACTGCTGAAAAAAGCCTGTTGTTTGCTGCAGGACTCAGCAGGAGAGACAGCCCGTCGGCTAGCGCTCCCATTGGTTAGGCCTATACACAGCGCCTATTGGATGCTGTGTATAGAGTGGGTGAGCGGCGGGGACAGCTGGAGCAAGCAGGACCTGCTGAAGGGGCGGAGCAGGAATCTAGCAGCAGCACAACAGCAGCAGGAGTCTAGCAGGTCCTCCCCTCCTGACAACATACCTCCCAACTTCTGATGAAATTAAATAGGGACACACGCGGCTAAGCCGGGGCGGGGCGTATGCAAATGAGGGCGCGGCTTATGCTAATTAGCAGCAACCTCATTGTCATACGAGAATAGACGCTGTGCGCATGCGCACAGCGTCTATTCTATTAGATTGGGGGTCTCTCAACTGCCACCCCCCGCAGCGGGACAATGTCTGCCGCGGGTGGTACAGCGGGACAGGACCCGAAAATCAGGACTGTCCCGCTGTAATCGTGACAGTTGGGAGGAATGTGACAAGGAGTCAGGGTCAGAGGCCTCAGAACGGGAGGGGCAGCTCGCTCGCTGCTGTGTCCCTCCTCTCTCCCCTCCCCCATGTCCCCAGGTTCTGTGTCCATCCTCTCCACCCCCCCCCCTCCATGTCCCCAGGTCCTGTGTCCCTCCTTTCCCTTACCCCCCATGTCCCCAGCAGTGGTGGATCCTCATCCGTCCGTCTCCATCCCCCCTCTCTTACCTACCCGCGTGTCGGGACCGCAGATCTACTTTGCACTCCTAGCCTCCTCCGGGCTCCGAGTCCTTATGACAAAATGTCCCTCAAAAAATGGCCGCCCCCTTACAGCAGACCGTTTTGAAGGATGCTAGAGGAGGCCACTGCTGCCCCTCTAGCATCCTAAATACTGTCTGCTGTAAGGGGGCGGCCATTTTTTTTGAGGGAAATTTTGTCATAAGGAGCTAGAAGGAGGCTAGGAGCGTCGGAACGCAGAAAAAGTAGGTCCCGGCTCCCGGTCACGAATGCGGCATAGCTCCCGAAGACCCCGGCGCCCACATCACTCAGCGCCTCCCCACCACCGTGGGGTTTGCCGCACGGCGGCTATGCCACTGGTTCCCAGGTCCAGTGTCGTCCCCCCCAGGCAATTTTGCAGTCTTGTTGGTGTACCGTGAGTTAAAAAAGGTTGAAAATCACTGTTCTAGAAGATAATAGACAGAATCTGATTGGTTGCCCATAGCAACATCCCATCTTAGTAAATTTCCCCCTGTGTCTCAGGGTGAAAAAATTGCTGGGCCCCAGTTCCTGCTGGCCCCTAGGCTCCAGACTAATAGATACAATGGCCCTGCGTATTGGCACCCCTCTGGATTTACTAAACAAGCTCCTCCCAGCTGGATTGCATTGCTCCGCCTGAGTATAATGATATGCAGAACAGAATTTCTGCAATGCAAAAAGCAGCTAAATGTAATCTTATAAAACATTAAGGGACATCATTAATTAGATAATGCTGGGCGTGGTGTATAAATCTACATGATCCTTAAATTCCATGTGCGTGTAGCAGGTCCATTTAAAATATAGGCAGGTGCGGCTCCAGGGGGGGGGCTGGTTAAAAGTTCAAATTGGGCAGCCCCGCCTCCGGGGCAGCCACTGCATACGGGCATACTGGGCATCTGGGGTGCAAGGATTTTAAGGGGCTTTGAGCAGGGACATGCTAGTGCCTCAAGAGCTTCTTCTGGGAGGCAAAAAGAGAATGTTGTGAATTACACATAATCAGAGCGGTCGGGCAGCATTTACTACCTGTCTCCCAGCCTGTCAGACAGTGGATGGCTGTCAGGGTGCTGATTGGTGAATGGCTGTAGCCATCCACCAATCAGTTTGCAGTATTCTCTACCTGCCTCCCAGCTGGAGCGATCACAATGCATGACAGCCATTCACTGTATGGAAGCATGTGAGCGATGCCTCGGGAGTGGTAAATGTATTTCTGGGAATGGATGTGTAGGGGCCCCAGGGCGTAGCCTATAATGCTGTTTGTAGCATGTCACTATCAGGGGCCTGAGGTGCTCAGCTTTTCTCCTATTGATAGGTCTCACACATCATAAAGCAATAATCCGGAAAGCCAGTTATCCGAAGACAATCTATCAGCGTTTTACTGAACAGCCAATCTGTAAAATGTTATTTCACTTCCTTTGATTGTGTTATAATATCACCTCGTGCTGTAAATCAAAATATTACAGCATCAAATATTCAGTTTGTATCGCTGCCCTGAATGACCACGTTATCAGTTCTGTGGGTCCACGTTATTGGAGCTAGGGATGGCCATCGGCCATCGCTGATTCATAATCATCGATGGTTTATAGCCGATGTAGAATAATTTTGCTATCAAAGGGGGAGAACCAGATGGTTTCCCGTCATCAATGGCACAGCTTAAACGAATAGTTTCTTTTTTCCTCAAGGGACCGGGATATGGAGCATAGTACCGCCCCCAACCCCCCGTGAATCCCCACCCCCAGGTTCCTATTGGCCCACAGACCGATCAGTCAAAGTAAATGGATGACCCTAGATAGGTAAAACCATCGATGATCAACCATTGCATGGTATGCAACATCGATGTCTGGTTGCAATATTGCCATCGATGGCAACCATCAATGGCAATGGAGCTACACCAGAAGACCTAGAGAATAACTGTTATTATCACACACTGCAATAAATAGTATTTAGGATTTCCTCGGTATACAACAAACACATACATACATACATACATACATACAGAATTTCTATTTTTTTTAATTATTTTATTTGTAGGATTTTATTTTTGAATGCAGATTGCCGCAAAATCATATGGAGAGATTTATCAAACCTTGGAGAGAGAGATAAAGTGGAGATAAACTACCAACCAATCAGCTTTTAACTGCCATGTTACAGGCTGTGTTTGAAAAATAACAGGAGCTGATTGGTTGGTACTTTATCTCTCACCACGGTTTAATAAACGCCCCCCCATAAACTGCTAATGACACACCTGAAGCAGAAAATAGTCACCAGCTGAGCAACAAAATAAAGTTCAGCAACAATATCCATAATCAGTGTAAAGAATAGGTTCAAAATCGGCAACAAAGAAGAACTACACAGTGACCAATGTCAAGTTATCCACCCTCTGCTGGTTACAAGAGCTATTACAGCAGTGTGCTTTTCTGGTGCTCCTTGTACTTCGTGGTAGGAGGATTTAGGACCTATGAGCTGAGTGGGTGCTGGTCAGTATGTGAGAGACTCAGCAGCCGCCGGCGTCTCTCTCCCTGCTCTGTATCCGTCCTGGCAATAGCTGCCGCAGACCCCAGGCACCTAAATTTACTAAGCGCCTCCAAGCAACCGCGGGTCTGCAAAGCTATTGTTACGCCAAAGATGCGCAGAGAGTGTTAGATTTGGGTGAGTTATTTTGTTTCTGTGCAGGGAAAATAATGACTGCTTTATTTTTACACTGTAATATAGGTATCAGTTTGAAGAAAAACCCCACCAAAATCTAACTCTCTCTGCACAAGTTACATCTGCCCCCCCCCCCCCCCCCTGCAGTGCACATGGTTTTGTCTATTTGAGAAGGAATTTGCCTTTGCAAGTGAACCAGAATAAGGGCCCTAGTCCAAACTCCTCCTTGGCCCTCCACGGCCCGAGATTGGACCCAAGTAGAAAGTGTCTGAAATCTGATCCGATGCGTGGTCCTGTGCGCATCGGATCAGACCCTGGGATCATGCCGGGACTCTAGTACTGCTCCCAGTCAGAAAGGGGGCCCAGAACTAGAGTCTATCAAGTAGAATTTATCATAAATAAGTTCACATTTCCCATGACTCAATGCAGAGGTAGAGTACTAGACATTGCCGCGGACACTGGAGGTCTCACCAGCACATCAGAATTCGGGAAGGGGGCCCTGCCTGTTTTTTTCCAGTCACAAGCCAAGCAATTAAAAATAGCAGCCCTGACAGTAAATCATACCTCACAGCTTTATGTATGCCTCATTCGGGACCAGCTGTCCTCACCCAAAAAGAGACAGTACCGCCAACCAACTGGGCGTGGCTTATATTAGATGGGCGTGGCCTATCACAACGACCCCGTTATCACCTCCCACGCTGCAATGTAGAGATGCCGCGCGCGTTCCCTGTCATATGTAACTTGTGCCCTGTGGAATGCTGTCACCAGTACAGAAAATTATTTATTTATTATTTATTAACGAGTTTCTTATATAGCGCACACATATTCCGCAGCGCTGTGCAGAGAATATTTGAACATTCACATCAGTCCCTGCCCCAGTGGAGCTTACAATCTATATTTCCTACCACATACACACACACACGCACACACACACACACACGCACACACATACATTCTAGGGTTAATTTGTTGGCTCCTACCAGTATATTTTTGGATTGTGGGAGGAAACCGGAGTACCCGGAGGAAACCCACACAAGTACAGGGAGAATATACAGTTGTGGCCATGGTGGGGATTGAACCCATGACCTCAGTGATGTGAGGCAGTAATGCTATCCATTACACCGTCGGTACTGCCCCCTGGGGCCCTGGCATATGCTCCCTGCCTGCCATATGTAGCCTGTGCCCTGCGGAATGCTGTCACCGGTACAGATGACCTGGCACAGGCTCCCTGCCTGCCATATGTAGCCTGTGCCCTGCGGAATGCTGTCACCGGTACAGATGACCTGGCACAGGCTCCCCACCTGCCATATGTAGCTTGTGCCCTGCGGAATGCTGTCACCGGTACAGATGACCTGGCACAGGCTCCCCGCCTGTCATATGTAACCTGTGCCCTGCGGAAAGCTGTCACCGGTACAGATGACCTGGCACAGGCTCCCCGCCTGTCATATGTAACCTGTGCCCTGCGGAATGCTGTCACCGGTACAGATAACGTGGCACAGGCTCCCCGCCTGCCATATGTAACCTGTGCCCTGCGGAATGCTGTCACCGGTACAGATAACGTGGCACAGGCTCCCCGCCTGCCATATGTAACCTGTGCCCTGCGGAATGCTGTCACCGGTACAGATAACCTGGCACAGGCTCCCCGTCTGTCATATGTAACCTGTGCCCTGCGGAAAGCGGTCACCGGTACAGATAACCTGGCACAGGCTCCCTGTCTGTCATATGTAACCTGTGCCCTGCGGACTACTGTCATATGTAACCTGTGCCCTGCGGAATGCTGTCAGCGGTACAGATAACCTGGCACAGGCTCCCTGCCGTCATATGTAACCTGTGCTCTGCGGAATGCTGTCACCGGTACAGATAACCTGGCACAGGCTCCCCGTCTGTCATATGTAACCTGTGCCCTGCGGACTGCTGTCACCGGTACAGATAACCTGGCACAGGCTCCCCGTCTGTCATATGTAGCCTGTGCCCTGTGGAAAGCGGTCACCGGTACAGATAACCTGGCACAGGCTCCCCGTCTGTCATATGTAACCTGTGCCCTGCGGAAAGCGATCACCGGTACAGATAACCTGGCACAGGCTCCCTGTCTGTCATATGTAACCTGTGCCCTGCGGACTACTGTCATATGTAACCTGTGCCCTGCGGAATGCTGTCAGCGGTACAGATAACCTGGCACAGGCTCCCTGCCGTCATATGTAACCTGTGCTCTGCGGAATGCTGTCACCGGTACAGATAACCTGGCACAGGCTCCCCGTCTGTCATATGTAACCTGTGCCCTGCGGACTGCTGTCACCGGTACAGATAACCTGGCACAGGCTCCCCGTCTGTCATATGTAACCTGCGGAATGCTGTCAGCGGTACAGATAACCTGGCACAGGCTCCCCGTCTGTCATATGTAACCTGTGCCCTGCGGACTACTGTCATATGTAACCTGTGCCCTGCGGAATGCTGTCAGCGGTACAGATAACCTGGCACAGGCTCCCCGCCGTCATATGTAACCTGTGCTCTGCAGAATGCTGTCACCGGTACAGATAACCTGGCACAGGCTCCCCGTCTGTCATATGTAACCTGTGCCCTGCGGACTGCTGTCACCGGTACAGATAACCTGGCACAGGCTCCCCGCCTGCCATATGTAACCTGTGCCCTGCGGAATGCTGTCACCGGTACAGATAACCTGGCACAGGCTCCCCGCCTGCCATATGTAACCTGTGCCCTGCGGACTGCTGTCACCGGTACAGATAACCTGGCACAGGCTCCCCGCCTGCCATATGTAACCTGTGCCCTGCGGACTGCTGTCACCGGTACAGATAACCTGGCACAGGCTCCCCGCCTGCCATATGTAACCTGTGCCCTGCGGACTGCTGTCACCGGTACAGATGACCTGGCACAGGCTCCCCGCCTGCCATATGTAACCTGTGCCCTGCGGACTGCTGTCACCGGTACAGACGACCTGGCACAGGCTCCCCGCCTGTCATATGTAACCTGTGCCCTGCGGAATGCTGTCACCGGTACAGACGATCTGGCACAGGCTCCCCGCCTGCCATATGTAACCTGTGCCCTGCGGACTGCTGTCACCGGTATAGACGACCTGGCACAGGCTCCCCGCCTGCCATATGTAACCTGTGCCCTGCGGAAAGCTGTCAACGGTACAGACGACCTGGCACAGGCTCCACGCCTGCCATATGTAGCCTGCGCCCTGCGGAATGCTGTCACCGGTACAGATAACCTGGCACAGGCTCCCCGTCTGTCATATGTAGCCTGCGCCCTGCGGAATGCTGTCACCGGTACAGATAACCTGGCACAGGCTCCCCGTCTGTCATATGTAGCCTGCACCCTGCGGAAAGCTGTCACCGGTACAGATAACCTGGCACAGGCTCCCCGTCTGTCATATGTAGCCTGCGCCCTGCGGAAAGCGGTCACCGGTACAGATAACCTGGCACAGGCTCCCCGTCTGTCATATGTATCCTGCGCCCTGCGGAAAGCGGTCACCGGTACAGATAACCTGGCACAGGCTCCCCGTCTGTCATATGTAACCTGTGCCCTGCGGACTACTGTCATATGTAACCTGTGCCCTGCGGAATGCTGTCAGCGGTACAGATAACCTGGCACAGGCTCCCCGCCTGTCATATGTAACCTGTGCCCTGCGGACTACTGTCATATGTAACCTGTGCCCTGCGGAATGCTGTCAGCGGTACAGATAACCTGGCACAGGCTCCCCGCCTGTCATATGTAACCTGTGCCCTGCGGAATGCTGTCACCGGTACAGATAACCTGGCACAGGCTCCCCGTCTGTCATATGTAACCTGTGCCCTGCGGAATGCTGTCACCGGTACAGATAACCTGGCACTGGCTCCCCGCCTGCCATATGTAACCTGTGCCCTGCGGACTGCTGTCACCGGTACAGATAACCTGGCACAGGCTCCCCGCCTGCCATATGTAACCTGTGCCCTGCGGACTGCTGTCACCGGTACAGATAACCTGGCACAGGCTCCCCGCCTGCCATATGTAACCTGCGCCCTGCGGAAAGCGGTCACCGGTACAGATAACCTGGCACAGGCTCCCCGTCTGTCATATGTAACCTGTGCCCTGCGGAATGCTGTCAGCGGTACAGATAACCTGGCACAGCTCCCCGCCTGTCATATGTAACCTGTGCCCTGCGGACTACTGTCATATGTAACCTGTGCCCTGCGGAATGCTGTCAGCGGTGCAGATAACCTGGCACAGGCTCCCCGCCTGTCATATGTAACCTGTGCCCTGCGGAATGCTGTCACCGGTACAGATAACCTGGCACAGGCTCCCCGTCTGTCATATGTAACCTGTGCCCTGCGGAATGCTGTCACCGGTACAGATAACCTGGCACTGGCTCCCCGCCTGCCATATGTAACCTGTGCCCTGCGGACTGCTGTCACCGGTACAGATAACCTGGCACAGGCTCCCCGCCTGCCATACGTAACCTGTGCCCTGCGGACTGCTGTCACCGGTACAGATAGCCTGGCACAGGCTCCCCGCCTGCCATATGTAACCTGTGCCCTGCGTAATGCTGTCACCGGTACAGATAACCTGGCACAGGCTCCCCGCCTGCCATATGTAACCTGTGCCCTGCGGTATGCTGTCACCGGTACAGATAACCTGGCACAGGCTCCCCGTCTGTCATATGTAACCTGCGGACTGCTGTCACTGGTACAGATAACCTGGCACAGGCTCCCCGCCTGCCAAATGTAACCTGTGCCCTGCGGAATGCTGTCACCGGTACAGATAACCTGGCACAGGCTCCCCGTCTGTCATATGTAACCTGCGCCCTGCGGAAAGCGGTCACCGGTACAGATAACCTGGCACAGGCTCCCCGTCTGTCATATGTAACCTGTGCCCTGCGGACTACTGTCATATGTAACCTGTGCCCTGCGGAATGCTGTCAGCGGTACAGATAACCTGGCACAGGCTCCCCGCCTGTCATATGTAACCTGTGCCCTGCGGACTACTGTCATATGTAACCTGTGCCCTGCGGAATACTGTCAGCGGTACAGATAACCTGGCACAGGCTCCCCGTCTGTCATATGTAACTTGTGCCCTGCGGAATGCTGTCACCGTTACAGATAACCTGGCACAGGCTCCCCGTCTGTCATATGTAACTTGTGCCCTGCGGAATGCTGTCACCGGTACAGATAACCTGGCACAGGCTCCCCGTCTGTCATATGTAACCTGTGCCCTGCGGAAAGCTGTCAGCGGTACAGATAACCTGGCACAGGCTCCCCGCCTGTCATATGTAACCTGTGCCCTGCGGAATGCTGTCACCGGTACAGATACCCTGACACAGGCTCCCCGCCTGTCATATCTAACAATATGGAAAACACCCGGAAATGGGTAAAAATGCGATTTGTACCCAAAACTGTATGCCAAAGGTGGATTACTGCACACAGCGCCCTCTGAAGGTTGTCTCCTGGGTAAGGGCGGCACAGATCCGGGATGTTTATGCACCCCCAGTAAGATTTCATATTACCAAAGGTGGCAGCTCCTGATAATATGAACAGTATCGCGTTTTCATTTGGCAGCGAGGATTTTGGCTTTTCCCACCTATTTTATTTGGGACCCAAGTTTACAATATACAGTATATTACCCCAGGTTATAGCACCTAATCCAGCACTTTACAGAGTTATTATGTCTCTTTAACAATCTCTATCTGGATCCAAAACCTACATATCCTCAAAACGGAAAATACATCTTTTGTATCACCTCGTAAATATAGACTTCAAAACAGATGTCCCAGAGTGGTTTGCAGTATATCTGCGTAGATACAGTATATGTGTGTGTGCATGTGTGATAAGGAATCACAAACACTAGAAGAAAATAAAGAATGTGTCTTTATTCCTAGCAGGAAGAGAGCATACAGGATTGACAGCTTGGCATTTCACAGGTTACAGCATGGCAGGTTTTCCAGCTGGCAACAAATAGGCTTCACAGTATGGGTACACTCTAAAGAGCCCTAATGTAACCCCCACACTCCCCAGCCAATTGCCTAGCCGCTAAAGGGCATTGGGAACACTGACCCTCTGCTCTGGACAAACATACAACAGGAAGTAACAGGTGTTGTTAATTAGCAGACAGTGATTCACAATACATCTTATTAAAACCCACATTGAGGGCCAGATGTATCAAGCTTCAAAAGTGATAAAATGGAGAGTGGTAAACAGCCAGCCAATCAGCTCATAATAGCCATGTCACGGGCTGGGTTTGAAAAATGACAGGTAGGAGCTGATTGGCTGGTTGTTTATCACTCTCCATTTTTTCACTTTTGAAGCTTGATACATCTGGCCCTGAATCTGACTAGACCTGCTGCTGCTATTGCTCTAAATCTTGGACTGGATCTTCCACATTCACCTTATGTGGAAGTGTGCTCTTCCTGCCACACTCCTCCCTCCTTAGCGTCAACCACTCTGGTGAAGCGAAGACATTTTCAGGTGAGCCCTCTGCCTCGCTCACCTCTAATCATGTCATCACCCAGATATACAGCCCTCCACCATTTTCCAGAGGTCGCCCACCTCGCCGTCTTCCTCCTAGCTTCACCATAGGGTTGCTTGGAGGATCAGGCCCTACAAACCTTCTGAAAAGGGTATGCACAATGAGGTGCTGTTTCCCCGCATGATGCCACTCCTCATATTTACATGACTGTAAAGCCAAAAACTAACAGGTCACACGAGCATTCACCTCCGTGTTAATCCACTGCAAGGGTGCATGGTCTGTGACCAACAAAAAGTCTCATTAATACGAATAATACTTTAAGGACTCCTCTGACCACTTAGTGGCCGAGCACTCCTGCTCTACAGTTGAGTACTTGCACTCTCTGGGCAGTAATTTGCAGCTAAGGTAGAGGATTGGCTTATTGTCCCCATCTTGCTCTTAGGACAGGACTGCCCCTAATCCTGGCCCAGAGGCATCCATCTGTAAGGAGCTTGCAAGACAGGCTCAGTACACAAAGCTGATCTCAAATCACATCCACTGGTCGAGACCACATAAAATTGTCTGGGACGTGTCTTTAAGACATTCACTTAGTGGAGCCGCTCTAGTGGCAACATCCCGTTTGAACATGCGGAAATATCCCACCAGACCGAGAAATGTCCTAAATTTTGACTTACATTTAGGTTTAGACCAAGTGAGAACTGATTCTACCTTACTAGACTGATATTCAACCTGTCCTCTGCCTACAATGTATCCCAAATACTTTGCCTCCACCATACCAATGGCACATTTCTCAGGGTTGGTGGTAAATCTGTGTGCTCGTAGGGACTGAAACACGGCTCTACCTTCGGTAGGTGTGATTCCCAGTCAGAGATAAAGATGACAATGTTGTCTAAATATGCAGCAGCATATTCCATGTGGGGTCACTGAAATTTGTTCACAGCTCTATGGAAGGTTGCTGGGGCACCATGTTATGATCACGCTTGCTAAGCAGTACTCTAGCCTAGTGGCGTAACTATACATTTTTCACCCCCTGTGTATTATAACAATAACAAGTGTGAGGACTGGACTGGGTGGGACTGTCTGTCTGCGCCCTCTCAGCTGGCTTCCTGGCTCCTCTCCAGAGTGTTTCCCCAGCGTGTGACGTGATGACGCGTCCCAGGCCGCCCCTGCCCACCCGCCTGTCTATCCTGTATACAGTAGCCAATAGCCAGTTCAATTGAGTCAGTGGGGATTTGTGAATGTCTGTGTCACAGCCTCGCCTGCACTGTGGCTGACTTGTCCTCTGGTGCTCAGCCAGCGAGTGCGCCGGGCGAGTGCTCGCCCGGCGCCCACACAGACCCTGCTGCCTCTCACTCCCCCAAGTGGCAGCGGGGTCTACCTTACAGTAGTTATGCCACTGCTCTAGCCTCCTGCTAGCTAGAATTTCCTCTCTAACAGATACTTTTCCCCAGCGGATTAGGTCCATCAGGTACTGGGTGCCGCCTGGATTTACTAGGGGACAAGTTGGCTATTGGAGACTGGGCAAGGTAAAATGGAACACCCAAGAGGAATCCTATGGAGCACGAGAACAGAACAAATCCCCCAAATAACACAGACAAAACTAACACAGGTGAACTGATATAAATAAACAGCATAAAATGCTAGTCTGAAATGCAGCACTGCTAACCATCAGTGTCCCAGCACAAAGGCGGTGCCACGTATCAGCAGGAAAGGATGCCTGATATGAAACAGTATCTAGCACTAACTAGTATAAATGCAGCATTGCACACGGTGTTATGAATGCATAGTTTAAATGCAATAATGCACATGGTGTTTTCAATGCAGAATATAAATGTAGGGTTTACATGCAATAATGCATTTAATGTTATAGATGCCGATTATAAAAGCGATATTTAAATGCAACAATGCACAGGGTGTTACAAATACAAAATATAAAGTCAAGGTTTAAATGCAACAATGCACAGGGTATTTATAAATGCAGAATATAAATGCCACTGATAGCTGAAGGAGTAACAAAACAAGCTCCTAAGTACTTAGCTTAAAAACTGACTGCTGAGAATTAAGGAAACCCAGAGACTGAAGCTGAAAATGGGACAACAGCACAGGTACAGTATACAAAAGGACCAGGACCAGGTAACTACAAGCACAAGAAGCTATAACCGGCATTATGTAAAGAGCAAGCTGGGTATAAAGGGAGCAATACCCAATCCAGATGGTCAGCAATGGACAAGCCTCCTGATACATGGACTCACTACAGCTGGGCAGCGAGACACATGCTAATGGTCAATTTATATGACAGGTGAGACTGCACGGACCAAACATGCAGGAGTCAGGCTGCAGTTACACAGACCTGCCAAAGCTGGATTAGCCTCAGGAGACTTCATCCCACGTATTTTAGCCCCACGGGACTTCATACCATATATCCCAGCCACACGGCACTCCATCCCATCTACAGTATCTCATCCCATCAGAACTCCATCTCACTTATCTCAACTGCACAGGACTCCATCCCACGTATCTAAGCCCCACTGGACTTCATACAAAGTATCCCAGCCCCATGGGACTCCATGCCATTTATAGTATCTCAGCCCATCAGAACTCCATCCCACATATATCAGCCCCACAGAACTCCATCCCGCGTATCTCAGCTCCACAGGACTCCATCCCACCTATATCAGCCCCACTGGACCCAAATGAAAGACAGTGGTTCAAGTGTATAAAAATAGATCTACTGTAAGTTAGAAACTGGAAAAGGTGTGACCATGCTGTAGACTGCGTTCTTATGGAGATAAACCACAGGAAATGTGCCATTTTCATTTGGAAACTTTGACGGATTGGAAATAGGCAGATAATGTGGATTTTAGATAATTTTGTCCCCTTGAGCACAACTGATTTGATAGACACAGCAGACCATTCATGGTAACTAATAAATCCACTGTAAGATGTTTGCTGCTCAGAAGTTAATAAACAACAAATAACATGCACAAATCAGATAATGCAGCGTTCCCTTATAATGGGGCCTTGTCTTACCCCAGATTATCCACCTATAGCAATATACAATACAATTGACTCCTGTATTGTGGTAAGCTTGGCTCTCCAAGGTAGATCTTTATTCTGCTGGACACGTGCATGCAGTATATATCTAGTCAGACAATAGTGACGCGTGAGACCGTGCATCGCCGTCGCAATACACACGGACCGAACCGTGCTTCATTTCTAAGCATTTGAAGTCAGATCACTTAGAAATGGGACTTTAATCACCCTGTGTGTACGCCCCTGAAGTCTTTATTGCTGTAACTCACTATCTCCTTATGGGAAACGGTCATCTGTCAGACCAGACTTAGGTCGACAGTCATTAGGTCGACCTCGGAAGGTCGACTGTCCACAAGGTCGACATGGGTCCAGGTCGACATGGGTCAAGCAGGGCGCTATGGAAAAGCCATCTACTAGGCTAGTAATACCAGTGGTAGGCGGTGGCTGGAGGTGATGCGAGAGTGCACATCAGTGCTCACCGCTCATTGTTGGGCCGTACACATTGGGCGGCTTTTGAGTTGAAAGCCGCTTAAATGCTAAAAGGGAGCGGCTTTCAGTACAAAATCTCCCAGTGTGTATGGATTTTCATTCAGGAAACAAAAGACTTTAAGGGGTAAATTGACTCAATCTTGAGGTGATGTTGCCCATAGCAACCAATCAAATTCGGTCTATCCTATTATTATTATTATTATTATCGTTTAGTTATATGGTGCCACAAGGGTTCCGCAGCACCAACCAAACAATACATAAATGAGCGAAAAACAAATAACGAATTACAGTACAAGACAATTTAGGACAAGTACATGGTAAATAAGGATAGTTACAGGGGACAAGGGACTGAAGCAATTATCAGGGTGGCAGATTTTATATACATTTATATAATGTTGTAACACTAGGGGAACTGGATGCCTTTTCCTGGGGTAAAAGGCAGCAAGCAGCAGCTGAGAAATCATACAAGTCCAGTCTTTGGGGTGCACCTGGCCGCAACCAGTTTTATTCAGCAGAAAATAAAAATAAACAACAAAAGAAAATACTTTGCCTGTCGACACTTACTAAACACAGAAATTCCTAACTATCTCTAAACAAAACACCAAGTTTTCCAGTCACTACTGGATAGCTTACTTGCATCAGAAATATTGTTCCTCTCACAGAGATTCTGCAGCCTCCCCAGGCAGTCTGCCCACACTGATCAGTCCAGCAGCTCTACATGGGCCTTGCACAGCTGCAAGTGCTGATTAGCCCTCTGTGAGGCCAAACACTTGAGCTGGGCCTTTACTCAGCTTTAACAAAAGAGAAACGTTCTCATGGAAGTTTTCCTGTTTCTAAAAGGTGTAAGACAAGAACCTGGGACAAATATACCTGCCCTCAAACACTATTCCAGTGTTCTTGTCACAATATATATATTCTAAGAAAAGCATATGAGGAGAGAGGGCCCTGATCGTGAGAGGTTACATTACTTATTGTTGCTACAGTATGAGCACTGTCATTTTTAGAATTTTTATAAATTTACCACTAAGAACTGTTATAATAAAGATGGTATACTTCACAGTTTACCAAGGATGCCATAAAGATTATACATTAGAGATTAATTTAAATCAGGGTTGCCTACCTGACCCTCTACATGAGGGAGAAAATATAGTATTGATGGCCATTATTGCCATTGATGGTTGCCATATTGCAACATAGTTACAATAGTGCAACTGGCCATCGATAGTGGTAAACTATACAATGGATGACCATTGATATTTTCCCTATTGATGGTAATCCATTGCGTTTGACTGATTGGCCTGTGGGCCAATCAAAACACGGGGGTGTGGCTTGGCGGGTGTCGGTGCTATGCTCCGTGTCTCAGAACTTTAAAAAAAAAAAAAAAGAAGCAAAACATTGTTTTGCTGTGCCATCGATGGAGGGAAACCATCTGGTTCTCCCCCATTGATGGAAAAAGTATTCAACATTGGCCACAAACCATCGATGATTTTGCCCAACCCTAAGAAGGAGCTGTGAAGAAAGAGATTGGAGGTAGGAGCCGTCATTTTGATGGGCTTTAATCTAGTAAATATATAAGCAAAACATATTACTCCGCTGCCATACAGTACATTGTACTGAATTAAAATAAGAAACATTAAATTAATATAAATGTAGTTAAATAAATAAAGTGTCCTATAAAGTGTATAATCTATTGCGGGGCAGCCACTTATTAGGGAACATTCATTAATGGCTGCCACCAGGGGGTGGGGAATGTGGTTTTGCATATGCTACGTGAATAGAACGTTAAAGGGACTCTAGGATGACGTGACGAATGTGCATCTGTCAGAGTAATCCCTGTGTTAACTTTCTGCATTTTTCTTCCCTTCTTATAAAAATGTGTTTTTAATTTACCTAGTCCCTGAAGTCGCTCATTGGGTGTTAACATTTAGGAAAATGGAATTTTGAGAAGCTGGAAAGATAAGTGAAAGTAGAGACGCAATTACGATGTCACTCGTCAGATCCGGCACATGCGGGGTGATACGGCAAGTTCTAGCGCAGCCAGGCGGATTCCCAGCGGCCCGCGTGTGCCGACTTTCCGCAATGTGATCCAGACTTTGTTGTCGCGGCCCCCAACCTATAACTTATATCTAGTTACTGTTTCACTCTGTGCGTTGATACTTCAGGGATGCACTAAGCAATGCTCACGCTAAAAGGTTAGGAACAGTCTGATGAAGTGGTTGGGCTACTGCATCTGGGGCAGGCAAATATTTTCCTTACATGTCCTTTCCTAAGACGAATAGTACACACATAAAGTTGTTTTACAGTGTACTTGCCAATATCATCCTGTTCCGTTTTGCTTTTACATTCATCAGGCGGAACCGCATGAGTTCAGCAGGAAGTGCGGGATGCCGGATGAACTTGGATGTTTTTTAAAGGGGCGATCACGTTACAAGACATGGTTTTGCCCCTTTGTAAGTGATTGCCCCTTTAAAAAAACAGGATCTGCCGGTGAACTTACTTCAGCGTACGTAGTGCAAATCCGCCCTGCACATGTGTTCACAAAAGAGAATGGAGGTAGCCAGGAAGGCTGATGACCGCTTTGCGGCGGATCACATCATAGTCCCTGCCCTGTCCTCACTTCTCATCTTAGGTGGAGCAGGGACAAAGCAGAACGCGACGCACCAGGTTCTGACATCCTGGCCTAACTCATCCTGGTTTCGGCGCGGCAGAGTTTACCTGAATGTACATTGCCTAGCGAGCGGTTCCGAATTAGGCCCAAAGCACAATAAAGTAGAAATAAGTGCAGACAGACCTATTTGCTTTTTATTGACAGGGCAGTAATTAACCTGAACTGAGTAACAAAATACATTGGCTGCTTTATATTGATTCTATTGGATGCTCTGGAAAGTTTCTCTAACGTTTCCCCAACTTGTGAATCTCCTAGCGCTTGGCACAGTGGTTAGTATTGATCCGCTTCAGAAATAGATGAAAGACAGAGAAAGAGGAGGATGTACGCCGCTAAGTAATGGGATCCGGAGAGACAGAACGTACATGAATTACTTAGAGGTAAGGTCAAGTAAGGAGTCTATTGTACTTTAACAAAAAAATAAAGAGTATTATTGACCACAAAGTTATAAGATCCGTATGAAATGGCGGTGTGAGGGCCCTGTGGGGAGACAGCGTTTAAATGGACTCTAGTTAAATTGACAATCCAGGCTGTGTGCTGCTGCAACGTCTTCATAACAGAGTCCTCCACCCGCTACCGATTGTAATGCCGCCTACAGTGTGACAGACCCAGATCCATTCTGTATTACTTTCTGGGTTTTGTGGTAAATTATTTAGGTTAGGCTGCGGTGGGGTGGTTAGAGTTTAGTTGTGGTGGGTGATTTTAAGGTGTGTACACACGGTCGACATGCTGCCGTGCGATGCGAGTCCCGACTCGATCTGATGGCATCGGGACTCGCATCGCACGGCAGCATGTCGACCGTGTGGGAGCATGTAGGAGAGAGCAGAGACATTACCTGCCGGGCCCGGGATGTCAGCGTGTGCACATCAAACAGCTGTCCCCCGCCGTGCCGTGCAGACATCAGGACATCAGGCCACACCCCCCCTCCTCTTTAGGGTGACTTCTTCCGGCCGGGTCATCAGCCGCCCTGCAGCGCAGCCCCAGGACTCGTCCCTCTCCCTCTGGCCGCCGGAGGTATGGTGAGTATAAGGCACAAAGACTATATAGTGCAGATCTGCACTATATAGTCTTGCCTGCCCTCACTATGTCGCTGCCGATTTGCGCTCACTCGGGAGCGCGCATCGGCAGCGCATCGGGCTCGCAAGCCCTGAAAAGTGCACAATCGGTATGCGATATGGCTTCCGATGTGCACTATATCGGCAATATCGGAAGCCATATCGCACCCGTGTGTACGCACCATTAGGCTGTGGAGAGGAGGTTAGAGTTACTTTGTGGTGGGTGGTTAGAGTTAGGCTGTGAAGGGGATGATAGTTATGGTAAGGCTGTGGTGGGGTGGTTAGAGTTATATTGTGGTGGAGTGGTTTGAGTTACGTTGTGGTGGGGTGATTAGAGTTAGGCTGTGGAGGGGAGGTTACAGTTAGGCTGTAATGGTAAGGTTACAGTTAGGCTGTGGTGAGGTAGTTAGAGTTACGTTGTGGTGGAGTGGTTAGAGTTAGACTGTGGAGGGGAGGTGGTTAGAGTTACGTTGTGGTGGAGTGGTTAGAGTTAGACTGTGGAGGGGAGGTTAAAGTTAGGCTGTGGTGGGGTGGTTAGAGTTAGGTTGCAATGGTAAGGTTAGAGTTAGGCTGTGGAGGGGAGGTTAATGTTAGGCTGTGGTGGGGTGGTTAGAGTTAGGTTGTAATGGTAAGGTTAGAGTTAGGTGGTGGGGTGGTGGTTAGAGTTACATTGTGGTAGGGTGGTTAGAGTTACATCCTGGTGGGGTGGTTAGAGTTAGGCTGTGGTGGAGTGGTTAGAGTTACGTTGTGGCGGGGTGGTTAAAGTTAGGCTTTAGGGGTGGGGGTTAAAGTTAGGCTGTGATGGGGTGGTTAGTTATGTTGTAGTGGGGTGGTTAAAGTAAGGCTGTATGGGTGGGGTTAGAGTTAGGTTGTGGTGAGGTGGATAGAGTTGTGGGGGAAGGGTTACAATTAGCCATAAGAGGGGATGTTAGGGTTAAGCTGCGGGGGGGGGGGGGGGGGGAGGGAATGTTTATGGGTAGGGATAAAATACTTACCATGTTCCATTTGGATTCTGATCATCCTCGTTGTGACCGGCGGGATCCTGACTGCCAGGATTTCCTACCCAGCCCCCTTTAAATTGACAAAAATGATACAATGAAAAATATATTGTTAAAAACATAAGAGGCTATAAATATCTTGAGGCTTTAATTGCGGATCACAAGGCCAAGTACTCTGCTTTGAGAGAATGTAAAAACAAATCTGATCTCGTAGTAAATTTCATCTGCTGGCACTCCATATAAAACGGTTAGATTTACGGCCCTCCTAATGCTTCTTAAATGACTGTGAACGTCTCAAACAGACTCCGAGTAACAACAGGAGACCCCAAAGAACTAAACAGGTGTCCACTTCCCTGTCCATGTTACAGGCGGCATCGTGTTTCCTTATTGCTTGCGTATTACGGCTCTCATGTGCGGACTTGGCGGGGAGACAAAACTCATAGGAAAATACTAACAGGGAGAGACGCAGATGGAAGGAAACAATGTGTCCGTGGCTGGCATATAATACTCGGTTATATTATATTTTATAAGGCTGCACACAGGAAGTCCCACTTCTGAGTTACATACTGTATAACCCTTTATCGCCCACGGCTGGAAAACACAGCGTATTGCAACGCCAAATTTGCAAGGACGGAAACAGTTTTCGCCAGACCCGAGACAGATTTCTACGTGTTGGGATCATATAGGTCGACCAAAGGAATGTCGACATATAGCGGTGCTTGTAGTGTGTGACTGACTGGCAGTGGGCTTTGTGCTGTGTGGTGTCGGCAGTGTGTGACTGACTGGCAGCGGGCTTTGTGCTGTGTGGTGCCTGCAGTGTGTGACTCACTGGCAGCGGGCTTTGGTCTGTGTGGTGCTGGCAGTGTGTGACTGACTGGCAGCGGGCTTTGTGCTGTGTGGTGCTGGTAGTGTGTGACTGACTGGCAGCGGGCTTTGTGCTGTGTGGTGCCGGCAGTGTGTGACTGACTGGCAGCAGGCTTTGTGCTGTGTGGTGCCGGCAGTGTGTGACTGACTGGCAGCGGGCTTTGTGCTGTGTGGTGCTGGCAGTGTGTGACTGACTGGCAGCGGGCTTTGTGCTGTGTGGTGCTGGCAGTGGGTGACTGACTGGCAGCGGGCTTTGTGCTGTGTGGTGCCGGCAGTGTGTGACTGACTGGCAGCAGGCTTTGTGCTGTGTGGTGCCGGCAGTGTGTGACTGACTGGCAGCGGGCTTTGGTCTGTGTGGTGCTGGCAGTGTGTGACTGACTGGCAGCGGGCTTTGTGCTGTGTGGTGCTGGTAGTGTGTGACTGACTGGCAGCGGGCTTTGTGCTGTGTGGTGCCGGCAATATGTGACTGACTGGCAGCAGGCTTTGTGCTGTGTGGTGCCGGCAGTGTGTGACTGACTGGCAGCGGGCTTTGTGCTGTGTGGTGCTGGCAGTGTGTGACTGACTGGCAGCGGGCTTTGTGCTGTGTGGTGCTGGCAGTGGGTGACTGACTGGCAGCGGGCTTTGTGCTGTGTGGTGCCGACAGTATGTGACTGACTGGCAGCGGGCTTTGTGCTGTGTGGTGCCGACAGTATGTGACTGACTGGCAGCGGGCTTTGTGCTGTGTGGTGAGAGCAGTGTGTGACTGACTGACAGCGGGCTTTGGTTGTGTGGTGCCGGCATTGTGTGACTGACTGGCAGCGGGCTTTGTGCTGTGTGGTGCTGGCAGTGTGTGACTGACTGGCAGCGGGCTTTGTGCTGTGTGGTGAGAGCAGTGTGTGACTGACTGACAGCGGGCTTTGGTTGTGTGGTGCCGGCAGTGTGTGACTGACTGGCAGCGGGCTTTGTGCTGTGTGGTGCCGGCAGTGTGACTGACTGGCAGCGGGCTTTGTGCTGTGTGGTGCCGGCAGTGTGTGACTGACTGGCAGTGGGCTATGGTCTGTGTGGTGACAGCAGTGTGTGACTGACTGGCAGCGGGCTTTGTGCTGTGTGGTGCCTGCAGTGTGTGACTGACTGGCAGCGAGCTTTGTGCTGTGTGGTGCTGGCAGTGTGTGACTGACTGGCAGCATGCTTTGTGCTGTGTGGTGAGAGCAGTGTGTGAGCGACTGGCAGCGGGCTTTGTGCTGTGTGGTGAGAGCAGTGTGTGACTGACTGGCAGCGGGCTTTGTGCTGTGTAATGCTGGCAGTGTGTGACTGACTGACAGCGGGCTTTGTGCTGTGTGGTGAGAGCAGTGTGTGACTGACTGACAGAGGGCTTTGTGCTGTGTGGTGCTGGTAGTGTGTGACTTACTGGCAGCAGGGTTTTGTGCTGTGTGGTGCCGGCAGTGTGTGACTGACTGGCAGCAGGCTTTGGGCTGTGTGGAGCCGGCAGTGTGTGACTGACTGGCAGCGGGCTTTGTGCTGTGTGGTGCCGGCAGTGTTTGACTGACTGGCAGCGGGCTTTGTGCTGTGTGGTGCCGGCAGTGTGTGACTGACTGGCAATGGGCTTTGGTCTGTGTGGTGACAGCAGTGTGTGACTGACTGACAGCGAGCTTTGTGCTGTGTGGTGCTGGCAGTGTGTGACTGACTGGCAGCGGGCTTTGTGCTGTGTGGTGAGAGCAGTGTGTGACTGACTGACAGCGGGCTTTGTGCTGTGTGGTGCTGGCAGTGTTTGACTGACTGGCAGCGGGCTTTGTGCTGTGTGGTGCCGGCAGTGTGTGACTGACTGGCAGTGGGCTTTGGTCTGTGTGGTGACAGCAGTGTGTGACTGACTGACAGCGGGCTTTGTGCTGTGTGGTGCTGGCAGTGTGTGACTGACTGGCAGCGGGCTTTGTGCTGTGTAGTGAGAGCAGTGTGTGACTGACTGGCAGCGGGCTTTGTGCTGTGTGGTGAGAGCAGTGTGTGATTGACTGGCAGCGGGCTTTGTGCTGTGTGGTGCTGGCAGTGTGTGACTGACTGACAGCGGGCTTTGTGCTGTGTGGTGAGAGCAGTGTGTGACTGACTGACAGCGGGCTTTGTGCTGTGTGGTGAGAGCAGTGTGTGACTGACTGACAGCGGGCTTTGTGCTGTGTGGTGCTGGTAGTGTGTGACTGACTGGCAGCAGGGTTTTGTGCTGTGTGGTGCCTGCAGTGTGTGACTGACTGGCAGCAGGCTTTGGGCTGTGTGGAGCCGGCAGTGTGTGACTGACTGGCAGCGGGGTTTGTGCTGTGTGGTGCTGGCAGTATGTGACTGACTGGCAGCGGGCTTTGGTCTGTGTGGTGCCGGCAGTGTGTGACTGACTGGCAGCGGACTTTGGTCTGTGTGGTGCCGGCAGTGTGTGACTGACTGGCAGCGGGCTTTGTGCTGTGTGGTGCCGGCAGTGTGTGACTGACTGGCAGTGGGCTTTGGTCTGTGTGGTGCCAGCAGTGTGTGACTGACTGGCAGCGGGCTTTGTGCTGTGTGGTGCTGGCAGTGTGTGAATGACTGGCAGCGGGCTTTGTGCTGTGTGGTGCTGGTAGTGTGTGACTGACTGGCAGCGGGCTTTGTGCTGTGTGGTGCCGGCAATATGTGACTGACTGGCAGCAGGCTTTGTGCTGTGTGGTGCCGGCAGTGTGTGACTGACTGGCAGCGGGCTTTGTGCTGTGTGGTGCTGGCAGTGTGTGACTGACTGGCAGCGGGCTTTGTGCTGTGTGGTGCTGGCAGTGGGTGACTGACTGGCAGCGGGCTTTGTGCTGTGTGGTGCCGACAGTATGTGACTGACTGGCAGCGGGCTTTGTGCTGTGTGGTGAGAGCAGTGTGTGACTGACTGACAGCGGGCTTTGGTTGTGTGGTGCCGGCATTGTGTGACTGACTGGCAGCGGGCTTTGTGCTGTGTGGTGCTGGCAGTGTGTGACTGACTGGCAGCGGGCTTTGTGCTGTGTGGTGCTGGTAGTGTGTGACTGACTGGCAGCGGGCTTTGTGCTGTGTGGTGCCGGCAATATGTGACTGACTGGCAGCAGGCTTTGTGCTGTGTGGTGCCGGCAGTGTGTGACTGACTGGCAGCGGGCTTTGTGCTGTGTGGTGCTGGCAGTGTGTGACTGACTGGCAGCGGGCTTTGTGCTGTGTGGTGCTGGCAGTGGGTGACTGACTGGCAGCGGGCTTTGTGCTGTGTGGTGCCGACAGTATGTGACTGACTGGCAGCGGGCTTTGTGCTGTGTGGTGAGAGCAGTGTGTGACTGACTGACAGCGGGCTTTGGTTGTGTGGTGCCGGCATTGTGTGACTGACTGGCAGCGGGCTTTGTGCTGTGTGGTGCTGGCAGTGTGTGACTGACTGGCAGCGGGCTTTGTGCTGTGTGGTGAGAGCAGTGTGTGACTGACTGACAGCGGGCTTTGGTTGTGTGGTGCCGGCAGTGTGTGACTGACTGGCAGCGGGCTTTGTGCTGTGTGGTGCCGGCAGTGTGACTGACTGGCAGCGGGCTTTGTGCTGTGTGGTGCCGGCAGTGTGTGACTGACTGGCAGTGGGCTATGGTCTGTGTGGTGACAGCAGTGTGTGACTGACTGGCAGCGGGCTTTGTGCTGTGTGGTGCCTGCAGTGTGTGACTGACTGGCAGCGAGCTTTGTGCTGTGTGGTGCTGGCAGTGTGTGACTGACTGGCAGCGGGCTTTGTGCTGTGTGGTGCTGGTAGTGTGTGACTGACTGGCAGCGGGCTTTGTGCTGTGTGGTGCCGACAATATGTGACTGACTGGCAGCAGGCTTTGTGCTGTGTGGTGCCGGCAGTGTGTGACTGACTGGCAGCGGGCTTTGTGCTGTGTGGTGCTGGCAGTGTGTGACTGACTGGCAGCGGGCTTTGTGCTGTGTGGTGCTGGCAGTGGGTGACTGACTGGCAGCGGGCTTTGTGCTGTGTGGTGCCGACAGTATGTGACTGACTGGCAGCGGGCTTTGTGCTGTGTGGTGAGAGCAGTGTGTGACTGACTGACAGCGGGCTTTGGTTGTGTGGTGCCGGCAGTGTGTGACTGACTGGCAGCGGGCTTTGTGCTGTGTGGTGCCGGCAGTGTGACTGACTGGCAGCGGGCTTTGTGCTGTGTGGTGCCGGCAGTGTGTGACTGACTGGCAGTGGGCTATGGTCTGTGTGGTGACAGCAGTGTGTGACTGACTGACAGCGGGCTTTGTGCTGTGTGGTGCTGGTAGTGTGTGACTGACTGGCAGCGGCTTTGTGCTGTGTGGTGCCGGCAGAGTGTGACTGACTGACAGCGGGCTTTGTGCTGTGTGGTGCTGGCAGTGTTTGACTGACTGGCAGCGGGCTTTGTGCTGTGTGGTGCCGGCAGTGTGTGACTGACTGGCAGTGGGCTTTGGTCTGTGTGGTGACAGCAGTGTGTGACTGACTGGCAGTGGGCTTTGTGCTGTGTGGTGAGAGCAGTGTGTGACTGACTGGCAGCGGGCTTTGTGCTGTGTGGTGAGAGCAGTGTGTGACTGACTGACAGCGGGCTTTGTGCTGTGTGGTGCTGGCAGTGTGTGACTGACTGACAGCAGGCTTTGTGCTGTGTGGTGAGAGCAGTGTGTGACTGACTGACAGCGGGCTTTGTGCTGTGTGGTGCTGGTAGTGTGTGACTGACTGGCAGCGGGCTTTGTGCTGTGTGGTGCTGGCAGTATGTGACTGACTGGCAGCGGGCTTTGGTCTGTGTGGTGCCCGCAGTGTGTGACTGACTGGCAGCGGGCTTTGTGCTGTGTGGTGCCGGCAGTGTGTGACTGACTGGCAGCGGGCTTTGTGCTGTGTGGTGGCGGCAGTGTGTGACTGACTGGCAGCGGGCTTTGTGCTGTGTGGTGCCGGCAGTGTGTGACTGACTGGCAGCGGGCTTTGTGCTGTGTGGTGCCGACAGTATGTGACTGACTGGCAGCGGGCTTTGGTCTGTGTGGTACTGGCAGTGTGTGACTGACTGGCAGCGGGCTTTGGTCTGTGTGGTGCCGGCAGTGTGTGACTGACTGGCAGCGGCTTTGTGCTGTGTGGTGCCGGCAGTGTGTGACTGACTGGCAGCGGGCTTTGGTTTGTGTGGTGCTGGCAGTGTGTGACTGACTGGCAGCAGGCTTTGTGCTGTGTGGTGCCGGCAGTATGTGACTGACTGGCAGCGGGCTTTGGTTGTGTGGTGCCGGCAGTGTGTGACTGACTGGCAGCGGGCTTTGTGCTGTGTGGTGCTGGCAGTGTGTGACTGACTGGCAGCGGGCTTTGGTCTGTGTGGTGCCGGCAGTGTGTGACTGACTGGCAGCGGCTTTGTGCTGTGTGGTGCCGGCAGTGTGTGACTGACTGGCAGCGGGCTTTGGTTTGTGTGGTGCTGGCAGTGTGTGACTGACTGGCAGCAGGCTTTGTGCTGTGTGGTGCCGGCAGTATGTGACTGACTGGCAGCGGGCTTTGGTTGTGTGGTGCCGGCAGTGTGTGACTGACTGGCAGCGGGCTTTGTGCTGTGTGGTGCTGGCAGTGTGTGACTGACTGGCAGCGGGCTTTGGTCTGTGTGGTGCTGGCAGTGTGTAACTGACTGGCAGCGGGCTAATGCTCTCATACAGCTGAACACATTAATTTCCAAATTACAACTGGGTTTGCTAACAGATATATATAGAAAGGCAATAACTCTGGATAATGAATCCGGCCCAGGTGAGCGTAATTAGGAGATAAGTGTGAAAAGCTGAAAAACTCTATTATCTGACTCTGAAAATGAGCCCTGTGAATTTATCTCCTAGAGTAAATCACGCCAATATGTAATTACTTTATATAAGATAAAATCACCTTAAATAGTAGCAGGAGAAATGTGAGAGCGTCAGGCTGATAATCCAGACACCCGTACTGCACTACAGTACTCAGGTGATCACATGGCACGAGGCAGCCAATCACTATAGGTTACATGATCCATTCGTAATGATACAATGGATCTTTATCTAGATGAATTCTATATGTGCCATCCAATAAGCTCCCAACTGCCATGTTACAGGACGTGTTTGAAAAAGTACAGTTAGGGTTGGATTAGTTGTTATTTTATCTCTGCCAACTTTATCACTCTGAAAGACTTGGTACACCTGCCCCTATGCGAGTTGAGTGATCTATTGGGCCCGATTCTCAACAGCTGCAAGACTGCGTGGTCCCGACATCCACAGTTGTACCAGGCGTCAATATAGGTATATCGCACGTGTTGGGTACGGAAACCCAACAGTCAGAATCCTGACCATTAGAATGCCGGCAGCAGGACGCCGATGGTGAAAATGCCGGCAATCTTTGTTAAGTATTCTTACGGCTAACTCTAACCGTGCCCCCCCCCCCCACTGCAGCATAACCCTAACCATCCCTTAAGGGAGCCTAACAGTAATCCTTCCCAATGGTATGTCATTACGGCACTGACCTGTATGTTGCTGCTGTGCCAGTCACATACAGCCGCATCCGGCCATCTCCTTCATTCACGGCTATGAGAATTGTCCAGGCTTATTGTACTTTGACCACTGCCGCCAGTGCTCCTTCTCTGGGCCTGTCCAAAAAAAACATAACCGCCCCTCATCTAAAGGTGCGTACACACGGGGGGGGGGGGGGGGATATATTGCTAGCAGAGATGGTCGCTGATGAAAAGGAACCTCTGCTGGGGGAGCCGCAGAGGTAATTAGCTGGTCGCAGGAGCAAGCTCCTGCGACCAGCGATTACAATGGGGCAGAAAACGGGAGCGCGCATAACCCTCCTCTTCAGCAGCCTAAGAGGGCCTACACATGGGGCGACAGTGTAGTGTGCTGAGTGATCTAGTTAAGCTCAGACACTGCTCCAGCACAGCGATGTGTGCTAAGCGATCTGTCAGGGCCAGTGTTCTCCGGTGAGAACACTGGCACTGACCGGCGATTAACTCGATTTATCCAGCATGCTGGATATGAATCACCGGGCGATAGCGACGCGCGGGGCCACACATTGCTATCACCCGTACACATACCTTCCAACTTTTTGAAGGGGGAGAAGATCGGGACTCCCGTGTGGCACATGCTTCCGAAAAGGAGGCGTGGGCTTTTAAAAGGGGGCGTGGCCTCGCGGGATGCCGCATCCTCCGGCCGTGCCCCCGTTTTCCGCAGCATGCGCACAGCGTCTATTCTTGCCAGGCTGGGGGGACTCCCAACTGCCCCCCCCCCCCACCGCGGGACGTTCCTGCGGTAAGCGGGACAGTTGGGAGGTATGCCGTACACACGGAGAGATGTAGGATAATTTTCAAACTGATCTAGTCAGATCACTTAGAAGATGCCATGAAATTGCCCAGTGTGTAGCCCCAATTACCCTAATCACACCCCCCGGCCTAACATTAACAACCCCGCTCCCCTCCCACAACCGAACACCGTTCTCCTCTCCCACCTGCTGTCTTACTGTCCCCCTGCCTAGCCCCTGACTCTAGACCATGCATACAGCTGCTGCTGCAGTCTTTTGTTGTTTTGTTTGTCATGTTACTACTACTGTATCAGCAGCAGAAATGATTGAGTATTGGCAACGAGTGCAAGGGGACGCCTGACACCTCCCCCGAATAGCACAAACTAACATTGGCTACGTAACAATGGCAAGGAGGGTGACTAGCTGACCAAACCTTTTTTTTGGGCGGGCCACTGTCACTGTGCAGATCAACCAGGACCAAGAGAAGGGGGGTGGACTGGAGTCTGTTAAGAGGGTGGAGCTATGCAGGACAGTGCGGGGGCGGGGCTACTTACGTAGGACAGGGCGGTGCCAGAGGGAGAGGACAAGGAAGCTCAGCTGCACTGCAGACTTGTACGGTAACAGGGAGACTGGTAATTATATACTACTATATAGGAAATGTAAGCGTGTGGGGAACAGCATGAGGTGAGGCATGACAAGAGCAGTGCGGGGGGACTGTACTGTGAGGCATGATGGGAGCATTGTGAGGCATGAAGTAAGCAGATTGACGTGTGAGGGGGAGTAGTATGAGGGGAGCAATGTGAGGCATGATGGGAGGGAGGAGTGGGAGACATGAGGGGGAGAATATGATGTGAGGAGTTGGAGGCATGAGGGGGAGAATATGAGGTGAGGAGTGGGAGGCATGAGGGGAAGAATATGAGGTGAGGGGTGGGAGGTATGAGGAGGAGAATATGAGGTGAGGAGTGGGAGGCATGGGGGGAAGAAAAAGGTGAGGAGTGGGAGGCATGGGGGGGAGAATATGAGGTGAGGGGTGGGAGACATGAGGGGAAGAATATGAGGTGAGGGGTGGGAGGCATGGGGGGAGAATATGAGGTGAGGGGTGGGAGGCATGAGGGGAAGAATATGAGGTGAGGGGTGGGAGGCATGAGGGGGAGAATATGAGGTGAGGGGTGGAAGGCATGGGGGGAGAATATGAGGTGAGGGGTGGGAGACATGAGGGGAAGAATATGAGGTGAGGGGTGGGAGGCATGAGGAGGAGAATATGAGGTGAGGGGTGGGAGGCATGAGGGGAAGAATATGAGGTGAGGGGTGGGAGGCATGAGGGGAAGAATATGAGGTGAGGGGTGGGAGGCATGGGGGGAGAATATGAGGTGAGGGGTGGGAGGCATGAGGGGGAGAATATGAGGTGAGGGGTGGGAGGCATGGGGGGAGAATATGAGGTGAGGGGTGGGAGACATGAGGGGAAGAATATGAGGTGAGGAGTGGGAGGTATGAGGAGGAGAATATGAGGTGAGGGGTGGGAGACATGAGGGGAAGAATATGAGGTGAGGGGTGGGAGGTATGAGGAGGAGAATATGAGGTGAGGAGTGGGAGGCATGGGGGGAAGAGTGAGGAGTGGGAGGCATGGGGGGGAAGAATGAGGTGAGGAGTGGGAGGCATGGGGGGAAGAATGAGGTGAGGAGTGGGAGGCATGGGGGGAATAATGAGGTGAGGGGTGGGAGGCATGAGGGGGAGAATGAGGTGAGGGGTGGGAGGTATGAGGAGGAGAATATGAGGTGAGGGGTGGAAGGCATGGGGGGGAGAATGAGCTGAGTGGGAGGCATGGGGTGGAATAATGACGTGAGGGGTGGGAGGCATGAGGGGGAGAATGAGGTGAGGGGTGGGAGGCGTGGGGGGAAGAAAGGTGAGTGGGAGGCATGGGGGGAATATTGAGGTGAGGGGTGGGAGGCATGAGGGGGAGAATATGAGGTGAGGGGTGGGAGGCATGAAGGGGAGAATATGAGGTGGGGGTGGGAGGCATGAGGGGGAGAATATGAGGTGGGGGTGGGAGGCATGAAGGGGAGAATATGAGGTGGGGGTGGGAGGCATGAGGGGAAGAATGAGGTGAGTTGGAAGCATGGGGGGAGAATATGAGGTGAGGGGGGAGGCATGAAGGGGAGAATATGAGGTGAGGGGTCGGAGGCATGAGGGGGAGAATATGAGGTGAGGAGGGGAAGAATATGAGGGGAGGCATGGGGGAGAATATGAGGTGAAGAGTGGGAGGCATGGGGGGATAATATGGGGTGAGGCATGGGGGGAGAATATGATGTGAGGAGTGGGAGTCATGGGAGACGTATGAAATGAGTGGGAGGCATGATGAGAGCAGGGTGAGGTGAAGAATAGGGGGAGCAGGGTAAGGCATGAGGGGAGCAGGGTAAGGCATGAGGGGAACAGTGTGAGGTGAGGAATGGGAGGCATGAGGGGAGCAGGGTGAGGTGAGGAATGGGAGGCATGATGGGAGCCGGGTGAGGTATGATGGGTTCAGTATGAGGTAAGGAGTGTGAAGCATGATGAGAGAACTCGAGGTGAGCAGCAGGGCCCTCCTACTTTCAAGTCTGTCTGTTGTTACCCTGTTTGTTTTATCACTGTCTACAATTGTAAAGCGCAACAGAATCTGCTGCGCTTTATAAGACAATGTAAATAATAATAAATGCTAGATCCAAGTGGCCTAAAGGACCTCCACGTGACTCGCGACCCAGCTCGTCCTCATGAAGGTGTGAAACCAGCTCTCCTGGGAGGTTCGGGTTAGGCTCCTAGGAGAGTTTAGTGTTAGGCTGCAGGACTACGACCCACCGCTCTTTTATACACTGGTTTCTTCCTGCTCCAATCCTGTCTCGGAGCATATGGGACCACCCCTTTCTGATGTCATTGGGTCCAGAGGTCGCTGCTGGCCTCTTCTCCTTTTCTCATCCACTAATAATCATTAGTTAATTTTTTTTGTTACCTGTGGGGACCAGTGTAATTGTTTTTTTTTTTTTTTCATATGGGGGCTTCTTTCTGTGGATTCCAATGTGTTTTTCCCTGTGAGGGTCTGGTGGTGTGCAATTTTGTTGTTTGGTGTGCTGTAAGTCAAAAAATAGATATTCTGAGTGATATCTTTTAAAATATCCTCTAGTGGGTACACTCAATACTGTTAACGATATGTTCTGGTGATTGAGTTACACATGGATTTAGTGTTCACTCTAGATTTTTGGTCGGGCAGGGCGCCGGGGCGGTCCGGGCCCTCCAACGTCACACTTGTGGGCGGTCCCGGGCCGCCGACATCACAAAAGGGGCGTACCCGGGCCGCAACATCATAGAAAGTCGCGGGCCCGGCTGGCGCCGTCACTAAAGAGGGCGGGCCCGGCCGCCGCCGTCACTACAGGGGGTGGACCCGGCCCCACCGAAGGTGCTGTTTCAGCGGGGCGCTGCTAGCGGGGCATGGCGCATTTTGCCTATTAAAAATTGGGCAGGGCGCAGCTGCTAAAACAGCCTAGCGGGAACACTGTGGATTTGCATCTGATTGCAGACCTGCAATATTTTTGTAAGCCTTTCACAGGCTTGCAAGGGGCGAGATTTCACCTGGGCTGTGTGTTGGCTATCTGATTGCTGGGCTCTGCAAATTAGCAGAGAAGTGATCAGGTCGGAATAATCCCCTAAATTATTTGGTTATTTTTAAATGCAGGTGTTGTGGGGCTGCGGGTCCCGTCATGCCTTGCCACAGTTCTGCTATTAGGTAATGCTGGGGCTGTGGTGGGGCATGCTGGGATCTGTGGTTTCGCAGCGGCTGGTGGGCCGCAGGTTGGAAATGCCTGCTCTAGATGGTAAGCTCCTTAGAGCAGGGCCCTCCTGTTCTCACAGCACTCTTCTTGTATTTCAACTACAGCTCTCTTACTCATCTACAATCTATACCTGCATCTATTCTCACTCACTTCCTTATATCTTAGCTGTATTGTGTACTAAGAATCGTGCTTTAATTGTGTTATGTCTAGTTCTGTGTACCCTGTACTGTTCTAATGTGTTCTATAGGTACGGTGCTGGCTGGTGCAATCACCATGTGGCGCCGCTGATTGGCTGCCTGGGTGCTGCACAGCTCAGTAATTATATGTTCCCCATGTCTGCGTCCCTCATTAGAGTACATCTAGTATATATATATATATCTGTACTGTTACTGGCTACCTAGCTGGCTGTGCAATCACCATGTGGCACCGCTGAATGGCTGCCTGGGTGCTGCACAGCTCAGTAATTATATGTTCCCCATGTCTGTGTCCCTCATTAGAGTACATCTAGTATATATAGCAGTACTGTTACTGGCTACCTATCTGGCTGTGCAATCACCATGTGGCGCCGCTGAATGGCGGCCTGGGTGCTGCACAGCTCAGTAATTATATTTTCCCCATGTCTGTGTCCCTCATTAGAGTACATCTAGTATATATGGCTACCTAGCTGGCTGTGCAATCACCATGTGGCGCCGCTGATTGGCTGCCTGGGTGCTGCACAGCTCAGTAATTATATGTTCCCCATGCTCGTGTCCCTTATTAGAATGCATCTTGTGCATATCTGTACGTGTGATGTATATCTGTACTGCCATTGTTGCCTGTTCCTTGTACTGATAACCCTTTGTATTACAGTATGTGCATTGTTATTTTTAATGTCTGTAAAGCGCCTTGAGTCCTGTTGGAGAAAGTGCGCTACATAAATAAAACTTACTTACTTACTTTATTACCTCTCTTTTACAGATAGGTAGCCACAGTAATTAGAAAAGTTCCTGTGACACTTAAACCACCGGGCAGCAAGTTGTCAATGATACATGTGCAAGTAGGTCAAAGCATATCTTGTATATACTTTTGGTTTTGTGTGTTCTCTTGTTATATTTTGTAACGTACAGTATGGGGCTGTTTGATGAGAGGATATCTAGAATGTTAATTTATTCATTCGTTTTACCCAGTTAGCCACACCCCACAGAACTAGGCACACCACAAAGATGGTGGTGGAGCGCTTACCTATATAAAATACAACAGAATAACTGATCAATTGGGTATCACATATAAAAATGTAGTAAATTTATTTAAAAAAACAACAACTAATGAACGTATAATTCGCAAAATGAAATATCATAAACGATTCTCCTGGTTACAGGAACAGGTAAAATATATATATGCACTGATAAAATTACGATTAGCAGGACTGTGGAAGATTATACTTAGTGTCAGTCCCGCTTGTTTCTATTGGGGCTCCGTTCTGGTGATTATACGTGGTCTCCCATTTTGTAATCCATATAGAAACTGGTATTGTGGGTATCCATAAACCTGGCTGGAAATCCTATGGCTTGTTCCTGATGGAATGAGGAGCAGATCTCCCTGTCTGTAAGCCGTCGCCTCTCCAATAATAAGCAGGTGGCGGTGTCCCGGATGGAAATGTCCAGTTAGGAGGATATAGGTAAATGTAGGGATCCAAGATGAAGAAGTTTTATAGGGGAGCTGGTCCAAGTGGGATGCAGAATAAAAGTCCAGTGTCCAACATGCAGGTGCAACCCAACGTGTTTCGTTGTTCTCTGACAACTTTTTCAAAATACCTTTGAAAAAGTTGTCAGAGAACAACGAAACACGTTAGGTGTTATAATGGAGAGTGATAAACAACCAGCCAATCAGCTCCTACCTGTCGTTTTTCAAACCCAGTCTGTAACATGACAGGTAGGAGCTGATTGGCTGGCTGTTTATCACTCTCAACTGTCTCATTTTTTTGAAGCTTGATACATCTGGCCGGTCAATAAGTCAGGTAATCGTGAACAATAAATTCAGTAAATAGTTGTCAGGCATGGAAAGGATGGTTTTTCCATAATGGGTGCATCAATCCCATGACCTCAGTGCTGTAAGCATTACACCATCTGTACTGCCCCACACCTTCTGTACTGCCTCAGATGTTGGGTGTAGCCTTTCATCAGCCACCGCCACAAAGCCTATGCCGCATCCCCAATAAGGCGTAGATATCAGTCTTGCATTTCCAACTCCGTCTGTCCGACCACTGCTCCACTCTCACCCAATGCTGATTTCGATGTTAATAAATTAATGCTGTGGTGATCTTTAAGGAAACCCATATGTTCAACCACATTCTGCAAGCTCATAAAATAATATTTAGGGAGCTGTGTTACACACATCATAAATGAAATATACGGCTGCTGCAATAGCAGATCCAAGAATATTTTTTATTTTTTAACTATGTATAAACCTTGGCTGCCGAATATGGCAAAGGAGCAGATATTGTCTTTTCTTATCATCATATTTATTTCCCAAACTTGGGGCCTGATTCAGAGATGTACGCAAGCCCGACAGACTCTATGGCCCTTATTCTGAATGAGTCGGATGGCTCTGAATGCGGATGGACGGTCGATGGTTGGTGTTTACGCATGTGCAGAGGCGTATCTGCGCATGTGCGAACGCCTCACACGTACGAACACGGCGTGAGGTCCATGCAGAAAATTATCATACGGAACCATCCGAGCAGGGGGTGGAGGGGGGCGTGAAGGGCTGTTTGGGCTCATTACCATATGCGTATGCCCCGCGTTTCATGGGCGTTCCCATGAAAACGCTGAGCGTAGTACGTATGGTAATCCGGTGCTGACGCACGTGTGGGGGCGGACAGCTGACATAGCCGGATGCCAACTGCCCGCCCATATCCCTGCTTTCATACGGAAAAATATCCGAGTGTTCTGGAGCACTCGGAGCTGTCTCAGTCCATCATTCGATGATCGGCGACCAATCGGAGGATGGGGGAGGTTCCCACAGATGGAGGAGGTGTTCACATGAAGCATCCACTCGCGGTCCGTTCGCTCGGCGTCTTACCGCATTCGGACGGTGTGAGCGATCCGTACGGTAGGCGGGGCTAAGAAATACGCATCCCTCCGATTCAACTAGAATAAGGGCCCATGTGCAGTTACACCGGCCGTCCTGGGCTGGCATGTTCATGCATGTGATCCGATGCTGGGTCTTCGGACACAGCAGCGAATCTTGGAAGCTTGCAGGAGGCATCTTTCTACACAAGACGCCTGCTGTCATATTTTTGTACAGCAGCTGCGTCCAAAGGCATTTTAACAGTTTAAGCGTAGGCAACGTATACCCCTTTCACACAGCACATGAACGCACAACAACCTGGGAAACTGGTCAGTGTCAAAGGGTCCTGGAAGCGACCAACGCGGGTCCAGGGGCAGTGTGAATGGGTATCCTGGGTCAATGCGACCCGGATCCCATTCACTACACTGTAAAGGCACCTCTGGGAGATGCTGACATCGCCTCCAAATTACTTCACCTGCCCGGCTTTATGCTGGGTCCAGGGCCGGCTCTACCACTAGGCAGCTTTAGGCAGCTGCCTAGGGCGCCAGGATCTAAGGGGGCGCCACCAAGTCTGCCTACCAAAAAATCAAGGATGTCTGTGAGGATCCTTGTTGTACTTAATGCAGGCGACTGCTGTGAAACCTCTACAACCTCATCTCCATACTTTCTCTTGAGGCATACTTCCCTATTTTGCTGCCCTCTCTTCCTGTACTCTGTTGTGGGTGGCAAAGGGTAGGGCGCTCGGGGCCTCCAGAGAAAGCAGGGGTTTTGCCCACCTACCTGGGGGGCTGGGAGAACCACTGAATTTTGGGAGGCTCCCTGCCATTCCAGAATGTTAGGCAAGTATGCATTAAGGGGTTGGAAAATGGTTATTGGTGGCAGTATGGGGGGGGGGGGGGGGGTGCGCCAGTAGGTTGAAGTTTTGCCTAGGGTGCTGAGAAGCCTTACACCAGCCCTGGCTGGGTCATGCTGCTAGTGCGAAATCGCTTTCAAGCGTGGTCACAGCCGGGATTTTGTACCCGGCTTGTAAGCGCTTTCAAGTGTGAAAGGGGTATTAAATGTTTTCTCAGTCAGAATGATTATGCCATCTGTGCCGAAGCTGAGATATCCTTAAAACCAGGACTGTCTAAATGTCTGTGCTGACCGAATTTGAGAAACCTGGCCTGATACAATACTGTACCAAACAAGCTAGTAAATGTTAAAATGGTTAAAGTCTGAGATGACTTTATTTAATTGGGTTCTGCAGCCCATGGCCTGCAGCTGGTATTATTGAGCAGATTAATGTATCTTCTTGATCCATTCATTGATATATTTGTACCTATGTCATTTAATTGACAAGCAAATTAACATATCCGCTCACGGCTCATTTCTAGGCTGTGGCTAGAACCCTGAAAACAAAACCAGGCCTGGCCCTCAATACGCAAATCTTCAGGGCATTTGTGGAGGCATATGTATCATTTACACCCTCATGGTCATCTACCCAAACAGAATGGGTGTTATTTTTCCTGCGACCAGACGCTAGGGTGACCAGTCCTTCCGCCACTAGTATTTAGCCTTTCAATCTTTATTAATAAGAATATACAAAAATTACAGAATATTAAGAGAGCGCACATGCGACAGTAACATTTTCAACACAGTTAATAATTTATTAATATAGTTCATACATATTAATCACAACAATAAAAATCAATAATTACTAATATAAAATATATACATAAAAAGCATTAAAAACAGTGGGGGAAAAAACTACAGCCTTATCTGGTCAGATTATTATGGTTTATCAACACAATAAGCCATTATGACATATAATCAAGGAATTGCAAAGAGCACAAGGATTATTAATCTCGCCGTCTTGTTTGCAGTGATCTTGATGATAATAACATATCATCCAGACTGATTTTGTTCCTTTTATTTATTTGTTAATTATTGGCAAGGTGTTTGTGTTCAGACGGCCAGAGTTTAAGCAGGTAGCTCAGTTATAAATATATTATATATTTTATACCCCCTTGGCAACGAGCAAGCATTTTTAAGGAAAGGCAGGGCTGACCCAGGTTAAGTGTAAATGGTGCAGACCCAGGTCCAAACCAGGTCGAAGTGCTGTGTAAATGGGGTATAAAGCAGGGTCAGACCCTGGAAACTCCAGCGTTCAAAGACCAGGGTCCGACCAGGGTTTTTGGTGTAAAAGGGGTATTAGTTAACAATTAGCGGCCATATGGAGAAGTCTTATGCTGTATAATGAGGTGTTACCTTTGCGATTGCTGACTCATTGTTGTCCCCTCCGTTATTATTTGTATTCCACTCAAAAAGTTGCTTGCTTTGTACACCGGACAAGACCAAAGCACTGGAAGTTTAGTAAAGGGTAGGGTGAAAGTGTGTATAGTGGCTGCTGTCCGTAGTATCAGACCGCAGTTGGAGACCAGCTCACTGCGTCCGTGAGCCGTCCGCACACACTCGCAGGGCAGCCGAGAGGGGGGGGCGGCTACTAATTACCTGGGCCCAGGCTTGCTGGAGGCCCTGGTCCGACCCCTCCCTTCACCCTCCGTCCCTCCTGTGTAGAAACAGCAGCACACACTTCTACAACGGAATGGGATCATTCGTCAGACTGCATTTAGGTCTACACCATTAGGTCGACTTGTATTTAGGTCGACCTGACTGAAGGTCGACATTGGTTAGGTCAACATGTGTTAGGTCGACAGGTGTTAGGTCGACAGGTATAAGGTTGACAGGGTCATTAGGTCGACAGTGAAAAAGTCTACATTTTTTTTGTTTAAAAAAATATATTTTACATTTTTCAAGCGTCGACAGAGTCAATATAGCACCGCATCCCCTCGCATGGCTCGCTGCGCTTGCCATGCTTCGGGCACGGTGCCTCGCTACGCTTGGCACACTATTTTATTCTCCCACCACGCCCTAGTGGATGGTAGGGCATGAAATACCGCCTGTCGGCACATGTTGACTCATAAAACAGTCAAATGACCACATGTCGACCTTTTGAATGTCGACCTTCCACGTGTCGACCTAATGACCCTGTCGACCTTATAAAAGTCGACCTAATGACTCTGTCGACCTAATTACCCTGTCGACCTAAGCCATGTCGACCTTTAGTCATGTCGACCTAAATGCAGGTCGACCTAAATACAGGTCGACCTAGTGGTATAGACCTAATGCTTGTAGACCTAAATGCTGTAGACAATATGACCGTATCCCTCTACAACAGGGGTGTCAAACTCAAATTCATCAGGGGCCGCATCAGCAGTTTGGTCACCCTCAAAGGGCCGCTGTATAATAATAATAATGCAATGACACCACAGGCTGCTCCCGCTGTATAATAATAATGCAATGACACCACAGGCTGCTCCCGCTGTATAATAATAATGCAATGACACCACAGGCTGCTCCCGCTGTATAATGTTCATTTTCTTTGGAATGGGATGGGTCCGATAATAAAGATACCTTTATGAACGTAGAAACACGTAGGCTGGCGGCGGCTGCGCGGGCCACATGACGAGGTCTGTCGGGCCGGATTTGGCCCGCGGGCCTTGTGTTTGACACCCGTGCTCTACAACATGTGCTGTGCTGACAGCAGGCTCAGCATGAGTGTCTCACTGACAGCGTGAGAGGTCATGCTGAGCCTGCTGTCAGCACAGCACATGCTGTAGATGTGTGCTGCTGCTGAGATTACAGTTTTTAGAGTTTTCTTTTCACCAACGTTTGACACCCTTAACACAGGACTGAATCTATCCGAGGGATTTATGGCCCACTACAACATCTGAGGAATCTGGCCCAGAGAGAGTTAAGGCCCCCATACACTAGCCGATTTTGGTCAGATTTCTGCCAGATCAGTCGGATCTGGCAGAAATCGGACCAAAATCGGCTAGTTTGGATGTCCCCTCAGATCCGATGCGCGGTCCCGTGCGCATCGGATCTGCGTCGGGTGGTCGGACCTGCTGCACGTCCGACCACCCGACTTGGGACCTAGTGCGGCGGTAGAGGGAGCAGGGGGGGCTGGGGACGCTGCGGGGGACACAGGCGGCATAGAGCCGCGCAGGGGGAGACGGCGGGAGCTGTCAGTATTGAATAAAAAAAAAAAAAGCCCATACAATGCATGGGCGGCCTGTGATTGGCTGAGCGCTCTCTCAGCCAGTCAGCAATTGGCTGAGAGAGCGCTCAGCCAATCACAGGCAGCCCATTCATTGTATAGGCTTTTTTTTTCTACCATTGACAGCTCCGAGTCCCGCCGGCTCCCCCTGCCCGGCTCTATGCCGCCTGTGTCCCCCGCAGCGTCCCCAGCCACCCCCGCTCCCTCTACCGCCTTGCCGCACAGACGCTGGGGGGACACAGACGTGTCACCCGCAGCGTCCCCAGCCCCCCTGCTCCCGCCTCGCCGCACAGACGCTGGGGGGACACAGACGTGTCCCCCGCAGCGTCCCCAGCCCCCCCTGCTCCCTCTACCGCCTCGCTGCACAGACGCTGGGGGGACACAGACGTGTCACCCGCAGCGTCCCCAGCCCCCCCTGCTCCCTCTACCGCCTCGCCGCACAGACGCTGGGGGGACACAGACGCTGTCCCCCGCAGCGTCCCCAGCAGCGGGGGACACAGAGTCCCCAGCCCCCCCCCCCCTGCTCCCCGGGTTTTTTTACATGTGATAAATCGAGACGATTTATCACATGTAAAAAATGGCACATCAAGTGCCAGTCTAATCAAGCTCCCCCGGGGAGCAGCCGGGGAAGCTCAGGGGGAAGTCGGGGGCGACTTGTCCTAAGGACAAGTCGCCCTAGTGTATGGGGGCCTTTAGGGCATCGGAGCTCTAATGCGGGGTACACACCAGGACGACCCGCTCACGATGCACATCGTGAGCGGGTCGTCAGTGTCTCGTCCGACCCGCTCACGATGACGCGGGAGGGCACGACCCGCTCACGATGTGCACCGTGAGCGGGTCCGATCCGATGGCGACCCGCACCCGGTTCTATGGTCGTCATTGAGATCCTACCTGCAGCAGGTAGGATCTCAATAACGACCGACCGACCCGCGGGACCGCGCATCGGATCGGAATCGCTCCACACCAGGTCAGAAAAGGGCCCAATCAGCACACAATCTACATCCGATTGATCGGAATTGGATCTAGATTGTGCTGATCGGGCCCTAGTCGTCCTGGTGTGTACCTAGCAACTCTGGTCTGTCATCAACTTAGAGACAATAAAACTTTCACACTACTTATCTACAAACTAATTAAGGACTCAATTTACAAGCTCATTCTGTTATTTTGTTTTGTTTTGATCTTAAGAATGTCCATCTATCACATCTTGTTCCTACTCTGCTGTGTATATATATGTGGTTCTTCACACACCTTGTTATACCATGCCTGAGGAAGAGACCTAAGAAGTCTCGAAAGCTTGCATTTTAACAACATTTATTTTTGTTAGCCATTAAAAGGTATCATATTTGCTAGATTGCTATTTTGTTTGGTACTTGTTTCCTAGAACGGCCACAACGATTTAGATCGTTGTGGTCGTAAGATAAAAAATCGGATCGATCGCATCGCATGCAATTTGGTCGCATACGATGCGACCGATCCGATCGGCCGATTTTTCACCCGATTTTTTTTTTTTTTTCACCAGATTTTTTTAAATTGCCCCCCCAAATGTTAATAAGTGTGCTAGACCCCACGATAGACGTGAACCCGAAGCGTGGCGAGCGCAGCGAGCCCGCGAGGGGCGGCGGTGCGCGTCCTCCGACCTTTTCATTCCCCTACTATCCACTAGGGCGTGGAGTGAGAATATAATAGTGTGGCGAGCGCAGCGAGCCACCGAGCCCGAAGCGTGGCGAGCGCAGCGAGCCCCGCGAGGGGACGCGTTTAACTTCACAGGTATACGCGTCCCCTCGCGGGGCTCGCTGCGCTCGCCACGCTTCGGGCTCGGTGGCTCGCTGCGCTCGCCACACTATTATATTCTCACTCCACGCCCTAGTGGATAGTAGGGGAATGAAAAGGTCGGAGGACGCGCACCGCCGCCCCTCGCGGGCTCGCTGCGCTCGCCACGCTTCGGGTTCACGTCTATCGTGGGGTCATGGCGGGCACATAAAAAATGTGAAATGGGTCATATTGGCCCATTTCACCTTTTTTATCATTTTTCCCTATGTGAGATGGACTTAATCAAGTCCATCTCATCTTGTGCCATTATAATGGCACAAGACCGACCGATTTCAATGTTAAAAGATTTTTTAACATTGAAGTCTATGGAAAAATCGGGTCAATCGGTCGGTCGCATCGCGGCCGATTTTAATTGGTCGCGACCGACCGATTGACCCGATTTCTGTCAATCAAAGTGAAAAAATTGTTAAAAATCGGCCACATCGTGAGGATCGTGTCCCTTAATTAAGAGCCACGATCACTCACGATTGTGGCCGTTCTAGGAAACAAGTACCTTTTGTTTTTCTCACTGAGGAACAATAAAACTTTTCTTTCACCCTCCTCTAAACATGTTGGGGGCGTGGCCTAAGTGCGGGAGGTGCCCACACTTAGGCCACGCCCCCAAAATTTTACCGGGGCCCGGCATT
Organism: Crinia signifera; assembly: GCF_055691185.1. Taxonomy (NCBI): domain Eukaryota; kingdom Metazoa; phylum Chordata; class Amphibia; order Anura; family Myobatrachidae; genus Crinia; species Crinia signifera. The sequence continues at coordinate 272,133,068 of NC_139222.1, forward strand.
CCTCTCGGCTGCCCTGCACACTCGGCTGGTGGTGGACACTAGTGGGGGAACAGACTTACGGCCGCTGCTTATAGAACCCTGCCTTCTCCGTGCAGGTGAAGCCACTGCACACAGGCTGGGTGGATAACAAGTCCAATGTCCGTACAGGTGCGCTGGAGTCCCTTAGATGCAGGCAATCGCTGGCAACAATACCCATTGTCGCATCAGGTGTCAATGCCTGAAAAAGGTGGTCCCTTGACGCGTTTCTCCGTCATTAAATGTGACGGTTTCCTCAGAAGATGACCTCATGTGGCAGAGGAGTCATTTTTAAAGAACTGCCGACCAATCAGAATAATATAGTCATTAAGAACACCTATACCTAATCAACCAGCCTTGCAGCTGATGTTACAATCATACCAAATAGCTCAATGCAGTATTTATAGCTATTAGTGTTACAAAGTTTTCTAACAATATTTATATCTATATGAATGGAGAGGACATTAGTATAAAAATAAGAAACAACATAGAAACATTTTAACAGACAATTGCAAAGTACTTATTGGTTCTCTACGAGCATGTAAAGCCAGTGCTTGGCAGCAGTACAGACTGTATGAAAGGTATCTAGTCGATGGGGCAACAGGGTCTATCCCAGGGTGACGGAACCTTTGGCTCCCAGCTGTCGCTGAACTATCCATCCCAGCATGCCCTGCTACAGTTTTGCGATTTTGCCATTCTAAAACTGCTGCAGGGCATGCTGGGATGTGTAGTTCAACAACAGCTCTAGACCAAAGTTCCCCATCCTGTGTCTAGGCCAAGTGTCAATAGGTTGACCATTATTGGTCGAAACTGAGTAGGTCGACACGTGGAAAAGGTTGGCATGCAATAGGTGGCCATGTCACCGTTTGATACAGGAGAAGGTTGACACAAGTGTTTCATGCGCCCCTGGGGCTATGCTTCAGATCGGTTGGGGGGTACTCAAAAAGAATATTGTTAATGGCGGAAGAAGAGGAAGAAGTCTCCACCAGCGTCTCCTCGTGCTTTTGCATGACCAGCAATCCACTGGAAGCTACCTGCCCTCAGACATCAGCGTTCATCTGCCCCGCACAGATATTGGGGGAGGAAACAGCGGCATTAATCCTACAGGTGTTTGCGGGAACCCCTGGATACAGTACACAGCCAGCGGCCGGACACAGAGGGACCCGATTCCTGACCAAACACTACTCCTCCGCTACTCCTTAATATACTGTAAGGACACGCACACCACTCACTTCCACTCCACTCGTAAGTACTGTGGATATTTCAAGTTGGGTGGCGGGGGTACTCATAAATGAGAAGCCTAATGAAGGGGTACGGGAGAGAAAAAAGGTAGAGAACCGCGGACATAGAGTAAGAATATAATAGTCTGCCAAAGGCAGCAAGCCATGCGAGGAGACGTGTTACACTAATTGGGGGTGCATGTCAACCAATGGTGATCGACACCAAAAAAGGAGAAACACTCATGTAAATCTTTTCCTGTGTCGACCATTTCTATATCAATATTTTGCGTGTGTCAACCCTCAATTTAGACCTAGTGACTGACATCCTTTTCAATGTGTCGACCAATTGCCTGACGACCAATAGTGTTCCTTCTGCTGACTTACTGTATATCTCTGAGCGGGAAATGGTCATTAGGTCGACACCACTAAGTTAATAGGTTGACATGAGTCTAGGTCAACATGGGTTTAAGTCGACCGGTCATTAGGTCGACATGGCCGACCTAGACCCATGTCGACTTTTCCGCATGTCAACCTAGTGCTGTCAACCCTAATCACTGTCGACACACTTATGGTCGACCAAATGATCTACACCCCTCAGCAGCCCTGACACTGAGCAATGTGGTTTCCATAAATGGATTTACATCACAACATTTCAGGCATGGGTTTTATTAATCCTTTAAAATGTGATTTGAACCGTAGCATTATCAGCGGCCCGGCCACCCTGCCTCAAAGAACTGGCTGCCTAAAAGTAGGCAACCCTGCAATGATTAGATCTTCCTAATGATTAGGTATCCAGCAGTACCGCTGTGCTTCTCTGCGCTGTTCTTAGGTATCCAGCAGTACCGATGTGCTTCTCTGTGCTGTTCCGCTGTGCTTCTCTGCGCTGTTCCTAGGTATCCAGCAGTACCGCTGTGCTTCTCTGCGCTGTTCCTAGGTATCCAGCAGTACCGCTGTGCTTCTCTGTGCTGTTCCTAGGTATCCAGCAGTACCGCTGTGCTTCTCTGTGCTGTTCCTAGGTATCCAGCAGTACCGCTGTGCTTCTCTGTGCTGTTCCCAGGTATCCAGCAGTACCACTGTGCTTCTCTGCGCTGTTCCTAGGTATCCAGCAGTACCGCTGTGCTTCTCTGCGCTTTTCCTAGGTATCCAGCAGTACCGCTGTGCTTCTCTGCGCTGTTCCTAGGTATCCAGCAGTACCGCTGTGCTTCTCTGCGCTGTTCCTAGGTATCCAGCAGTATCGCTGTGCTTCTCTGCTCTGTTCCTAGGTATCCAGCAGTACCGCTGTGCTTCTCTGTGCTGTTCCCAGGTATCCAGCAGTACCGCTGTGCTTCTCTGCGCTGTTCCTAGGTATCCAGCAGTACTGCTGTGCTTCTCTGCGCTGTTCCTAGGTATCCAGCAGTACCGCTGTGCTTCTCTGCGCTGTTCCTAGGTATCCAGCAGTACCGCTGTGCTTCTCTGTGCTGTTCCTAGGTATCCAGCAGTACCACTGTGCTTCTCTGTGCTGTTCCCAGGTATCTCACATTACCACTGTGCTTCTCTGTGCTGTTCCCAGGTATCCAGCAGTACCGCTGTGCTTCTCTGTGCTGTTCCTAGGTATCCAGCAGTACCACTGTGCTTCTCTGTGCTGTTCCCAGGTATCTCACATTACCACTGTGCTTCTCTGTGCTGTTCCCAGGTATCCAGCAGTACCGCTGTGCTTCTCTGTGCTGTTCCTAGGTATCCAGCAGTACCGCTGTGCTTCTCTGCGCTGTTCCTAGGTATCCAGCAGTACCGCTGTGCTTCTCTGTGCTGTTCCTAGGTATCCAGCAGTACCGCTGTGCTTCTCTGCGCTGTTCCTAGGTATCCAGCAGTACCGCTGTGCTTCTCTGTGCTGTTCCTAGGTATCCAGCAGTACCGCTGTGCTTCTCTGCGCTGTTCCTAGGTATCCAGCAGTACCGCTGTGCTTCTCTGCGCTGTTCCTAGGTATCCAGCAGTACCGCTGTGCTTCTCTGTGCTGTTCCTAGGTATCCAGCAGTACCACTGTGCTTCTCTGTGCTGTTCCCAGGTATCTCACATTACCACTGTGCTTCTCTGTGCTGTTCCCAGGTATCCAGCAGTACCGCTGTGCTTCTCTGTGCTGTTCCTAGGTATCCAGCAGTACCACTGTGCTTCTCTGTGCTGTTCCCAGGTATCTCACATTACCACTGTGCTTCTCTGTGCTGTTCCCAGGTATCCAGCAGTACCGCTGTGCTTCTCTGTGCTGTTCCTAGGTATCCAGCAGTACCGCTGTGCTTCTCTGCGCTGTTCCTAGGTATCCAGCAGTACCGCTGTGCTTCTCTGTGCTGTTCCTAGGTATCCAGCAGTACCGCTGTGCTTCTCTGCGCTGTTCCTAGGTATCCAGCAGTACCGCTGTGCTTCTCTGTGCTGTTCCTAGGTATCCAGCAGTACCGCTGTGCTTCTCTGCGCTGTTCCTAGGTATCCAGCAGTACCGCTGTGCTTCTCTGCGCTGTTCCTAGGTATCCAGCAGTACCGCTGTGCTTCTCTGCGCTGTTCCTAGGTATCCAGCAGTACCACTGTGCTTCTCTGTGCTGTTCCCAGGTATCTCACATTACCACTGTGCTTCTCTGTGCTGTTCCCAGGTATCCAGCAGTACCGCTGTGCTTCTCTGTGCTGTTCCTAGGTATCCAGCAGTACCACTGTGCTTCTCTGTGCTGTTCCCAGGTATCTCACATTACCACTGTGCTTCTCTGTGCTGTTCCCAGGTATCCAGCAGTACCGCTGTGCTTCTCTGTGCTGTTCCTAGGTATCCAGCAGTACCGCTGTGCTTCTCTGCGCTGTTCCTAGGTATCCAGCAGTACCGCTGTGCTTCTCTGTGCTGTTCCTAGGTATCCAGCAGTACCGCTGTGCTTCTCTGCGCTGTTCCTAGGTATCCAGCAGTACCGCTGTGCTTCTCTGTGCTGTTCCTAGGTATCCAGCAGTACCGCTGTGCTTCTCTGCGCTGTTCCTAGGTATCCAGCAGTACCGCTGTGCTTCTCTGCGCTGTTCCTAGGTATCCAGCAGTACCGCTGTGCTTCTCTGCGCTGTTCCTAGGTATCCAACAGTACCGCTGTGCTTCTCTGCTCTGTTCCTAGGTATCCAGCAGTACTGCTGTGCTTCTCTGCGCTGTTCCTAGGTATCCAGCAGTACCGCTGTGCTTCTCTGTGCTGTTCCTAGGTATCCAGCAGTACCACTGTGCTTCTCTGTGCTGTTCCCAGGTATCCAGCAGTACCGATGTGCTTCTCTGTGCTGTTCCTAGGTATCCAGCAGTACCGCTGTGCTTCTCTGTGCTGTTCCCAGGTATCCAGCAGTACCGCTGTGCTTCTCTTTGCTGTTCCTAGGTATCCAGCAGTACCGCTGTGCTTCTCTGCTCTGTTCCTAGGTATCCAGCAGTACCACTGTGCTTCTCTGCGCTGTTCCTAGGTATCCAGCAGTACCACTGTGCTTCTCTGCTCTGTTCCTAGGTATCCAGCAGTACCGCTGTGCCTCTCTGTGCTGTTCCCAGGTATTCAGCAGTACCGCTGTGCTTCTCTGCGCTGTTCCTAGGTATCCAGCAGTACCGCTGTGCTTCTCTGTGCTGTTCCTAGGTATCCAGCAGTACCGCTGTGCTTCTCGGCGCAGTTCCTAGGTATCCAGCGGTACCGCTGTGCTTCTCTGCGCTGTTCCTAGGTATCCAGCAGTACCGCTGTGCTTCTCTGCGCTGTTCCTAGGTATCCAGCAGTACCGCTGTGCTTCTCTGCGCTGTTCCTAGGTATCCAGCAGTACCGCTGTGCTTCTCTGCGCTGTTCCTAGGTATCCAGCAGTACCGCTGTGCTTCTCTGCGCTGTTCCTAGGTATCCAGCAGTACCGCTGTGCTTCTCTGCGCTGTTCCTAGGTATCCAGCAGTACCGCTGTGCTTCTCTGCGCTGTTCCTAGGTATCCAGCAGTACCGCTGTGCTTCTCTGCGCTGTTCCCAGGTATCCAGCAGTACCGATGTGCTTCTCTGTGCTGTTCCTAGGTATCCAGCAGTACCGCTGTGCTTCTCTGTGCTGTTCCCAGGTATCCAGCAGTACCGCTGTGCTTCTCTTTGCTGTTCCTAGGTATCCAGCAGTACCGCTGTGCTTCTCTGCTCTGTTGCTAGGTATCCAGCAGTACCGCTGTGCTTCTCTGCTCTGTTCCTAGGCATCCAGCAGTACCGCTGTGCTTCTCTGCGCTGTTCCTAGGTATCCAGCAGTACCGCTGTGCTTCTCTGCTCTGTTCCTAGGTATCCAGCAGTACCGCTGTGCTTCTCTGCTCTGTTCCTAGGTATCCAGCAGTACTGCTGTGCTTCTCTGCTCTGTTCCTAGGTATCCAGCAGTACCGCTGTGCTTCTCTGTGCTGTTCCTAGGTATCCAGCAGTACCGCTGTGCTTCTCTGTGCTGTTCCTAGGTATCCAGCAGTACCGCTGTGCTTCTCTGTGCTGTTCCTAGGTATCCAGCAGTACCGCTGTGCTTCTCTGTGCTGTTCCCAGGTATCCAGCAGTACCGCTGTGCTTCTCTGTGCTGTTCCTAGGAGTCAGGTCTACCTTCCATATCTTACATTTCGGCCCAATTCAGACCTACTGGCTAGGCTGCGCATATATATTTGATTGTAAATGCTGCCCCGCAGGTCTGTAAGGCCCCCACCGGAGAGATCATCAGACTCGAGACTCACCTCTGCTTTTAGAATACCAAATGCTTAACTCAAATGTTTGTACTCTGTTAATCCTTCATGTGTTTATTTTGTATCCGTGTGTATTTTAATTTGCAAATGTAAAACGCTTGTGGCCGAATCAATTAGCCGCAAACCCCCGGCAGTCATGGGTGGTAGTAATCATCTTGTTTTCTGTAGTGTAATTTGTCTTTGTCGCTCTCTCCCCTTTTATGACTCTGACACCGGACCTCATTCAGGTCCGGTTGCAAGAGCGCACACCAGTGCAAGGTTCTAAATATCATGGCCGCTTCCTGGCCAAAGACCAACCCATTCGCTGCAATTTCCACTTGCGAGAAGCCGCTTCCCGAGCTTGAATTCCTGCACTGTCTGTTTTTCTTACATAGGTGATATTTCCCCCTTAATTCACACTTCCTATAGAAGCCATTAGCGTCTAATTGCTTATGTTTACAACTTGTCATAATTACTTAATAGTGTTGCAGGTTATGTAAGCTGCGCCCTGGGACGCAGAGGGCTCTCGACAAGGATGCAGCTGTTGAACGTGCTGGGTTGGTTGTAGATATTCTGTACACATGGAGCTGCGCGAAGCACTGGGGTCGGGGCTAGTTTAACACTAGGTGCATTGTACTTAACCTCTCTGTGCAGGATCATTCTCGACAACTTATTGCTTGTGGCGTTGGCGTTCCGTCATCTAAAGTTTCATTGTTTTTCAGCCTCCACAGAGCAGGAAAGTATCTTTAAGGTAACTAATGTAGCTGTAAAACGTTTACAAGATGTACACGACACTTCCCCGTGACGCACTGACATATATCACACAAGCCTACAGTGTTTACTTGCTTGTCATGTGTTTAATAATGAATATTCGTTCCAAAATGTTGCCAAATGTCAACACGCACACACACACACACACACACACACACACACACACACACACACACACACACACACACACACACACACACACACACACACACACACACTGCTATAAAACCCTCAAGTGTAAAGGTTATTCTGGGGGAGATGTGTCAAGCCTGGGAGACAGATAAATAGGAGAAGGGTCGGTAGTGGGCGATATGATCACGAGGTGGCCCTATTTAGGTGGACATGAATTAGGTTGAGCACCGAAGGTTGACAGGCCTCAGTTCGACACCTGAAATAGGTGGACATGGCTATGGTCGACCGGGTTGGAAGGTCGACCAAGAATTAGTTTGACAATGGGAAGGTCGACATTAGTTTTTCATGTTTTTTCTCTCGTGCCAACAGGTGGAATTTCATGCCCTACCATCCAGTATGGCATGGCGGGAGAAGCATCTAGTGTGTCGACACAGCAAGGCACCGTGCCTGAAGCATGGCAAGCGAATCATGCCATGAGAGGGGACTCGGTGTCCATGTCGACTATGTCGACATTTGGAACAATTACAAAAAAAAACTCGTCGACCTTGCCATTGTTGACCTAATGCTTGTGTTGACATTGTTGACCTTAGACACGCCAACCTATTTCAGGTGTCTGTTGACCTTCAGTGGTGTGCATGCGCGGTCATCCATTAATGGCTCGGGCTAGGGCCCTATATTTCGGCATTGACAAAAGGTCGTCATGAGTGTAGCATTTTCTTTGGTGTCAATGTCGACACCTGGTCATGTGGACCCCATATTAGTGTGGCCTGTAACCTCAATTGGGGCAGTTACCATTCCCAATAATCAATGGTAAAGTATAAAAATTTCCCAAAAATTAAGAAAACAAATATCTGAAAAACTCACGTTGACTTTGTTCACGTGTCGATCATTGCCATGTTGACTATGTTCTGTCAATCTTTTGTCGATGTCGATCTTGTGGCGTCGTCCTATTGATTGTCGACCCGACCTTCTGTATCATCCGGATTCCTCCCAAAGCAATTAATCAGCCTCTGTCATTTCAGAGACTGTGCTAGATAAGTGGCAGAAGCTGATTGGTTGCTTTGGAAACTGACGAGACTCGATACCTCTCCCTGTGTGTATAAGCAGCACATTAAAGTGTAAATGACCATTGTTTGCTAAGTTCTAAAGAATTTGAACCAGCGACGGCTGCTGAGCTAATGTAGTGGAGGGGATGATCGCTACATACATCCGATACATATATCTAAACGTTTATAAATCTATTCATCTAATTTATCTCTTCTGCCACTCCCCTTCGGCAAAATCTGCGCTGGCTCCCATTCCCCTACAGGATTCTCTTCAAACTCCTCACCCTCACATACAGGGCCATCTCTAATTCCATTGCTCCCTACATCTCCAAACTCATCTCCATTCATACTTCCTCCCAATCTCTATGGCCAGCCAATTACCATACTCTGGCCACTGCCTCCCATGCTCCAGTCCAAGATTTTACCCGTGCTGCAACCCCTTCAGTGGAGCGCACTCTCCCTGCTCCATTAGACTCTCTCCGACCTTACAAAGATTCAAATGGGCACTGAAAACCCACCTATTCATCAAAGCCTACCCTTCCGCTGTAAAACCTAGTCCTGAGGCTGCTCCTCCAACCCCCTGGCGCATGCGTCAGACGTCTCTCTCTACTGTACATCCTGCCATCAAGGCAGCTCTGACCCCCTGCTTGCGCATCATGTCATCAGTCTGTCTACCCTTCCCACTAGATTGTTAGCTCTTTAGAGCAGGGCCCTCTTCCCTCTTGTTGTCAAAGCCCTCTTCTTCTCACAAATACTTACGGCTCTCTCTGAATCAATTAGCATCTTTACTCGCATTTTCTCCTGCTTGTAAAGTCTAATCTCTACTCTATCTATCGCTGCCATTCCTAGTAGTACACTTCCTCCATCTAAGCTGTATTTAGAACTGTGGCGCTCTTTATGGGTGCCGGACGGCTCCCCGACAGTCGGGATTCCGACAGTCATTCCTCCGACGTCGGAATCCTGACTGCTCCCTCGTGGGGGTCCACGACCCCCATAGAGGGAGAATAAAATAGGTGGCGAGCGCAGCGAGCCCGCAAGGGGCTTCATTGCGCTCCCCACGCTGTGCAGTCGGGATTCCGACGTCTGACTAATGACTGTCGGAATCCCGACTGTCGGGCTACTATACCACACCCCTCTTTATTAGCTGTACTTGATATTTGTTATTTATTTACTGTAAGAATATGCAACCCTAATGGTGGTATGCATCATCAGGCAGATGCTGGGACAGGAGCTCAGATATGAGCATGTCCCTTGCGATCTGCTCTGACTGGTGCCAAGAAGGGGACTGCGCAGGCATGGTTAGCTCTGACCCCCAGCTGTCTGGTTGGCAGTTTGGTGTGTAGCAGATGGGTTACCTCCATTCTGAGATGGCGGCAGTTGTGGGAGCCAATATCCGGAATGCAAAGCATAAAATCCCCCATACAAACTTATAGGGCATGCGGTTGCAGAAGGAGGGTTTGCAGCAGGTGTCAGAGATACCCGCTGCTGTTCCTTCTATATACATTCAGGAGGTACCTAATATTTGAGCCTAACCCCTGAAAACAGGTGTTTTCAGGGTGTACAGGTGTTTTCAGGGTGTAGGTAATATAGATTGTAAGCTCCACTGGGGCAGGGACTGATGTGAGTGTTCAACTAGTCTCTCTGTAAATCGCTGCGTAATATGTGTGCGCTATATCAGAAACTGCTAATAAATAAATTAGCCACAAATATCAATCCTTTTAGGTCCAATGTCTCATCAGGCTCAACAGCCCTAGCGCTAGTAGCACAATTCATTTAAACTAGACTGTTTGAAAATACATTTTGACTGCAAAAGGTTAAATGATAAATGGATAGGCCCCTGTATACAAAAAACCCGGACACCTTTCTGATTTAGCAGCACCGCTTACCTTCCCAAAATCCATATCCTAACCATCTATCAAGCACAGTAGAACACCACATTTATATAATGTATTATGCCATCTTGCTATGTGTGTGCGTGTGTGTGTACACACATACACATGCACACACACGCACATATATACGTGTGCAAATAGGGGCAGTCTTCAGTGCTCCGGGCCCCCCTAACAATTAATCTGACCCTGGTACCCCATAGACCTTTCTACATTTATATAAGTCCCTGACACTCCTGTCGGCCACCAGCGTTGGATGAAATAGAGATCATGCGTATGTATCAGGATACGCATACGGCTTAGGATAGACCTAAAAAAGATTTTTTTTTGCTGAAAAATCTGAAGCTGGACAATCCCGCGATAGTTATTACAGCAGCCCATTGCTTGGTAACACTGAGGAACACTTATGGTGCCAGGTTAAACTCTCTTTAAGAGCTTTACATGTTATGCTATTGGATTTATCCCTGTGTAAATATCATTCCTCTTAATGTCTTCCTGAAAGAAACATGCTACTGGCCTATTGTATGCAGAACACTGCTGGGGTGACAGAAGAGGTAACAGGAATCCGTCCACTAATTCTGTTGACTCAGGTGCACTGGTATTCTTAGGCAGAAAGGTTTGCAGACAGAACTGTCCTGGGAAATCTGTGGCTGCAGAAAGGCTTCTCAGCGTTCCTCTAAACATTTCATCACAGGATTTTAGGTTGATTGGAAGAACAGAGAGAAATAAGTTCTAAGACTGTGGGCCGAAGTCACATTTGTATGTAAATACCTTTTCTAAAGTACCTTGATGCGTGCGCAGTGTGACCGACCACGGTGCACTTACACACAAAAACATTGGCATTGCATACAAACATGAAATAAGCCCTGTGTTCTGCAGACTAATGCCCCATTCAATCCATGACAACTTTTCCGACAGTCAGAAAAACCGGTACTTGTGTATTTTGGCGGCGCCCCCGATGTCCGTCGTACGATGAACGTATCGCATCGCATGCCATGTACCCGATGGCATGCGATGCGACGCGATTTTGACCCCCTATACGATCAAAAATCGTATAAGCACCCTAAAGGGTGCTTTTGAGCACCCTAATGGGTGCTTACAATGTTAAATGCACCCCCACGCCACCCCCCCACTATAAACGTGAACCCGAAGCGTGGCGAGCGAGCCCGCGAGGGGCGGCGGTACGCGTCCTACGACCTTTTCATACCCCCACTATCCACGGTGGCGTGGAGTTGAGAATAGAATAGTGTGGCGAGCGCAGCGAGCCACCGAGCCCGAAGCGTGGCGAGCGCAGCGAGCCCCGCGAGGGGACGTGGATACCTTCACAGGTAAACGCGTCCCTTCGCGGGCTTCACAGGTATCCGCGTCCCCTCGCGGGGCTTGCTGCGCTCGCCACGCTTCGGGCTCGGTGGCTCGCTGCGCTCGCCACACTATTCTATTCTCAACTCCACGCCGACGTGGATAGTGGGGGTATGAAAAGGTCGTAGGACGCGTACCGCCGCCCCTCGCGGGCTCGCTGCGTTTGCCACGCTTCGGGTTCATGTTTATAGTGGGGGGGTGGCGTGGGGGTGCATTTAACATTGTAAGCACCCATAAGGGTGCTTAACATTGTATAAGCACCCATTAGGGTGCTTATACAATGTTTAATCGCATCGCATCGTATGGCATTGTATGCCATGTACAATGGCATACAATTTCAAAATTGTATGCCATCGTGCACTGTCGTACGATATTGCGTCGCATCGCATACCATCGTATGCGTTATGGTATGCGATGCGATGGGCGCCGCCAAAATACACAAGTACCGAAAAACCTTTACTTATCGAATATTTTCTGCCGAATGTAAATCCGGGTGCCAATTTTTTCTTATTTAACTGTTGGAAGAATCAGTATGGTCGGAAAACACGTGGTTAGGTAAACTACTCATGAATCCACTGTTTAGTCGAAAATGCGTCCGTTTTCAACTCTTTTTAGGGGGGGGGGCTGGTTTTCGACGATGCAGATTTGACTTTCACAAAGTCGATCTGCATCGGTAGAAAAAACAGCCACATTAAATGGGTATGCTAGCCAAAAAAATTTGGATAACATTTTCTAACAGATGATTTGGTGTTTTGCAGTGATATCCCGTTGATTTAGCGAATCGGAGATTTACAAAAAAGTCAAAACCGACCAGAAATATAATGTTATACACGACTTTAGTCCGCGATAGAATGCATTAAGGTGCATACATACACACTACAGCATGGGTGGCCAAACCTGTCCTCAAGATCTACCAACAGTTCATGTATCTCAGGCAATCTGTGGATCTATAGTAGGAATGAATGCAACAGGTTTGAAAATGTTACAGTTAGTAATGACTACACCTGTGCACCAGCTAGGGAAACTGGGAAATGTGACAGTTAGTAATGAATACAGCTGTGCACCAGCTAGGGAGTCTGGGAAATGTGACAGTTAGTAATGACTACAGCTGTGCACCAGCTAGGGTGTTTGGGAAATGTGACAGTTAGTAATGACTACAACTGTGCACCAGCTAGGGAGTCTGGGAAATGTGACAGTTAGTAATGACTACAGCTGTGCACGAGCTAGGGAGCCTGGGAAATGTGACAGTTAGTAATGACTATGGCTGTGCACCAGCTAGGGAGTCAGGGAAATGTGACAGTTAGTAAAGAATACAGCTGTGCACCAGCTAGGGAGTCTAGGAAATGTGACAGTTAGTAATGACTACAGCTGTGCACCAGCTAGGGAGTCTAGGAAATGTGACAGTTAGTAATGACTACAGCTGTGCACCAGCTAGGGATTCTGGAAAATGTGACAGTTAGTAATGACTACGGCTGTGCACCAGCTAGGGAGTCTGGGAAATGTGACAATTAGTAATGACTATGGCTGTGCACCAGCTAGGGAGTCTGGGAAATGTGACAGTTAGTAATGACTACAGCTGTGCACCAGCTAGGGAGTCTGGGAAATGTGACAGTTAGTAATGACTACGGCTGTGCACCAGCTAGGGAGTCTGGGAAATGTGACAGTTAGTAATGACTACAACTGTGCACCAGCTAGGGAGTCTGGGAAATGTGACAGTTAGTAATGACTACAGCTGTGCACGAGCTAGGGAGTCTGGGAAATGTGACAGTTAGTAATGACTACAGCTCTGCACCAGCTAGGTGATTTGGCAAACGTGGACTGTTGGAAGATCTAGGGAACCGGTTGGTCACACCTCCACTAGACGATATAGTAAACGATATGCACGATAACAACCATCATTAATGATACTCTTGCATACTATCTAGCGTGTACGCACTGTATCTTTAACAGTGTGGATCACATTAGCGATGTCGACTATCGTCTGTACATGCAGGATGACAGGATATCACTAGCGAGAGCCATGTTGTAAAATGCAGCAACCCCCCCCCCCCCATTGCACTGGGTACACATCATCTAATGTGTATCCAGCTTTAGACCATGAGAGCAAACATTGAATCCTTTTCACAGACAGGAATAGAAATTATGTATTTACTACGAATCGTGTTGCTAAAACCTGCACCAAAGTCGCAGAACTATAAAAGAAGTATATTGACGACTAGATCAGTGGTGTGAAAAGGTCTGAGGCAGATCTAGAGCCAACACAGTATATGTGCTCACACGGTTTGGGGCTTATTGGGGACTAAGGAATTAATTCTGTTTCATTCGCTAAATAGCAAATTTGGACTGGGATCGATGGTGCAGGTCTGCGCATGCGTAGCGGTGAAAATACGCACGTGCAGACCTGCATCACACTCGCCAAGGCGTACGCAGAGTGAGGTGGGGAGTGGGCGGGCAGAGGGAAGGTCCTATGGGAACGGCCAGCGTTTCCTGTATGTGTCCACAAAAACGGTGGGTGCACCCCGAAAAACGCTGGGCTTAACCATGAGAACGCAGGCGTGTCGAAGCCTGCACGGGGCGGGTGGTTGACGTCACATGATGTCAGCGCCCGTCCTGAATTTCAGAATCAGAATCAGAATCTTTATTTGTCATAAAATGGCCACATGCAGTGAACATTAAACGAAAATAAAAGAGCATACGGCACATATATACAGCAAAAGCATAAAAAAAGACAGTGATAGCAGACAACCAAATCGTACATGCCTACATTATTCAACCCCAAGATTTACAGTTATTTAAGATCCGAACAGCTATAGGAAAAAAACTCTCTCTAAATCTCTTTGTCTTACACAAAACTGAACGATAACGCCTATGAGATGGTAATAGGGAAAAAAAGTCATTATATGGGTGGGTAAAATCACTCAGAATACATTTTGTCTTCAAAGAAAGTCGACTCAGAAAGATGTCCTGTAGGTTTGGCAGAACAACACCCACTGCCCTACCCGCAGTTGACACAACCCTCTGGAGGGACTTTCGATCCGCAGCCGAGCAGGGACCAAACCAGGCCAATAACCCATAAGTGAGGATACTCTCAATTACACAGGAATAGAAATTAGTCAGGGTCTTCTCACTCCAGCCAGTCGCAGTTTCCTCAGGAAATACATGCGCTGGTTGGCCTTCTTGACAATTATGTTAATATGGGTATTCCATGAAAGGTCATTAACAATATTGATACCCAAAAACTTAAAGGTATCAACAGTCTCCACCGGTTGGCCATTTAAAACTTGGCCAGCTCCTTTGTAAATAAAGGTCAGCTATTTGCAAACAGGTAAAAAAAAAAAATTCGATGGTCGGCGACCATTAAATGTTTTTTTTTGCCCGTACACCCGCAAACGAACATCGATTTGCATGCCGGCAGGGACATTTGCACAGGGGCGGGCTTTCCTTATCTTGCATTTACTCCTTCTCTAAGCAGCGTACATTTTCTGCTTAGCGAGTCAACAGGAGCCAGGCCCTTAGTTCCATGTAATGCTTTCTACCAATAGGAAGTGATTTATGTTTTTAATTGGGTTAATTTTAGTCAATTTGACAGTGATATCTCTCCTAATGGAGGCAATCTGATGGGGTTATACAGAAAAAATAGATGGGTATTGTTGTCAGCAGACAATAGACACTCTGAAACAGTGCTTAGGGCAGGTATGTCCAAACTATGTACCTCCAGCTGTTGTGACACTACAAGTCCCATCATGCCTTGCCACAGTTTTTCTATTAGGGAATGCTAAAACTATAACAAGGCATGCTGGGATGTGTAGTTTCACAACAGCTGGAGGGCCACAGTTTGGAAATGGCTGGCTTAGGGTATCCCGGAGAACTATAACTGCCGGCGCTGTACAGCTATTTGGAGATAGAAGTCAAACACATTTACTCCTTTTAGTCTATATTTTTACTAAAACACTATGGACAATCTTTACCATGACCTTACGCAGTTTGGGAAGTGAAGATAACTCACACCAATTAAAAAAAGTCCAATTGATGTTTAGGAGTATACAGCTCAAATTTATAGAAACAACCAATAAGTAAAAGATCAAAATGGGGGTGTTCCAGCACTTCTCCAACCTACAGTATAATAGGTTGTGGGATATTCCCCCAAAACACAAATTTTTGGGGGGTGTAAGTATTAAGGAGCCCACAGATGTACTAAAGAGATATTGAAAACAGAATGCCAGCCCAGCACCAGGCAGCAACATGTACAGAAGTATTTCTGGGACTTGTAGTACCACATCAAGTTGCTCATGCAGTATTTTAGGTTTTTAAAAGCCTGCTGACTGCATGATTGCAGTACATGGAGAGGCCCAGTGGTTAGTGAATGTCTGTGATACTCTGGGACAGAGGTTTGTGTGCAGGGTCCCTGCAGTCCACCAGGCGGAGACACTATGACCTGTCCTGGCTGCCGGGAAGCAGAAGCCTCTCGTACAGTATATGACTACATACAGCCACTGGCTACCAGCACAGGCACTACAAGGATCACATAGGTGAAGGGGGAGCTTTGTTCCAACAGAGCAATGGAAAAATGTAATTGTGCTGTGAAGCAAATCCTATCACAGATGGGCTGTTACACTGCACCAGAGGGATCTGTGGCTGCTTTGCAGCACAGGTTATATAATACAATGGCCACTGATGTTTTCGTTCTTGAACTGAAATAAGCGCTTCCACATTTTGGGGCTGATTCTTAGTTGGGTGCAAAGGAAAGCAGAGCAAGTAACTTTTTACCCATGCAAAACCATGCTGCACTGTAGGGGGAAAGATGTAGCACATGCATTGATTAGATTTGGGAGGGACGTGTCCAACCTCATGTAAATTGCAGTGTAATGCTGGGTACACACTGGCAGATATATTGGCCGATCAATTGATCAACTGATATATTGCTACGTGATCAACAAGTGTGCACCAGGATTGTGAACCGGCGTCTTTTATAGACATATCGCGTCAGCTGTGCATATATATCGACGCACCCTGCTGTATGTATAGGTGATTTGCCGACTGCCCGTACACCCACACCAGGACCCGGCCGGCGGTGATTGACAGCTCCACTGAGTGGGCAGCGTGTTTGGAGAACACGCTGCTCAATCTGTCCAGGGATATAGCTGCAGATATATGTTCTACTGTGTACCCTGCCTTAAGGTGTGTACACAATGGCTGATATACATTAGCCAGTGTGTACAGTCGATATAAACTGCTTTGTTTACAATTACATCACAATGTTTGTGCAACACAGCCGATATATGATATATCTAAAGGCACACCGGGCTGTGTGTATGGGTGATCCGCTGACCACCTGTATACCAGCACAGTAGCCAATGGTGATTGACAGCTCATGTAACTAGTTGTGACGTCCGGCAGGATGGATCAGGCGGTGTGTATGGAGAACACTCTTCACCATCCAATGAGCAATATATATGTATGTATGTATGCAAGTTGATTGACAGGAAGCTGGCCTTTGTTGGTGTCACCCGGCTGTTGACTTTGAGTATCAGGGAAAATGTAGGCGTGCCCTGGCGTTTTCAGGAAGGGTCTGTGACGACCGTGCCGGCCTGTTTCTACTGCACATGAAGAGTAAGTTCTGGGCTGCGCACAGACTGCACACACTGGAGAATCATTCCATGGCGAGCGGTAACGGATGGATTTGCAGATAATCTTCCGGTCTGCAATATTTTGTCAGGCTTGCACAGGGTGGGATTTCACTCTGGTGGGGCGGCGTATGCCTGATTACTGGGCTTTTCAAATTAGCAGCCCTGTGATCAGGTCTGAATATGCCCCTTATGGGGCCCATACACGGTACAATTATTGCATGCGTTTTGGACTAGATCACATCGCATCACATGCGAATTGCATTCTATGCCATCTAGTTAAAAAATTAGATGCAGCACATACTTTTTTGAGCAGTGCGATGGCCATGCACAGGAGCACGCATCTCATCACACCCGGCAATTGTACTGTATATGGGCATATGTTTGACCAATGTGCACAAAACTACTTAAGGCAGCGGTTCCCAAACGCAGTCCTCAAGGCACCCCGGTGTTTGAGGATTTAAGTATATCCATGGCTCAGTACAGATGGTTAAATCAAATTGACTGAGGTATTCACGAAGTCAACTGTGGCCAAGCACGAATAAACTTAAAAAGTGGACCATTGGGGTGCCTTGAGGACCATGAAACGTACCATCCAGTGTAGCCTATCTTCTTGTGTATCATTTCATTAATACATGTCAGGGGGCATCTGGGTGCTGTGCATCAGTGTACAGCGCTTGCTACGTGCATTCACCTGGAGGGTGTCCCCTACCATGAGACCTTTACATTTAATACACCCCTCCTGCTGAGCATTACAGACTCCCAAACAGGATGCTTCCTTCATCAGTAACCTGGGCAATAATTTAAAACAGTTTGAAGTGATTGAACAAACAACTGCAACGCACACGCTGTGGATCTGATGGCCACCTAAGCTGGGTACACACTGGCGCAATTTCGTTCTGGTTCGCCGTTTCATATCAGGATAAAATCTACGATGTTCAGAGTGTATGGGAGATTGCGCGCGCCCGCACATATTAGGTTTGATGTTCTGCACACATCGGAGGGCGGAACATGAACCGGTCTCAAGGGCATTTGTTCCGATGTCGGAATGAATGCCCGTCGCTCCAGTGTGGACCCAGATTTAGAATTCTACACATGATTTCCTTTGGCAACAGAAAGATGAGTAGGAAATTTGGGGTCACAGAGTTTTGGAACCAGATGACCTCGTGTTGGACAGTCAGATGTTACAGACTCTGCGGCTGATGCCGTGCTGAATGCAATGTTACTTACCCTGTGGTCATGGACCTAATGGTGTATATTCCCGCACATGCAGAGTTATATACTGTACGTCTATGCGGCCCGCAGTGGTCCAATCAGTATGCTTGGTTCCAGAGCCGCCATCATTATCAGGGGCAATCTTTCCACCTTTTTCTTGTGGTCTTTGAGCCCATGGCGCCAATACGCCAAACAACAGCGTCTGCGCAGGCGAAGGCACACCACCAGTCACACCTGTGCCACACTTAGTACCAGCTGCCTCACAAACCCCATACCAAACACAAATCCACTTTGAAGTTCCCCTCACTTGCAGTCGTATTCACCACCATGTACAGCACTGAGAACAACTAGATTTCTGTGCTACTGTACATACAGCGAGCGGCCAGCAACTGCCATCTCCGCTGGGCTTACTAGGTAAAAGCAGGACTCTGAAGTCCCCAGTAAAGTTTCCACTTAAAAGTGTATTCCTTATACCTCTAAGCCTACCCTCCTGTCTGCTTATAAAGCTCTGAGGTATCGGGGAACGACTGCTCGCCGTTTGTCTCCTTATTTCTAACAACGTGCTGAGTGTTAGAAGCGGTGTATGTGTGTGCTGCCTGCAAGCCATTGTAATTGCTTAGTTTGTCAATGAGCCCCCACCTCTCCCCTGCTGTACTGTAGGGGGTAAAGCCCTGCTCACTAGACTGGAGTCTAGAGGAGGGAGCAGGGAGGAGCCAGGCCTGATATTTGTATGTCTCTCAATTGATGGATGACTGCTGTTATATGCCTCTGTGTGCTTTCCCTGCCTCTTATTTCTGCTGGTACCAAGCCTCAGACACAGAGAAGGAGAGAGAGAGAGAGAAGGCTGGCTGCACGGGGAGAACTCCAGACACACAGAGAGAGACCAGGGCAGACACTTTAGTGTAAAGAAACCAGCTCCAATGAATTCCAAGGTTCTGGTTGCATTGTGAGTGCAGCATTTCCCCCCGCAGCAGCTCAGAGCAAAAGGATTCCTGTGTCTTCTGCGCTATTCAAGTACTGGGCAATTTTTTTTTTTTTTTTTTAATTTTGCTGTTTTTTTTTCATTTTAATTTTTAAATTTTAGATTTTCTTAAAAAAACAAAAAAACTGCTTTGGGATTTGCTCACGAATCTGGAAAGTACCTGGAACACTGTGCAGGATCCTGTGGATGATTTAAAGGGCTCTGTGCACTCTGCAGAACAGGAGAATCTCACCCAGGCATGGCTCTTACGGGGTGCTGGACCCTCTCCTTGTGGCTCTTGGCATGGAGCAGCATCTGCCAAGTGTGCGCCAACGGGTGCCCAGCCTTGTGTACCTGTAGTGGGACCACAGTGGATTGTCATGGTTTGGGGCTAAAAATGGTACCAAAAAGCATCCCGAGGAACACGGAGAGGCTGTAAGTTTGACCTGACACCTTTACACTGTTTTAGCACCTGTGGGTGGTATTTAAATATTTATAGCCTTGGCAAAATGTGTCTGTTTTTTTACTGGGGGGAAAAATAATTGTATCTAAGGCAAGCGGATAAACAAATACTGTTTGTTCTGTAACATAGATAGCAATTAGTTTTCATTGTTAGTTTTTTTATTGTTCATTTGTTTGTCTCTAAGCTGTTTGGGAAAATTGCAGCAGATGTTGCATTAGAACTCTCAACTTTGTCCCTGCAGCACATATGAGCTTAGTAAATGTCATTCACTTACTTCTGTGTGGGTATATATATATTATTGCTGTCATATTACATTTATTTTATTTAAACCGATCCCCTCACATTAAGCAACTGAGCTAGAATCACCCCCGGTCCTGGGCACTGGCAGTAACTGCACAAGAGCAATGAATGAATTCTGCACTTCAAAGTCATTGTAATCACTATCACTAGCTTTATAGAGATCGCTTTATGTTACTGTGTTCTAGGTACGCTCTGGATATGATAGCTTGTAACTCCTGCATAATGTACTGGGAAGCAGATATTACTAGGAGAGGCATGTGCATTTGGGAACAGAACTTTGTCTGGCAGTTTATGCTTTCCAAGAAGGTTCCAGCCAGTGGACAGCTAATAGCAGTCACAGAGCATTCTTCATCACCAGTACATACTTCATCATCATCAGTGGTATAGTGGGTGTGAGCCAGCTGGTGGTCTGGAGGAAAGGGAGCAAGATTCATAACCCCCAGCTTCTTGTCAAACAGATTCTGATATGATTTGTCATGCTTTTGTATTGTGTGTGTATGTATATTATTATTTATTTATTTATCTATTAATTTATTTACAGTTTGTTATATAGAGCAGCAGATTCCATTGCGCTTTACAATAGTAGACAGTGATAGAACAAACTGGGTAACAACAGACAGACTTGGAGGTAGGAGGGCCCTGCTGCAAGCTTACAATCTATAGGGACATAGGAGGGAAACACAAGGACAGGCAACAGTAATAGCATAGCTTGTCGGTCCAGACGGGAAGCTATATAATACATAAGTGACTCAGGGGGTTATGTGTGTGGTACTTAAATATGATAGGCTTGAGGTGAGTTTTCAGGGAACGGAATATATATATAAATATATAAGTTTCTTATATAGCGCACACATATTCCGCAGCACTTTACAGAGAATATTTGAACATTCACCACGGTCCCTGCCCCATTGGAGCTTACAATCTATATTTCCTATCACATGTACACGCACACACAGACATTCTAGGGTTCATTTTGATAGAAGCCAATTTACCCTCCAGTATATTTTTGGAATGTGGGAGGAAACCGGAGTACCCGGAGGAAACCTGCGCAAGCATGGGGAGAATATACAAACTCCACACAGTCAGGGCCATGGTGGGAATGGAACCCATGACCTCCCTGCTGTGAGGCAGTAATGCTAACCATTACACCATCCGTGCTGCCCCGTACATATAGAATCCTTTCCTCCAGTACATGCAGTTTCTATGGCTTCCATTTCAGTTGAAGAACATTTTAAATATTGCAAACCGATTATGACATAGCACAAGTGCTCTCACATTTGGAATTCTCTTTGGCTAATCCATTATTAAAAATATAATTGCATCTTTTGGAACCTTGCGGAAAGTTATTTAGTGCTTCAGCTAGAAGCCGGGTTCTTTAACCTGTTCTGCCTGCAATACTTTGTGACATGAGGTATATAATGTCCTGCTTATTGTTGCATTACTGGCTCATCTATGTTACAGCAGGGAGACAAAGCATGCTTGTTATGGGTACTGATTGTAGGATACAACCCCGGGGTCTCACAATGCAAACAGACGGGGTTCCTGAACATAAAACATTTAAAGATTGCATTTCTCCAGCATTTTCAGATGCCATTGTATGTAACACGTGTGGTGGGATTATTCCCGGTCTCACGTTCCAGCCTGATTTTGCACGACTGTTTAAATGGAGAAATGTTAAAGCTGTTTGTAGGCACATTGGCTCAAGGTGCTGCTGCGTGTCGTTACAGATCGCCTCCCAATTTCATGAATGACACAGCTATAATGTATACAGGCTACATAGTAGTCTGATGTTCTATTTATGTGACATTTAAACACATCCCAGCCCCCTGTGACACTTCCTATTCAGGTCTAGCATTTGGCTTGAAGTTTGCATAACATAGCTCAGTCCTCTGGCTGCATCCATCCAGCACTAGGTGTGTGGTCCAGGGGTTGCCCCATGTTGGTTATTACTATCGAACTGGCATGTATTTTACTTTGTGACAAGACTTAAGCGGACTATGCACCGGTCCTGGTCCGACTTGGACCCTTTTCACTCGAATCTGACGGATCGGGCTGAACAGTGGCCAAATCAGATGTGTCTGACATCTGATCCGATGCGTGGTCCTGTGTCCATTGGATTGAAGTCGGATATTGGATCTGCTTGCCTCCCGGCAGCACAGAATGGGATATATACATATCATGCAAAAGAACTGCATGTGTTATATTGCATGGGTTTCTGCTGCCTGGGAAGCTCCCACGAGTTGGGGTCCTTTAGTTACACGAGACTGAAAGCAAACTATCTGTCTTTCTCTCTCATACCTATCTTCCTCATCTATCTGTCTGTCTATCTGTCTATCTGTCTGTCTATCTGTCTGTCTGTCTGTCTGTCTGTCTGTCTCACATAAATTTCATATCTATCTATCTATATATCTTCCTCATTATGGGGGTTATTCAATTGCGGATCACGATTATAGGGCTGGCCCGACAGCCGTGACCCTGTCCCGTTCTCGGCTATCTCGACAGTGATTCCGCAGGCAATGTCCCGCCTGACGAACGCTGAAAAGGATGCATGGTCGCCAGGAACGGCTGGAAATCGTCAAGCTGTGGTCGGGAGCTCGACAATTCCTGGCCGTTCTCAGCAGAACGGGCCCGACTGCTTGTAAAGTCGGGCCCGTTCTGCCGAGATCCCTGTTCAATGCTGTCGGGAAGACAGCATTTAATAGGGCCCTGCTGCTATTCCCCCCGTCGGGAATAGCGGCAGGAGATTGATATATGTCTGTCTATCTTTCTGTCTTATAAAAATGTCATATTATAAATATCTGTCTGTCTCTATATCATATCGATTTCATATCTATCTCATATTGATTTCTTATCTATTTATCTTACTCATATCTAAGTTACATTGATTGCTTGATATGTAGATCCCCCTCCAGAAGCCCCCTATCGTAAGGCCAGCCCCTTATTTCCCCCCAAGAAGTAAATCGGATTATTACTCGTACTGAATACAAGTTGAGTAGATTTTACACTTTGATGGGAAAGTTTCGCTAGATACCCCCAAGCTGTACATGCTGGAATCATTCTGACGACTGCTTAGCGACGAGCTTAAAACTTCGATGAATTCCATGAGACCGATGGAGAAGTTTAATGAAAACCACAAGGTCTTTGGCACTGAGGCGTGAAAGCCATCATCATATTTTTTTTCTCCATTTCACGGCTGGACCCTGCGAGGGGGTAGAGGGGCCTGTCCTGTCTTCTGGGAGCCTTATCTTATCAAAGGCTCTCAAGTCAAGTGCAGCGGTATTCCTCGCCTCCGTCCAAGTCATTATGCGCTGCCTATGTTTAGATCATTTAGATAGCAGCTCACTCTGAAATTTCCTGCCTTTCAATTGCCAGACCATCTGGAAAATATGTCTTGCGCTCAGACATACATTTATGCGTTGCAGAGGCCGTGTGTGCATGCGAGATGTGGATGGGGAACTTTAGGCTGCATCTAATGAAATGACGATTATTAACTCTTAT
The DNA here is from genome assembly GCF_055691185.1 of Crinia signifera. NCBI lineage: Eukaryota > Metazoa > Chordata > Amphibia > Anura > Myobatrachidae > Crinia > Crinia signifera. The sequence goes on from NC_139222.1 coordinate 272,156,232, forward strand.
GGGCTGTTCTAGGCTTATAGGAGAGACGCTGCGAAATTATTTCCGCAAAATAATGACGTTTTTACATTAATGGAACGCTAAGCGCAGATTCAACAGAATTACTGTCTATTCATTAACCTTTCTAAACCCGTTACACGTGAGGAAGTCCTGGTTCCCGCATATGTTTCCCGGGGAGCAGCCTAATATTCAGATGGTGTTGGATTCCAGATCGGGTTGGGAAGAGGGATTCGTGCAGATTCTTCTATTGCCGTTGCAATGTGTACCCTGTGGCTGTGCACATGTGTGAGGTCACGCATGTGCAGATTGGCAGGGCTAAGAATCCTTGCTGCTTCTGTAGCAGTGAAAGAGAACTCGGGGCAGCATTCGGAACCACTGTTCGTGCGTCGGAGCAATGCTAAAAATGCAGTGGTAGTTAAGTTACCACTCACAGCGACTTGGATGCTTCATTATGATGAATGGGCCCCTTATTCCTTCCTAGTGAAGTGTTATAGTGTAGTTCATGTGTAGTAGTGCTAAAGATGTCTTAGTGCAGGGGTGGCCAAACCGGTCCTCGAGATCAGCGGCGTAACTATAGCACCGCAGCCACTGCGGGGGGGGGCTGTGCATGTGGGGGCGCCGGGGGCTGCGGTGCTATAGTTACACCCCCCCCCCCAATCCCCCGCAGACTTACCTATCTCGCTGGTCCCAGCGGCTCCGTTCTTCTGCTGAGGACCACCACAAAATGGCCACCCCCATATAGCACACAGTTCTCTGAAACTGTCTGCTGTATGGGGGCGGCCATTTTGTGGTGGTCCGCAGAAGAAGAACGGAGCCGCCGGGATCAGTGCGATAGGTAAGGCTGCACGGGATTGGGGGGGGGGTTTGCATGGGTGGCGGCGGGGGGGCGCCCCCCCGTAATGGCGGGGGGGGGGGGGCGCCCAAAACTTAGCTACGCCACTGCTCGAGATCTACCAATGGTCCACGTTTTCCAGGTTACCTGGCTGGTGCACAGCTGTAGTCATTACTAACTGTCACATTTTAAAACCTGCTGCATTCATTCCTACTATAGATCCACAGGTTGCCTGGAAAGCATGGACCGTTGGTAGATCTTGAGGACAGGATTGGCCACCCCTGTCTTAGTGGGTTGTTGGCTAGAGGGAGTTGTAAAATGATTTTCCTGCTCTGGGCTATGGTTTATAGCAAAGGGGTCCAAATCACTACCCATTAGCCAAATCTGATCCTTGATAGCCGGTGTAATACCCTATGGGGCCTGAGGCACAGTACTGGTTTAGGCCCCTTCTAATCTTCATTTGTCAAAAAAAAAACCTCCATAACCGAACACATTTATGGGTTACTAGTAAATAGCCCATCTAAATGACTGCTTAGTCTCTATCTTCTCCTACCTCCAATCTGTGTCTTCACAGCTTCTTCTTTCCATATCCAGGAAGTTTGAAACATATCATTTTGGTTTCACTTTCTGTTAAGGAGTAATTAGTCTCTTGAGTGGCCTCTAGTGGTCACTGGCAGTACTTCATCTCAAAAAGATGATTAGTTATAGGCTTTTATAGATATAGGCTAGTAGGCCTGCTCGAAGCAAATGCTTCAAAAGCTAGTTTGCTACCTTTGCCTTTGTGTGAGAGAGAAAGAGATGTAGTTTCACTCACTGCCAACAGATGGGAGTGTTTCGGAGACACACGGACAATAGACTTATATATGGATGATATGACTCTTAGTGGCTTAGTTTATATAACCGATCTTCTGGCTGTGTGATCTATTCTGAATTATTTTTCTACGTTAAGTCATCTCAATTTGGATTAAGGGTCCCTTAGTCCCAACCAAAAATAATTTAATAAGGGGTATATTTACTAAGGCATTGGTTTTTCCAAAGTCTTGATTGTTGGGGGGTAGATTTTGCCTGGCAGATTTAAAAAAAAATCAATAATATTTAAAGTAAAACCAGCCTGCTTTTGCATTTGCTGTTACAGGTTGAGTAAAATTATCCAAAATGCTCGGGACCAGAAGAACTTTGGATAACGGATTATTCCGTATTTCAGATTATTATAATATTTCAATGATGTATCTTGAGGTATCTTGCATTTATGTTGTGTAAACACATCAAACACACGAAATACACACAAATATATTTTATTTGTGCATGAAACAAGGTTTCAAAACATGAATCAAAGTTTGTGTGATATCTCAGGCACTGAATTTGAATGCTAAGCAATCATTTTCTTGCACACATATAGTGCCAGTTACATATCATGTTCTCAGTAGTGCCAGTTACAGATGTCCCCAGTAGAGCCAGTTACATATCATGTCCCCAGTAGTGCCAGTTACATATCATGTCCCCAGTAGTGCCAGTTACATATCATGTCTCCATTACTGCCAGTTACATATCATGTCCCTAGTACTGCCAGTTACATATCATGTCCTCGGTAGTGCCAGTTACATATCATGTACTCGGTAGTGCTGTTACAGATTTCCCCAGTACTGCCAGTTACATATCATGTCTCCTGTACTGCCAGTTACATATCATGTCCTCGGTAGTGCCAGTTATATATCATGTCCCCAGTAGTGCTGTTACAGATGTCCCCAGTAGTGCCAGTTACATATCATGTCCCCAGTAGTGCCAGTTACATATCATGTCCCCAGTAGTGCCAGTTACATATCATGTCCCCAGTAGTGCCAGTTACATATCATGTCCTCAGTAGTGCCAGTTACATATCATGTACTTGGTAGTGCTGTTACAGATGTCCCCGGTAGTGCTGTTACAGATGTCCCCAGTAGTGCCAGTTACATATCAGTAGTGCTTTTAGCAAGAAAAAAATGTTGTTTTTTTCTTCCACTTCCTGGTATGGTTTTCGGAATAATTTAGATAACAGATATTTGGATAAGGGATACTCAACCTGTATTATTCTTTTAAAGATTGCAGGCAAAATCAGCAAAAATGGCAAATCCATTGCTTAGTAAATACACTTGTCATAAGCTCATTTGTTTCCAAGCAGAGAGATTATTCAAATGATGCCTTGTTTGTTTGCAGAGAAATTTCTTACTTAGAAGTCTGTTTTGTCACACTTGCCAGTGTTAAGTTGAAACAGCCTTACTCACCAGGGTTTCTGGTAAATACAAGCTGTATGCCCGCTACATCATACATAGTTGTTATTTGCAGAATATGTCTGCGCTGTTTTAAGTAATGAATAAAGCAAAATTACATCAAAGCTTACTCACAATGCCCAACAATGACCAAATCAAAATTCATTTAGAGTGTATCGGGAATTTTTTAAATTAGGTTACCCAGTTGGGTGAATTGGAACAGTGTTATAGGTGGGATGGCAGCATTCGTGGGCAGCTTAATTCATGTATGTTTACAGTCAGATGCTTCATGTATGGTTGTGCAGTTTAAAGTGATCACATAGCCTCCAAGGAGCCTGTTCTGTAAGTTGAATGAGTCAGTTATACATGCGGGAACAGTATTCTCTGCATGCTTTATGTAACAGGTCCATTTGTCATTGGACTGAAATTTGTAGGAGCTGCATGTATAGAACTGAAGCCATTTTCATATGGTATTAAATCAATACAATTCTGTAGGAGCAATTTTTGAAATGCGGAGAGGGGTCCATTAAGATACCTCCACCTCCTCTTGTCCTATTTCTGTGTGCGTGTGAACTGTATTATACTGTCCATCACATCCACAAATCAGTGCCGAAAGAGGCAGTGTTAAGGATTGTGGGACAGTCACTTTTTTTAGAGTAGTATTGGAGGAATACTGAATTTCTTCGGTGCATTAGTGTTATGCTGGCCATACATTAGACCAGGTATGGGCAACCTTTGGCGCCCCAAGCTGTTGTTAAACTACACATACCAGCATGCCCTGCAACCAGGGCCGGAGTAAGGCTTCTCAGCACCCTAGGCAAAACTTCAACCTACTGCCGCCCCCCCCCCCCCCCCCGAATACTGCCACCAATAACCATTTTCCAACTCTTTAATGCACAATTGCCTAACACTCTGGAATGGCAGGGTGCCTGCCAAAATTGAGTGGTCCTTATAGGTGGGCAAGACCCCTGCTTTCTCTGGAGGCCCCCAGAACCCTCCCCTTTGCCACCCACAACAGAGTACAGGAAGAGAGGGCAGCAAAATAGGGAAGTATGCCTCAAGAGAAAGCATGGAGGTGAAGTCATAGAGGTTCCACAGCAACCACCTGCAAGGATCCTCACAGACATCCTTGATTTTTTGATAGGCAGACTTGGTGGCACCCCCCTAGATCCCGGCGCCCTAGGCAGCTGCCTAAAGCTGCCTAGTGGTAGAGCCGGCCCTGCCTGCAACAGTTTTAGCTTGGCCAAATAGCAAAACTGTAGCTAGGCATGTTGGGATATGTAGTTTAACAACAGCTGGAGGGCTGAAGGTTCCCCATCAGTGCACTAGACCAACTTTCATTCAACTAGCTAATTGGTTAGATTGGACATCTGGTCCTGTATGGGAGCAAATGACAATCAGCAAGTTGCTCACAAACTCAGGAAAATGCGCACATTCAGTCAAATTGTTTAGATCAAACAGATTCAACTACAGCACCATGTCTGAGCCACTGTTTTTGTCCTGTTTCCAGATTTTGTGAGCAAATGACTGAATTGCAAATGACATTTGCTCCCATCCAGTACCAGGTCATTATTCCATCCAGCCAACTAGTCTGATTTATGGCCAACATTAAACTGCAGCAAGTTTCAAACATAATTACCACAGGACCAACGCAATTCATAATGAATAAGGCAGGAAGCCGCAAACTAGTCGTGCCGCTATTTTTTTTTATCGAATTACAAAAAATAACTTGAACCATTTTTGAGCCATGTCTTTGTAGTTTGTAATTCTCTCAATTGCTCCGTTTTAAAGCCACCTTGGCATCAAGTGAATGGGTTTATGTGACGGATCTAGAGGAGAAATTGTCGTCCTGTTTCCCACCGATTGACAGCTGGTGGTAATTGACCAATTAGCGACTGTTTATTTAATAATAAAATAAATCACTGGAGCCAGGTAAACAAACTTTATTTGGGGAATGTTGTGTCTCCGCGTGTTTTATTAGTAAATAAAATGAAAGATTGACCAGGTACATTGGCACAGGAGGCTGATGGGGCGGTTTAACGGTACCACACAACGTCTCTTGTATTGCAGTTACAGGACCGTTTGTAACTTCGGCACGGTAATGAATAGCACCTGTTTATTAGGAGTAAATGGGAGACTGTCCTAATTTTGCCAATCACTGAAACAGGCAGGCACAGGGTGGTATCGTGATTAGTGGTTATGCGTTGTGTTATGCTGTTGCGTTCACCCAGCGCACTGTTTGGATCACGCTATTAATGGTGATGCCTCATGCCTCAGTTGTGATTTTTTTTTTTTTATGGTAACTTGATAATAAGCTTCTCTTGGATACTGGTTCAGCTCACACCACTGTGATACTACTTTCACATTGCAGAAATGGGTAATGACACGGTATTCTTAAATGGGACTTTAAAACGGGTCTGAGCCTTGAGACCTTTCACATTGCAGGTGAAAACCGTTTTAAAAATCATTTAATACCATTCAAACATTCAACCCGTTTAACCCCCAAGGGACACGTTTCAAGCCATTGAAATAGAGCTGTTCAAACTGCCAAAAAAACGGCTTTAAAACGTGTAGGACTCTGCTTTTTAACCATGTTGAAATACCGGTTAACTTTAACCGGTAAATCAACTCTGGCACTTTCACATTGCAGCCTTAAATGTTTTAAAATGGAAAAAAAACGGCAATGTACCGTTTTAAAAGTGCGATGTGAAAGGGGTATGAGTAGCTCACAGCAGTGTGTGTTATAAATCACTTGTTTACACATCTGTAGCCGAGCCAAGGCTTGTTGGTAAATCATTGATTCACCTATCGCACCGCATTCACAAAGCTGCCCAATCAGCAGATAGAGAAGGCCAAATGTTTGCTCATTCAGGATTGCGCTGTTGTTCATTGTCTTCAGGGCTGGGCTAGGACCAGGATAATACAGTGCATCACCTTCTTGTTGTGTCATCCAGGGCACCTGGATCATTCTGGTATATGGTGGACATGCATTGGACCCTATTTTGGTGGACATGCATTGGATCGACCTCTGAAGTTCGACACGGTTTAGGTCGGCACATGAAATAGGTCGACATGGCTAAGGTTGACAGGGTTGGAACGTTGACGCAAGTATTAGTTTGACAACGGGAAGGTCGACAGTCAAAAGATCGACTTGAGTTTTTTACTTGTATCTTTGAGCCGACATGTGCCGACAGGAGGTATTTCATGCCCTACCATCCACTATGGCATGTTGGGAGAATAAAATGGTGTGCCGAGCACAGCGAGGCACCGCGCCCGAAGCATGGCAAGCGCAGCAAGGAGACGCGGTACACTTTGGGGTCGATCTTATTAACCACGAAGGGTGCGAGTTGCCGTTCGGGTGCATTTTCCTTCGCAGGGCTGAAGTCACTGAAATTTGCTCGCACCCCTATGGAGGTGCGAGCAGTAAATTCGGCCCACCATAAATTGTGCCGGGTGTCGTGATGATTGGCACTCAGCGAATCATCCGCACCCTTTGGGGTTAATAGGATCGACACCTTTGACTATGTCGACATTCAGGACAAAAACGTAAAAAACCTCATTTCGACATTTTGACTGTCGACCTAATGCTTGCATCGACCTTCCAACCGTGTCGACCTTAGCCACGTCGGCCTATTTCACGTGTAGACCTAAGCCATGTCGACATTCAATGGTCGACCCAAAGCAACATCTATTCTATCGAAGATGGGATGTTGCCCACAGCAGCCAATCAGATTCTGTCTATTATCTTCTAGAAGTTGCTAAATAAATTTGAAATGTAATGTGATTGGTTGCTATGGGCAACATCCCATGTTCAGTAGAACTCCCATCGTAGTAAATGTATCCACCCAATTGTGTATGGGGTCATTGAAAACAGTGGTTTGGATGTTCGCGCTCATATCCGTGCACTGTACTAGCAGTTGCCGGCGGGTGAGAGGCCTTTGGGTGACGATCTGATTATAATGAATGCATTAAGAAAGTGAACATGTTGAACTGTCAACTGTCATTTATCGTGTTTGAAATTGACAGAAGCTGATTGGTTACCTCTCTCCGGGTCTTGTTACATCATCTATACTAGGTGTGAGCGGCAGCAAAGCATTAGGTGAGGGAGTCCTGCAGTGAGCACCCCATTTGCTTCATTTGGGGGAAGGTTATATTAAGAAGAGGTTACCAAAATTGGAAACACCCGGTAAAGATTTACGAAGAACTGTAATTTTAGCTGTCAGCGATGGATCAAAAGTGTCATGTTGGTCTTTTGACTGTCAGCCTTCCCCATGATGATCTAATGCTTGTGTCGACCTAACTCCATGTTGACCTTCAGAGCAGTCAACCTTGATGCATGTCGACCTTCCTCTTGTCGACTCTATGACCCATACCAGTATGAACATACTGTATTACTTTTAGTTGTCTTTGCTTGTACGTCGGTAGCATATGTGTCTGTCTACAGGAGTCGTCCAAGTGCACCAAAAAACGGGTGCAGTACAAAAAGTCGGCATTCATAATAATGTTGACAGTCGGCATGTCGACAATGTGGTTCTCTATATACTTATCAACTTAACCTGACTTTGCACTCTAACCCTAAAATTGATGGCAACATTTATAATGTTGACATTATTCTAAGTCTTATCACCATGAATGTATCCCCCTAAAAATGGCTTCACAGGGCTTTTTTTTTTCTTCTATAAACCATTTTTGTCATTCACTTTTTTTATGAAAAAAAAGGGTACTTATGAGTTATCCGGGCGCCCGATTTCTAAATCGGGTCGGATCGGGCACATCGCATCGCATCGCATGCGACCATCGGATGCGATGCGATGCGATGCGATGACCCGATTTTTCCATAGGAATCAATGTTAAAATGGACAGAGTCCATTTTAACATGGAATTCAATGGGAAAAAGGGGTCCTCTTCATACCCCTACTATCCAAGTGGGCATGGAGTTGGATATAAACCTGTGGCGAGCGTAGCGAGCCACCGAGCCCGAAGCGTGGCGAGCGTAGCGAGCCCCGCGAGGGGACATAGAATACCGTCCCCTCGCGGGGCTCGCTTCGCTCGCCACGCTTCGGGCTCGGTGGCTCGCTATGCTCGCCACAGGTTTATATCCAACTCCATGCCCACTTGGATAGTAGGGGTATGAAGAGGACCCCTTTTTCCCATTGAATTCCATGTTAAAATGGACTCTGTCCATTTTAACATTGATTCCTATGGAAAAATCGGGTCATCGCATCCGATGGTCGCATGCGATGCGATGCGATGCGATATCGCATCGCATCTGATTGTATGCCTTAACTTAAGGCATACAATCAAAAAATCGGGCGCCCAGATAACTCATAAGTACCAAAAAAAGTAATCCTGTTTGGTATAATAATACTGTGAAAAATTTGTATGTATCAACCTTCATCAACCATGTTTTATTGCTTTCTAGCATTAACAATACAAAGTTATTAAGCTTTGATATGATTTATTTAAAATCTTTCAATAAAACCAATTTTAGACTAAACAAAATTAAAACCTGCAAAAGTGCTTTTCAGAGAAACGCACAAACACAACAAAAAAAGTTAGGCATTATCACAGGATTTGTCACAAGGTTTTAAATTGAATAAAACATGAAGATTAAACCATGAGGCGTTTCTCCGTGTATAACCTGTTTGATGTGTTGGCGTTGTTTACTCTTTAGCCCTTTGAGTTCCAACATCTCTGTGAGATATGCAAGATATTGGTTAAAAATTCCAGCGTTGCTCACATTTGTTATATAGTTTCAAATAAAAAAAATGTTGTTTAAAAAAAGATTATATTTCCTATATAAGGTAACATTACAGTCATTATGTTGAATACAAATGTTTGCTTGGCAATTTTCACACCAATTTTGACAAATTCACTTGGCACTCACAGGATTAAGATTGTGAGTGTGTTTTTTTTTTCCTGTCATATGGGAATGTTGGGGTAGAAGCTTGATGCTAGGCAGATTTAGCACCTCTACTGTGCGTGGGATTTACTGCATTTGTTCAGCTTACTTAGATGTTGAGCACAAGCAACAATATGGAATTATACCAGGGTTTTTTTAAGAAGTCACTGTGCTGTGTCTGTAGTCACAGCATATTTTTTTTAAAAAGAGCGTTGTTTAGTTTATTTTTAAACCATTTGGATTAAACCGAGGCGGTTTAAACCAGCCAACCCTATTACAGGTGTTATAAAATGTTACCTGTGCTGTGCTGCATTTGTCATGTAGGACAGTGCTGTACTTTGCCAATCAAAGTGGATACATTTTCATACTATTTGCAGGAGATCAACAAAATATCAGCAAACCCATTGAGTTCTTTAAGATCGGCTTATGATGATATGTTATTTTGGATAATCTGAGCATTCAAGAGGCATCCTCCTGCCATTATTACGGGAATGCAGGTGTAATGCCCCTAGGATAAGTCATGTGACCACCATGTTCTAGGATCTTACAGAAAGGTCTGTTTATTTCACTGAAAAAGGCTTTTCTCCAGCATTTAGTTGCAGAAAGCCAAAGTTTTGTTTTCTCTTTAATTACAGAAAATTCACAGATTTCTCCATATCTTCATTTCTCCGTCCTTATTCTGCATCCGCTCAATAGGTTTTAATGGTGGCTGTGCAGAAACTGTATTTACATCTCTTTTCTACCTGGGGAAACGGAGGGAGCCTGGAAGTGGCGTTCTCCTACTTTTCTCCATTTCCCCGGCCAGCTCCCTTTTCTCTGCTCCTCCCGACCAGCTCCCTGACTTGTGTCTGTCTGATGCCACCACTGCTTGCCGGGGAGCTGGCCGTAGGAATGGTGACATCTTTTGGGTATTTTCAAGATGCCAAGGAGCTTCCCATTGGCACTGCCCTTTACCGCAAAGCGAAAAGTGCCAAGTGTTTATTTTCCTATACTGCTTTTTGCTTTAGTTTTTGAATATACCCCATAGTATTGCTTGTACAGACTATATATCTTTTGGCTCATGGCAAAAAGATTGTTGCCGAGGGAGTCATCCCAAGCAGTAGGAGTTCCTGAAACTGGATCCCCAGGGTTCTTCTTGATGGGGTGACGGTTAAATAATGTTAAGGAAGAGTTATCGTTTATATAGGATAAATATTTGTCTTTCTTGTGTGATGCGCTAATTAGGTTCTACAAGGTTTAGTTTAACTCCTCTATGGATCTGAAGAACCGTTAGTTGCCCCATATCCACAACATTGACCATCAGGTAGTATCTTTGCTTCCAGCCTTCCTTGTCCAAAGTTTGTGCTTCCTACAAGCTGCATTCTAATTCTGCGCAGTCCTGACGGTATAATTAAAAAATCAGCACAGATTACTGGGTGGCTACAATTGCTGCTGGTTTCTATTTCCTCCAGCTTGGGGATCCTTGCGTCTCTGTTTTGACCAGGCATGAGCTGCTGTCTGGGTCTCTAAGGAGATGCATTTGCATGCCCTCAGCAGCTGGCTCCTCTGCAAGCCTCGAGTCTCAGAGGAGGCTGACAGACCTCACCGCCTCTGGCTTCCTATAGTCATTACCGATGACTGGAAGACATGGCTGATGAGAGATCAGACAATGGCCAATAAAAAAAAAAATGACAAAAGGAATGAAAGGTTGACACCGCCGGTGACAACAAAATGCCACCTTATCCAGTGGGTAGCACTCTGAGACACGAGGCTCTGTATGCCTCATGCACCAGTGTTGTTGCTAGGTACTAATATTTTAGGTATGACCTCTTTAACTCTCTGCGACATAACAAAAGTAGCAAAAAGCTGCAGGAGATGCTAAAGTGCTAAAGGGGCATAAACACACAGCGATTTTCACCCCATTTCTAAGCGATCTGTTTAGAAATGAAGCACGTGTCACTCCGTGTGCATGGCCCTGGGGGACGACAATGCACACTGAGTTGCTTTCGTCCGCAGAGATACAGTAGTCTGTGCTTGCACTGTCTTTCCTGCAAGATTCCAGGGCATTGTCTATAAATAATAGGCAAAGTCCTGCTCCGCACAGATCACTCAGCACACATCGCGGTGTACATTGCTTGTGTGCGGCGATGTGTGCTGAGTTATCGTGTTTAAGCCCGTCGCTCAGCAAGAGAGGCCGCATTGCTCCGTGTGTACGGGGCTGTAGAAACACTCACTGCTGTCTACTATGATCCGCTGGCTGCCTCTAAAGACATGGGTACATTTACTGAACGTCCAAAGGGCAAGCCGGCGTTCACGCTGTATTGGAAATCCCTGCCCTTTGCACAAGTCATTAGCCGACGCGTTGCTAAAGATGCCTGACGAAACTCTACTGCTGGGGCACATGCGGACTGAGTCTCTGATGCTTTCTCAGACAGCAAACTGGGACAATATTGAAACAGCATCCATCTGTGAATGAGCCCCTGCGTTCCTGTAATCCAAGCATCATTCTTTGTACAGACTGCAACGGTGTCTATGAGAGAATAAGGCTTATTAAAGTTGCTTAGATCTGGTTGCCTCCACTATCAGTCTGTAAACACAACCAGCGCCTGTCACCCGGAAGGACCCCACTTTGGCTGTATATGGGTGGTAGGGCATATGGAATTAGTTCCAGCTTAGCAGAGTGGTCCTCTTGGCCTGCCAAAGGTCAGCGATAAATGAGGGTTATTTAATAAACATCGCTAAAAAGTACCAGTCAGTAAAACCTCAGGAACTAACAATCACTGAGCTTTTGTCTGTCTGGTGCAAATGACACAATGAAAGTAAATGTCGGGTTTTGTAATGGCTTCGGGCACATTTGCACCTTTCTGCAATGTCAGTAAATAACTCTCAGTCCTCCCCAAAGCAATAATGTGCGTTCATCTGCGTTGTAATTGTCATGTCAACACCAACTGTTTTATCTTTCATGTACATATGGGAACTACGTGTGTAGTTGTAGCATGTCTGCCTTAGGAAATGTATTGTAGCTGTATTGGTCAGCTAAGTGCTACTATTTGATGAGAGGATTGTGGAACCTGGAAGTGAGGGGACATTTATTGATCACTGCATTTGATTAGCTAGCACAAATTTGCCTCCGCTTGTCACCCGTCATCCTCATGGACTCTGCGGGAGTTTGCAGGAAGGTATTTTCAGTATGTAGGCCATTGGCATATCTATAATGGATGTAGGCAGGGCCGGTGCAAGGCACCAGAGCGCCCCAGGCAAGTCGGGGTGGGGGCGCCCCGGTGTCTGCCGCCCGGGTACCTGTCCTGCGGCGCTGTAAAGCTGGCGGCGGCAGCGGGGGTCCCTGCAGTCAATAAGAAATAACGAGCGCTATCCGCCGGGCTATGCGGAAGCGCTTCTGTTTTGGAAACACTGGCCGCACGGCGCACGCTGATTGGCTGAATCTCTGCCAGTGTTTCCAAAACAGAAGCGCTTCCGCATAGCCCGGGGGATAGCGCTCGTTATTTCTTATTGACTGCAGGGACCCCCCGCTGCTGCCGCCGCCAGCTTTTACGCACATATACACCGCAGGACAGGTACCCGGGCGGCAAGGGGGGGCGAAATACCGCCCTCCAGTGGCTGGCGCCCTAGGCAAATGCCTAGATTTGCCTAGTGGTGGCACCGGCCCTGGATGTAGGGTGTGTGCTGCCTAAAGAAGTCACCAGGAAAATGGCTGCTGCCCATGCGCCTGGGAATAAGACGAAGATGCCATGTTTCTAGAGACCTTCACACATACAGTAGACTAGTCGAGTGATGGTGGTGGGCGGCATCATTTGAGTGCGGACCAGACCATTATTGCAGCAACTGTGTGACATCACACGCAGCCGCTATAAGCCAGATAATGGCAACCCGCGGCCCGCATTCGCAGCTAGGATTCTACCACATTTATGCAAGCTCTCCGCAGTTCTGCGAAGCGCTGTCATTTCTGCGATGCATTGTCCCCAGCATGTTAGCAAGGACAGTTGTAGTTTTGCATTACCGAAGAAAAGCAGCTATTCTGCAATCTTCTATTACAGCATTTAATACATATATACCTTTTTTTTTTATTAGAAAGTAATAGACAAAATGAAGATTGGCATAGATGACAAGGATCAGCAATGGTCTTATTGTCTTTCGGTATGGTTCCCCTACCAAAAATGTCCAAAAAGGATTTGACAGATGTATTCTCACAAGTGGCTCTTCCCCGACACAGAGGGAATCAGCCACAGGGATTCCCCTCAACCAATCAAGGGTGGTGGGTACAGCTCCGGGCTTCAGCCCTGGACAGGAGAAGTCTTTTTTGGGGGGGTCCCCACTCCCTCAGGGACCCCATCCAAAGATGACCAGCCAGGGGGTGATGTGATGGGCGGGGGACCTTGAATAAAAATGTCCCCGGCTGTGGCATTGCCCTACTGGCTGTTGGAACCTGGTGCTGTTTCCAAAATACAGACGGACCCCTATTCTTTTTGTCCCCTGTATTTTTGGAACCAGGACCACTCCAAGAGCCTGGTGCTGTTCTCTGAAATACGTGGGGGGACCCCAGCATTTTTGTCCAGGACTGGCTCAAAGTATTCGTACCCCAGTACATGTGCAATTTTTTTTTTTTTACCTAAAAAGGTGCGATTTCACCCTAGGTATGCCAGAAACAAAAGCAGGGAGTGTCAGGGAAAATACGGGTGTGCCTAAGCGTTTTAAGGGAGGGTGTGCGACGTCCGCTTCAGCCCGGGTGTACTAGCCATGCAACACATGCAATAACTTGTGTCAAGTGTACAAATCATTAGCTGGTGAGCCTGGTACGTGGGGTTTTGGACTTATGCGCACGGCTACGCATAGACGTGTAGCCATACACATCCCTTCGCACAGGATTTCACTCTTGCTGGGCGTAGGCTGAACTGAGCGCTGGCCGTATGATCAGACCTGAATTACCCCAAATGTTTCTATGTAATCATTTGCTTTGGTTGCAAAATACGCCTTCACCATCAGTTTTCAGACTTTAAGAAGGTTTCTATACATTAGATACAACTCTCTATTCTCTAATGCTATATAACATATAAAACAATGGTGGGGCATAGGGAAGAATCGCTGCAATCTCACAGTTAGACGGCGTTGATTTGAGCATTGCTGCCACATTGTGACTGTGCTAAAGTCAGGAGCACGTATGGCGCCTGCACTTGACCCAGCCAGTGTATTTCTGTGCGCACAATGCTGCCCTGTCCTGCTCTGCAGTGGTTGCTCGGTAGTCACAGCATGAAGCCGCTGTCGGAGTGAGAGGCTGCGGGGAGGCTCTCATCTCGTGTCGTTCCTGTTTTGCTGCAGTCATGCAGAAATCTTTAGATAAACTTGAAATGATCGCCTCTGGTTCAGTGCACTTTGTAATAAAACCCGCGCTCTAGTCCTGCATTGCAGCATTCTCTCGCCAACTCTCAGCACGCTCGGCTCGCCAGCGCCGTGCTTACTTCTTAATCAGCCCGGAGGTTGCTCATCTCCGGCACGCAGGTGGACATCTTCGCTAATCAGACGTTATAATTATGTCTTCCTTCTGTTGCAGGGGTTAACCCATTAGCTGCCGGAGGAGGCTTCTGACTAGGCAGCTGAGAGATAAAGCTGAGGCTTATGCGGAATCTGACGGAAATGCGGTTTGCGGCTTTTTTTCCCTGCAAGTTGAGATTTTATCAGCTGTGCACCGAAAACTCTCATTTGTGCTTGGTCATGCCTAAAAAGGGGCGCAGACCCGCCAAAGAAACTTTTTGCCCAGCATGTATGGACAACGATGATGGGGAAAATTGCTGGGCTGATAATCGCTCAGTGCATACACACTGAGAGATTTTTGCCCTTGTTAGTGATTCTCCTGTGGTCAGACGACTTTCCGTAGCAGGATGCTATGAAAAGTCATCCACCTTGTCGCTCATCTGCTGATAATACCAGCAGATGAGTGGCTGGGCCAGCGATGATGCGGGAGCGCGCGTCAGCACTCACTGCTCATCGCTGCCCCGTACACACTGGGCAGCATTGAGCTGAAAGCCACTCAAAAGACAAAACTCAGCTACTTTCAGCTCAAAGTCGCCCATTGTGTATGGGCCTTAAGTCTTTTTCAACCTAAACTACTATCTTACTTTGTTAAGGGAGCATGGCCTGTAATCATGCACCCATTAATATTAAAATGGGAGCGTACACTGGTGCGACCCAGTTTTTTCCTTATAAAAGCAGATTGACCCCACCACCCTGTTTATAATATACCGCTTTTACACCAAAATGCCAGGTCATAACCGGGATTTTGGACGCGGCTCCAGCCTGGATGCAACCGGGCCTGTGACCATTTTTACAGTGCTGTTCACACCCAGCATAATGCAGGGTTGCCGACCCTCCCGGAATTCCCGGGAGTCTCCAGAAAATCGGGTCCCCCTCCCGGCCCCCCGGAAGGGTGGGCAACCCTCCCGGAATCTGGGGGACCCCCCTGAACCCCCCGAATCGCGGCATGTAAATGTCGCAATCCGCGGGTCTCAGAGGAGGGGGCGGAGCTAAAATGGCACAATCGCGTCATTTTAGCCCCGCCCCCTCCATGGATATCAGTAATTTCTACTATTTCCCGTAGTGGGGGCGGGGCTTAATTATGACACCGTCAAGCCCCGCCCCCCGATCGGGTAAGGAAAGTCTCCTCTCCGGGCTTCTCCCGGAGAGGAGCATTAAACAGTCGGCAACCCTGGAGGCTAGTTCTGAGCCGGCGCTGAGATATGAGAGCATCCACCATTGCTGGCTATTTCATTGCAGTGAACGGGTCCTTGGTCACATGACCCGGGTTACCCGTTTACACTGCACTGCTCGCTACCCATGTTAAAATGCCAGGTCCCTCGACCCAGGTCATTTCAACTTCACACTGCCTGCAATCCCAAGTACTGTACTTGCATGCACCCGTGCAATAACCCAGGATATTGCAGGTGGTATAAGGGGTATTTAGAGTGCTACCCCCAACACCCCTCCTTTCTCGCAGCACTGTCCTGTGGGACTGTGGCCCCGATTTAGATCTGATCGCTGGGCTATGGGATTTCGGAGCCCAGTCATCAGGTGAATGCAATCACAGCCGTGTGAATGAGGGTAAAACCAAAAGTACTCAGCATCAAATGGTTTCCCCCCTTCGTCCTGACTCAGCGCTGTGGGATATGGGGAGAGGGAGGCCGCTGATGGCGACATCGCTGCCCACAGGGCCCGCAGGGTGTCAATGGATGCCCATCACAGGCTTGCGTTGGACGAATGGGTTACGCATGCAGAGTTATGATTGCGGGTTCTAAACGATGTGAGTCGCGTGGGCATTTCGAGCAGATATTTTGAGGATCTCCCACAGCAACTTTGGCACTCAAAAGGTTAAGTATTAATAACACTGGTCAGGTGGGAGGATGTTATGTTACCAACAATCAACAGGTTGACGCCATAATATTGAATGTCATAATGGCGACATGGTTAAAATGTCAACACCTACACCATCTCAACACATCAACATGTAGACAACACAATTTTAAGGGTGCGGTTAGTATTGATTAGTCTGTGTCATCATTACGGTGTCTACATAATGGGCCTGATTCAGCATCAGTCGCAGCTTGGGGGAGCCAGCACTGGTGGAGTCTGTGGTGAGTGCTGAGGAAGTCGCGGCCAGAGCGGAGCCATCACAGAAGGCAGTCCATCATAGGCTTCAGGACCCCTGAGCTGAGAGGGAGAGCTGCCTGCGGCTTTGCCCGCCTGTGCAGATCACCTGAGGGGGAGCCTTTGGAGAAGGGAGGCAGCAGTGCTGAGGTGAAGGACTGACTAGAGCACCAGCAGACCTCGGGATAGAGCAGCCTGAGGGGACCCATAGGAATTGCAACAGGTAACAGAGGATGGGAGGAGCAGGCACCGTGGAGGACGACCGAGCACCAAGACTAAGGATACCCACAGGTAGGACCCTGTAGAGACTCCCGGAGAAGATGGATGGCACTGAGAGGAGAAGTGGAGTGGTGAGGAAGACCCCGGCAACAGCAGTGAAGATCCCAGTGGTGACAAACTCATCGCGCAGGGACCCGGACCCCTGAACAAAGAGCACAGCCCGGTGCTCAGCATCCCAGGCAAAGTTTTGGAACTCGACCAGCAGATGAGTGACCGTCACCGGCGATGATGCGGGAGCACATATCAGCGCTCACCACTCATCGCTGGCCCGTACACACTGGGCGACTTTTGAGCAGCTGAAATGACAAAACTGAGCTGCTTTCAGCTCACAATTGCCCAGTGTGTATGGGCTTTCAGACCTGGAAGTCCAGAACCGGCGCAGCTT
The DNA here is from genome assembly GCF_055691185.1 of Crinia signifera. NCBI lineage: Eukaryota > Metazoa > Chordata > Amphibia > Anura > Myobatrachidae > Crinia > Crinia signifera. The sequence goes on from NC_139222.1 coordinate 272,173,505, forward strand.
CACAAATGACAGCTCTCATCGCAAGAGCTGTACTTTGTGTTAATAATTGCATATCTTAGTGCATATGCGATTATTATGGATGCGGTAAGCGGCGACGTGGGCAGCGGATGTTAGCGCATCCCCCCGAATCAGGCTCATAAACTACTGTTTTCTCCAGGAGGGAATTTGGTGCATTTGCTGCACTTACTTTGCTGGATACATCTTGTGTATATGAACAGCTAATAAGAATTGGCCTTTATCCAGAACATATTTTACATTTGTGATTTACGCACACATTAAATCAATTGTAATGTGAATTGGATCATGCTGGTACTATATAAATAACTATAACTGCTAATAATAACCACGCAGCATAACTGCGGGGACATATTAATTTAAGACAGGACCCATTATACAAGGAGACAAATTCATTGGGGTACAAACAAGTGATTACTTTGGGGAAACTGCAGTCATTTCTGACCCCCCCCCCCCCCCATTCCCGGTATCTGTAGATTTGGGGAACGCTGTTTACTTCTTTATTTCTCATCAGAGGGGAATTGTGGGACAAGCTGTTAAGACGCAGAGGCAGACGGTAATTACTTGGGCATTTCTCTCTGACAGCTGCTCCTGGGAGGCTGGGATGGAGCCACAGGACCTCTGTTTACTTTCCAGAATTCCGCATTGGAATGTTCCCTTCTTGCGCATATTAATAATGACTTAGACAAGCGACAGCTGCAGCTCAGGTAGACACCGTGTAAATGTATCGGGTACATCGTCTTCTGCTGAGTGCCATATGACACAGTCATAATGAGCCGCATCTTTGGGACTCCTCTGCAGCGCTGGGTGGCGGGGAGAATAACTGCTGCCTCTCCTCAATCACTGACTTCTTATCACAATACGGATCTTTTGCTTTCCTTAAGAATGACATTTCTAAAGCACAGATTAGAAGTGTTGACTTGTTCCGCTGTTCCTGATTGGAAGATCTTATTGGCTTGTTTATGCCCTCATGCAACCAGTATTATTTACATGGCTTTTTATCCTATTTGTGTGTTTGGGCTGAGTATTTATATGAGCAGGCCACTGTTTGTTTGTATTTCAATTTGATGCAATTACCAAGGTTACTGAAATAAACCGTTCATATGAAATTGAAGCTGTGGCGCAAAAAAAACCCCATGTGTTTAAAAGTTAATTATAGTAGTAATCAGTGGCGGTTTTTATGTATGGGCTGCATGACTGCAGCCCCTACAGGTAAAATCTGCCGCTGTGCTCTGCCTTGGTGAAGCAAGATGTTTGTGAGACTGCACTGGCTTCACTGTGACTTCCTATTGGAAGCCCTACCTGCCAGTCACCCGCAGTAAGGCAGTCCCATTTAGAGGTGTTCCCTCCTTCTGGGACTGCCAGTCCGCATTGCAATAGGGAGAAAGCTGGCTTCCTGTAGGAAACCACTCCCTGCCTCGTCATGCAGCGCTAGTCGGCTTCTATGGGCTGCAGACGATGCAGCACATAAAAGCCAGGTGTATGCGCATGTTCATGCATTGAGCCCGACGCCTGTCACTACATTCTACAGGCACCAGGTCCCTGGACTGCGGCAGGGAGTGGGACACGGCCAGCGGAAGCCCACTCCTACAGAATGGTAGGAACAGCCACTGGTAATAATTGAAGGTATTAGGGGTGACCATGTAGTGCAAGGGGAGACTGTCCCACCTGCTGACCACAGAGATGGCAATTGGGAGTTCCCCTGTTTCTCTGCTGCTATGCTCCAGCCCCTGTGTTCATGGTAGACAGAGAGGCTGCAGTATGGCCAGCAGATCGCAGAGCAACAATTACAAAAATGGGAAGTGTTAACGAGGAGATGCATCTTCCAAGGCCCGAAGTAGACCACAAAGTTGGGAGGTATGTAATGAGCATGCTTTACACTCCTAAGCCCCTCCCCAGATTCCTGTGAAACTAGCCAATGGGAGTCCAGGGGAGGACTTAGGAGTGTTTGAAGCATGCTGATTCCTGGGCGCTGCGTGGCTCCTGATTCAGACAGCACTGCAATCTTTAGGGGAACCATCAAGCACAAATATTACATATATGATCACATGGTTGGTACTTCAGACCAGGGGCTGCAGCTTGCGCTGGAAGGAGTGAATCCAATGAAGAGAAGGGTTAATGATAGGCTTACCATATTTTCACTTTAAAATGGTGCACAGAATTACACAGGTTCTGTGGCTCACCTAATTCAAGCCTGCATTTTCCCTGGTTTTAATCAGCCACAGAACCTGTGTAACAGGCACCATTCATGTCTCTTAGCCCCGCCTACTTCACAGCATCGCTGCATTTTCAGTGCTTATATACTTGACCTGCCCACTTCATTGGAAAGTAGGAAGGATGCTGGAGAGCACCATACCCTTCTGGAGCTGCGAGTGACTACCCTAAAAACCAGAGTCTCCCACAGTATCTGGAAGGGTAGGCATGTATGACTTCAAAATGATGCCTACTTTATAACAGGGACGTTCAAATCATTTAAAGGCAATGCTTTTAAATTCGTGAAAATATGCAATTTAGCGCTTGAGTGATAGTGTTTGTGGATAACACAGTGCATGTGACCTGTTTTGGTCATTAGTGATGCTTTTGTATAATTTGGTAACATTTAAAAAAATGTTGGGGTGATATCAGCTTCCATCGATGATGATTTTAACACTAAAAAGGGATCTACAGTATTTACTAATACCCCTTTTTCACCGCCGCAAAAACCCAGGTATTTCCCTCGAGGACCTTTACGATGGACTTCTACCCAGGTCATGACCAGGGTAGAATACGGGCAGGACCTGTGTAGAGGGCAGTGTAAACGAGTACGACGGGTCATCTGACCCGGTTCCCGTTTACAGCAATGGGGAAAGCCCAACCTCCGGACCGCAGCGTCCTGCGGTCAACATGGAAGTTGGGTGGGGGGCGCACACAGCCTCTGCTGTTCTCTGCTGTACTCTGCAGACAGCAGCAGAGGCAGGGAGGAGGTGAATGGATGCCTGTGTGCGGCATCAATTCACCTCACGGACAGGAGCTGGGGGGTGTGCGGGGGCTGGGGGCAGCCCAGCAGCTTACCTAAGTGCTGGGCTTGCCCCCGGCGTGACGTTCGGCGGTCCTGGCAGGGTGATCGGCGGTCCCGGCACTTGGAGAGGACATCTCCAAGCACCGCCCCCGTTCACACTGCGGGTAACACCACAGTGTAAACGGGGCAAATCCCGGATCCGACCTGGCTTGGATCCGTGTTCCAAATACCGTGTTGGATCCGGGATTTGGGTGTAAAAGGGGTTTAAGCCAGTTGGAGAGAGAGAGATAAAGTCCCAGCCAATCAGCTTCTAAGTGCCATGTTACAGGCTGTGAAAGGAGCTGGTTGGCTGATACTTAATCTCCATACACTTTATCTCTCTCCAAGATTTAGAACATACACCCGAAAATGAGGTAAAGAAAGAGCCTATCCTTATGATCATTTTATCTTCACCTGAACATTGTAGTTGGTGGCAAGAAGTAGGACTGGGACGACGAGGCATTACACTACTCTGTATTGGGAGGAGAACTGGTGGTCACTGTCACATCAGAAGCTATTGCAAGGTTATGCTGGGCAGGCTCATTCAATAATTGTGATCAAAATCTGTGCACCAGATGGAGCCTTCGCCGCCTAATCCGCAGGAATATAGCCAAAGATTTATATATCATGTAGCCAGTGCGTCTAGGATTATGTGCAGCAGCCATAATGAATAATTATCACACCACTGCGTAATAAAGGACTATTAGAGATTAAAGCAACAAAATGACAAAACAGAGTGTACAGTACTTTTATTCTGCCAGATTCTTCTGCAGATTTTAAAGGGAGCGAATGTCGCCAGTGTTTTAAATTGGGTCTTTGCATAAAATGCCACTGGCACCGGGGAAGGGTGACCAGATGCTACCCACTCTGCTGAGTGTCTCCCCTGGTATAATTCATCTCCTCTGCTGCTGGTCGGACTTAAGACACTTCCAGGACCCAGCTGTGTCTGTGTGAGAACATTAAAGTCCATGGTATACTTCTGCCTAGATCCAGGGCTTGCGCCACCACTATTCAGTGCTAGGCTTTGCCGGCCACTGGGGTGCAGTAGTCTTGCGCAGGGACCCCCGGATGGAGGTGAGAGCGACGGTCACTACTCCCCCCCCCCCCCCCCGCAGCAACCTCATTGCACCCTATTCGCAGGACATATCGCACCCCCCCACCCCCCGGATTAGCTCGCCGGGCAGAGCAGCAGGGCGGCCGAATCCCCCCTGGATCGGCGCGCCATGCACCGGTACTGCCTAGATCTCAAACTATCATAATTTCTACGACTTTAAAACACGAATTGTTGTATTCCTTCTACCAGCTTTACCCCTATTTTCTACAAGCTATACCCCTATTTATGCTGTATTTTATCAACACACCCTGTACGTTACCGTGTAATTTGTTTTTTGTTTGCTATGTACGGCGCTGTGGGCACTTTGTGGCACCTTATAAATAAACAAACTACTAACTACTACTACTTCCTGGTCATTTTTCGACATTCTGCGGCCATTTTCACAGACACGCCCACTTCCCGACACTTGACAGCCAGAACATTGAATTCCGACAGTCGAGGTGAGCAAAAATGGCACAGGATTCCGACTTTTGGGACATTACGACTGTCAGGATCCCAGATTTAAATCCCCCCATACTGTACATCAACCTACCCCAGGAATCACCGTGGGAGAAACTGGACAGGCTGGCACCAGAAGATGAACCATCGCTGCTGCGACACAATTCACTGTTTTTTAGTTTTGTTTTTTTCAAGTTTGAAACAACTCATTTCTGTTATAGTTTAGTTTGGAACATATGGGCGTTTTCATTTGAATAGGGCGGATGAATAACATTCAGTATAGTTGTATTTTTGAGAACTACCACTGTAATTATTGGAAAGTACTCGCAGAAAGGGCAGAGTCGCTACTGTCTTCTGCGCATGTGCCACCGTCTAATTGGTTGTCCCTCTTGTCATTTATTTTTATTTAAATCTACTTCTGATCTCCAATTATGAAATGAACTTTGCTATTATGTCATTGTTTTATATTTTAAATTCTTCTCTTACAGTAAATATAACATTAATTCGGTGGATAGTTGCAGCGGGGGGGTTACAGTCAGAATGTCCACAATCAAAATCTTGACACCATAATGTTGTTACCCATACCCCTTTCACACTCAAATTCTGGGTCACACCTGGGATTTGGAATCAATGTTGACATTGCTGGGGTTGGGGGGTCCTACTGTATCCCTCTCAGGCAGGAAGACAGGCTTAGTACACATGGAAAATGACTGTATTTTTCCTTTAGTAAATCCTGCTTGTAGTACAATGACTATTAGGAGCTGGTTTGCAGGTACTTTATCTCTCTCTCTCTCTCTCCACTTTATCACCGGTCAGGGCCAGTGTACTCACCAGTGTACTCACCAGAGAACGCAGGCCCTGACAGATCGCTCAGCACTCAGCGCTGACACGTTGCTCTTCCCCGCGTGTAGGCACCATAAGGTTTTAAGTGCAGGGTCCAAATCCAGTTAATTTATAACCCATCCTTATCACATGGTTATATCGCAGAGATAGCACAAATTCTAGAGCGAGTACAGCGAGTAGCTTGTTACCACCCCTATACATTGTTTGTCTTAAGGCCCCCATACATTAGGCCGACTTGTCCTTAGGACAAGTCGGACCCAATTCTCCTGTGAGCCGCCCGGCAGCTCCCCGGGAGGCTCACATACAATTTGGTACTTGATGAGCCAGTTTTTACATGTGATAAATCGCTTGCGGCAGTAGTTGGGGCGGACAGCGGCAGTAGTGGGGCAGGCAGCGGCAGTAGTGGGGGCGGGCAGCGGCAGTAGTGGGGGCGGGCGGCGGCAGTAGTGCCTGGCCAGCATGCTGTGATCACAAAATAGCAGCGCTGCCGCTGCGGGACGGGACGCACAGTGGCGGCTATTAGATTTTCAAAATACCTGTCAAATGACCGGCCGTTCTGTGATTGGCTGAGAGAGCTCTCAGCCAATCACAGAACGGCCGGTCATTTGACAGGTATTTTGAAAATCTCTCAGCCAATCACAGAACGGCCGGTCATTTGACAGGTATTTTGAAAATCTAATAGCCGCCACTGTGCGTCCCGTCCCGCAGCGGCAGCGCTGCTATTTTGTGATCACAGCATGCCGGCCAGGTCAGCATCACTGGCCGCACCCGGCACCCGCCGGGAACTCATTTGTGAGCCGCCGCCCGCCCCCACTACTGCCGCTGCTATTTGTTATCACAGCATGCCGGCCAGGTCAGTGTGTCTGCCCGCCGTGCTCCCCCGCCCCCCGGTGTCTGCATGCATATGCCTGACAGGTGGGCAGGCATATGCATAGCATACAGGGAGGTCGGATGATCTTATGTGCTGACCGTCCGACCTCCCTGATCCGGTCCGATGCGCACGGGACCGCGCATCGGATCGAATCATATATCACACACCTGCGATTTTGGGGCGATTTCATCCGGTTATCGGCCCAAAGTGCCGAAATCGGATGAAATCGTCCCAAAATCGTCCCAAAATCGTATAGTGTATGGGGGCCTTTAGTCCCAGACCTATTCTGCTGTGTAATGCAGCTAGGTACTGTACTTAGCATACCTTCGCTTCTGGTGCTTCTGGGTACTGATAGGGAATGATACAGCCAGAATGATGCTTGGCAACACAATTACACAGACAAACTGTTACTATGGGGTAGATTTATTAAGCTCGGTGAAGTGATAAAGGGGGAAATTTACTAAAGGAAATTTGTAAAAAATAGGTGTATTTGTATCCAGAAATACACTTATTTTTGACATTTACTATCCCAAAAATACGGCAATTCGTAGTCGTATTGATAGCACATCAATACGACTACGAATTGCCGTATTTTCGGGATAGTAAATGTCAAAAATAAGTGTATTTCTGGATACAAATACACCTATTTTTTTTACAAATTTCCTTTAGTAAATTTCCCCCAAAGTGTCTGATCTTTATCACCGGCCAATCAGCTTTTACCTGTAATTTTTCAAAACAAGCCTGTAACATCACAGTTAGGAGCTGATTGGCCAGTGATAAAGCACCAGCCACATTATCACTTCACCGAGCTCAATAAATCTGTCTTTATGTGAGCTGCCAAGTTGCATAGTGACCAGTCGACCAGTCATTGACAAAAGCACATTTCTGTAACGTTCCTGTTGAACATTGTTGAATAAAGTTCTATGAATTGAATAGAGATGAATATTGGGATACTGCTAAATGGATTACTGGTCTTCACTCCCAGAACATTGCGTTCTCATTTCAGATGCCAATATATGGGCCTGGGGCCTTATAGTATCCTGTATGATAAATTTCATCTGGGACTTATTACAGCCTTCCTCTTTGGCCCATCCAATCAGCTTTTAGGTGGAGAAGCGGTGAAACTTCTTTTTTTTTTGTGTGACTAGTGTCCGGGCACCTGTAGTACTCATTCCTCAAAGCAGATATTCAGGAGGCAAAGTGGGCGGGGCTACAACCTTTTGCAGCCAATCAAAGCATTATTATGTTATCTGCAGCACAGAATATTTAATCCACCTCTTGCGAGTCCACGCGGAGGCATGTGAGCCTGTCATAATAGGGCTGATTGACTGCGGTATCAAAGGCCACATTGAAACGGATTTCATGCATCCAGATAATTGCATTTGATTCAGTTTTAAGTGAATTCTGTAATCTTACTTGCACAACTCTCTTTAATGCAATCAAATGAGCTGGGTTTTTTTGCATTCTCTGGTTTCCTGGAAAGCCGACGGTTGGAACTGTAGCTCTGCGCAGGCCCTACAGAAAGGCTAATGACTATAGAAAAGTCCCTTTGCTGCCCACACATACTCAGCAGCACTAAGCTCCCTGTCTGGCAGTGCAGCTGTGAATGGCGCATACAGTTGCTGGGCCTGCTACTGCCAGAGCCCCTAAGGGAGGCAGGGGGGGAGGTAGTGATGGGATTAGAGTATTAATCTCTTTGTCTGCCAGGATCTATAACACTCAGAAGGTGATGGGGAAAAGGAAAGCTTTTGGCAGGTCTGCATAGGATCATTCACTTAGATTACCCATCATCACAAAAGAATACAAGAAAACGCCAGCTTCTTTATTCAGCGTACAACATAAAACAAGTTGAGGAAACCTGATTCCAGCTTTTTTTCCGCCCCTCTTTTGAAAGCAAATTTCAGAGTGAAATCTGTCACCGGTTCATGCGGACTCTTTAACGTGACACAATAGCTGAAATGTAGTTTGATCCATTATGAAGGAAAGTGCCCCTGTGACAGTCACATATATCAAAGATTCTGTTCTCAGACAATATATTGAGATGTATGAGGCGGCATGCACTCGTGGCGGCTGGGATAGTACGTCGGTGTTGTCAGGTTACCTTGGTTAGGTTTGGAAATCAGGTTCCGGACTATTTTTTTATTTATTAAATCTATCTAGAATGCACGGGGCCCCTGGCATTGTGTGCCCCCCCCCTAGGGTTACCACCTTTGTGTTGAGAGATTCCCGGACAGTGGCCCGCCCCTTGACACACCCACAGCCCACCCACTGACCCGCCCCCAGTCCCGCCCCTTGACCCGTCTTATGTTGTTGGTTTTTTAACCTTTGCTTCAATTTCATTCTTGATTTTGCACACCATAATGCCAGTTACATGGTACATCACACATAGTAATGCCTATTACATGTTACGCCATACACTGCAATGCCCATTACATGTTATGCCAGGACTGAAGAAGATTTTTGAAAAGGAGGGAAAACATGGGCAGTGTGCGCCGAAGGCGCGCGCCAAAAATTTTCAACATAATGCTGATTACACGTCACACCCATTACATAGTATACCAAATGCCATAATGCCCATTACATGTATACCACACACTTTGAAGCCCATTACACATTATGCCCATTAGTTGTTATGCCAGGACGCAATTTTTTCCCAAAGTAGGGATAACATGGGCAGTGCCCGCCAAAAGGCACTTGTCAAAATATTTCACCATAATGGCGATTACACGTCACACACCCATTACATAGTATACCACATGCCATAATGCCCATTACATGGTTTGCCACACACCGTAATGCCCATTACATGTTATACCAAACACCATAATGCCCATTACACATTATACCAAACACCGTAATGCCCATTATACATTATGCCACACACTGTAATATCCATTACATATAATACCACACGCTGTCATTTACATATTATGCCTCATAAGTGCCGCTTACCTACATGCTCGTTGCTATGGGTTGAATGCTCTTTGCCAGGGGTTGCATTGTATGCTCTATGCCAGGGGTTGCCTCATGCTCAATGCAAGGGTTACTTGCTCATTGTCAAGGGAAGTGAGATGCTTGTTACCATGAGGAAGGTGAGGGTGACAGTGGCAGGCAGAGAACATTAATCAGGTCTAGGGGCGAATCCAGAAAAATATGACAGGAGGGGCACCACAATAACTGGGTGGCGTGAAGGGTAATATTGTGCGTGCCTTTGGGTGTGGCCACAAAACAAGGGGAGTGGTCTTACAGGGAATGCGTGTCACGTTTATTTTCATTGCGTGTGGAGCATGGGGTACAGTTCTAGCGGGTGACATGGTGAGTGTGCGGGGACAGGTCTGCTAGGGGGCTGGGTTAGGGACAGGGTGAGTGTGCGGGGGCATGTCTGGTATGAAACAGGGTTAGGGACATGGTGAGTGTGCGTGGACAGGTGTGGTAGGAGACAGGGTTAGGGACAGGTGTGTTAGGGGACAGAGGTGGTAGGAGACCGGGTCAGGGACAGGTAAGTGTGCGTGGACAGGTGTGGTAGGAGACAGGGTTAGGGACAGGTGTGTTAGGGGACAGAGGTGGTAGGAGACCGGGTCAGGGACAGGTGAGTGTGCGTGGACAGGTATGGTAGGAGACAGGGTTAGGGACAGGTGTTTTAGGGGACAGGGGTGGTAGGAGACAGGGTTAGGGACAGGTGAGTGTGAGGGGACAGGTGTGGTAGGAGACAGGGTTAGGGACAGGTCTGCTAGAGACAGGGTGAATTTTCTGTCCCCACGCCTGCACCTCTCTGTGCCCCCATCATTCTATCCATCCCCCCTACACCTCTCCATCCCAGCCCCCCATCCACCCACACACCTCTGTATTATACTTCCGCAGGGTGCCGGGCTGGGGAGGGAGCCACAACCATCAGCGCGGCGGGGAGGGGGGGGTGGGGGGGCGGCACAGGGAAGTCAGACTCAGGGCAGAAGAAGAGGGATGACGCTGCCGGGTGCGATGCGGTGCAGCGCCAGCGGGAGAACTGAATGGGCTTTTTTTTAAAGTCCTGTTCAGTTCTCCCGCTAGCGCTGCAGCGCATAGCAAACTATCCGTATCATCATTCGTCTGACTCTTCCCCCCGGCGATTCGCCCTGGTTCCTGGGCCTGATATACAGCGGCGCAGCTGCGGTGGGAGAACAGGACTTCAAACAAAAACACGCCCATACAAATGACTGGCAATCCATTCATTGGCTGAGACCTCTCTCAGCCAATCGCTGATTGGCTGAGAGAGGTCTCAGCCAATGAATGGCTTCCCATTCATTTGTATGGGCGTTTTTTTGTTTGAAGTCCTGTTCTCCCACCGCAGCTGCGCCGGAAACCAGGGCGGACGGACGGACGGACAGGGACAAACGGCAGCCAGTCAGCCACAATCTTCTGTGTGCCCACCCGGTTCCCGGACATTTTATAGTCCGGGAACGCCACCCGTCCGGACTCCGGACACCGGACCTAATTACCGGACTGTCCGGAGTAATCCCGGACGGGTGGTAACCCTACCCCCCCCCGTTTGGATATAAAAAATATCAATATGCAAATATGGTGCATCTATACTGAGCATATTCTTCTTAATGGGTTGAAAAAGCTAAATCTGGAAAAATAAGTATTTACACATTAGATTTGTTACACCACAGTTGTGTATCAGATTACAGGCTAACTGCTGGTCTTCAGTAAAGCGCTATAGTAATGCACACTGGGCACTAGAGATGAAAATTGTTCTGATTTATCTGATATATGTTTCACACCGTGGATTTTTCCATAACATTTTGTTTATAAAGTTCTGGTTGTTTGAACGGAGTCAGGATGCTTGTAATGGCTTCAAATGGACCCATGCGGCTGCCATTTTACATAGCTACCAATATCTCAAGGGGAAAAAAGGTGTATTCTAGATTTATTTATTAACAGTTTCTTATATAGCGCATACATATTCCGCAGCGCTTTACAGAGAATATATGAACATTCACATTGGTCCCTGCCGCAATCTATATTCCCTACTACAAATACATTCTAGGGTTAATTTTGTTGGAAGCCAATTAACCTACCTGTATATTTTTGGATTGTGGGAGGAAACTAGAGTACCGGAGTAAACCCACGCAAGCATGTGGAGAATATACAAACTCCGCACAGTTAGGGCCATGGTGGGGATCGAACCCATGACCTCAGCACTGTGAGGCAGTAATGCCTCACAGTGGCATTACACCATCCATGCTGCCCCAGATTAGATTGGATTCACTTTATTGTCATTGCCTATGCACAAGTACAGGGCAACAAAATTTAGTTTTGCTTCCAATCAAGACACATAATTTAACAATGTAGTATTATACACAAGAAGAAAAAAAAAATTGTTGTAAAGATGATCAGTGAGTGGTATAGGTAGATTATGCAGGGTCGTGTATTTAACCCAGTACAGTAATTATCTAATTCAGAATGTTTTGTGGTTTGCTTTGGGGCTGAACCAACATCCATGAGAGTGCAGGCTAGTGATTGGTTATCTGTGACAACAGTAAGGCAGCCATTTTGTTTGTAAGGAACACAACTTACGTGTTTGACAGTTTGCTAGAAATTGTTGATCTGACTGAGAGAATCAGCTTGACACTGGCTTATACCTGTAATTTACTTGTAATTCTAGATGGTTGTTGGAGAAATGTGTGTTTTTTTTTCTTTCAGTAGTTCTCCGTCCATACAGTTGACTGAATACAACTGCATCTACATATTGTTTGTCTAACGCCATTACTGTTTATCTTTTGCAGTTTAATTAATGTCATTTTGCTACCTTGAAAATGACGTTGTAAACGACGATGTGTCAGCAATTTTGACAGATTGCTACGTATTTAAAAGACTATTTAAATACAGCACTGAGTGCCGTGGGGGAGGGGTCACTTATATACTGAAAGGTCTTCTCACAGGGGGAATTCAGTTCTGACGCGTGTCCCCCGCTGGCCGTCTATAGTAATGTGCATCTATCAGAGCTATTCAACTCTTGCGCCTATCAGACACCCATTACCAGGCACATACATTTGTCCTTGCTGCCTCCGTTACGAGAAATATTGTGATTAAAGTCCAAAGTTTGGGGCACCCAAAGACGGATGTCTAGACGTCCACACAGCAACATTGGACGCGTTTATATGCTTTGCACAGCTAAACCCGGAGCTGTCAGACTCGTAAAATTCTAATGAGCATCTGATCCATTACTATAGACTGCGGGAAGAATTGAATTCCCCCCACAGCGGCATTTGTACGTAACAGAATGGAATTCCCCCCACAGTGGCATTGGTACGTAACAGAATTGAATTCCCCCCACAGTGGCATTGGTACATAATAGAATTGAATCCCCCCCACAGTGGCATTGGTACATAACAGAATTGAATTCCCCCCACAGTGGCATTGGTACGTAACAGAATTGAATTCACCCCACAGTGGCATTGGTACGTAACAGAATTGAACTCCCCCCACAGTGTCATTGGTACTTAACAGAATTGAATTCCCCCCACAGTGGCATTGGTACTTAACAGAATTGAAGGTACTCTTTACTTAGAAGGGCGCCCACGATTTTGATCGTGGGCATCGTTAGTAAAAAATCTCGGGCATCTCGGGCATTGAATGCACTAAAAAATCGGGTGCGATCAACCGACGAGATGCCCGAGATTTCCCATAGGGAACAATGTTAAATGTCTCAATTGACCCAATTTTCCTGTTCAATGCCTCAATTGACCCGATTTTTCCATAGGAAACAATGTTAAATGGGCCACAGAGGCCAAATAGGCACCCTGAAGTGTATAATGGCCACCCGAATTGTTAACGCCACCCCACGATCAACGTCAACCCGATGCGTGGCGAGCGCAGCGAGCCCGCGAGGGGCGGCGGTACGCGTCCTACGACCTTTTCATACCCCCACTATCCACGTCGGCGTGGAGTTGAGAATAGAAAGTGTGGCGAGCGCAGCGAGCCACCGAGCCCCGCTATGGTACGCGGACAGCTGTGAAGCCCGCGAGGGGACGCGGATACCTGTGAAGGTATCCGCGTCCCCTCGCGGGGCTCGCTGCGCTCGCCACGCTTCGGGCTCGGTGGCTCGCTGCGCTCGCCACACTTTCTATTCTCAACTCCACACCTACGTGGATAGTGGGGGTATGAAAAGGTCATAGGACGCGTACCGCCGCCCCTCGCGGGCTCGCTGCGCTCGCCACGCTTCGGGTTGACGTTGATCGTGGGGTGGCGTTAACAATTCGGGTGGCCATTATTCACTTCAGGGTGCCTATTTGGCCTCTGTGGCCCATTTAACATTGTTTCCTATGGAAAAATTGGGTCAATTGAGGCATTGAACAGGAAAATCGGGTCAATTGAGACATTTAACTTTGTTCCCTATGGGAAATCTCGGGCATCTCGTCTGTCGCATCGCACCTGATTTTTTAGTGCATTCAATGCCCGAGATGGCCGAGATGGGCGCCCTTCTAAGTAAAGAGTACCGAATTGAATTCCCCCACAGTGGCATTGGTACGTAACAGAATTGAATCCCCCCCCCCACAGTGGCATTGGTACGTAACAGAATTGAATGCCCCCACAGCGGTATTGGTACGTAACATAATTGAATTCCCCCCACAGTGGCATTGGTACAGAATTGAATTCCCCCCACAGCGCCATTGGTACCTAACAGAATTGAATCCCCCCACAGTAGCATTGGTACGTAACAGAATTGAATTCCCCCACATTGGCATTGGTACGTAACAGAATTGAATCCCCCCCCACAGTGGCATTGGTACGTAACAGAATTGAATTCACCCCACAGTGGCATTGGTACGTAACAGAATTGAACTCCCCCCACAGTGTCATTGGTAAGTAACAGAATTGAATCCCCCCCCCACAGTGGCATTGGTACGTAACAGAATTGAATGCCCCCACAGTGGTATTGGTACGTAACATAATTGAATTCCCCCCACAGTGGCATTGGTACATAACAGAATTGAATTCCCCCCACAGCGCCATTGGTACCTAACAGAATTGAATCCCCCCACAGTAGCATTGGTACGTAACAGAATTGAATTCCCCCACATTGGCATTGGTACGTAACAGAATTGAATCCCCCCCCCACAGTGGCATTGGTACGTAACAGAATTGAATTCCCCCCCACAGTGGCATTGGAACGTAACAGAATTGAATTTCCCCCACAGTAGCATTGGAACGTAACATAATTGAATTCCCCCCCACAGTGGCATTGGAACGTAACAGAATTAAATTGGTGACAAAGGAAGTTACTTCCTCTCACCTGTCAGCTTTAATAGAGGTGGGTGTGACTGGTGGGGAGGGCGATCTACTTAACAGGTTCAAATTGGTGACGTCATCTCATTAACTGAAGCCATTGGCATAGCTATAACGGGAGCAGGGTGTGTAATTCACACAGGCTTCTGGGTGCTGGGGGACCCACACCGCACACCCTAAGGAGTCTCGCGTCAACATTGCACAAATTCAATGTGGTTTGCACATGTGTAATAGAAACACCAACGCAAATTGCGTGGCATATATTTGTTTTCTTGTTCATTGGTCTGTGAACAAAAATAATATGAATATAACATAGCTCGATGTATACTACAATCCATTTAATACGTATATTTATTTTACAATAGGGGAACTGAATGCATCAACCTATAATCTCATTTCTTTGTGCTAATATGGTGCAGATCATTACTCAGCTAGAGCGGTGCTTTCCTGACAGAGTTTCCTGACTTGTATCTGCCCGCTCCTGGTTTCTAAAGGTGCGTACACACAGGGGCGATTTTGTGCAAAATCGCAGGAAATATGGTCACTGAGCGACCATAATGCCCGCAATGGGAGTGTGCACCGGCGATATATCGCCGGGTGCGCGCTCCCGTTTTTGCCCCTGTGGTGATCGCTGGTCGCAGGAACATGCTCCTGCGACCAGGTGATTACCACTGCCGGCCTCCCCCAGCAGTTTCTTTTTCATCAGCGACCATCTCTGGTCGCTGATGTAAAGTAGAATCTGAGCAATATATTGCTCAGCCATATATGGCTGAGCAATATATCTCCCCCGTGTGTACACAGCATTACACCACAGTGTAATGAGCAGGATTTGGGGGAGTGTTCTGTCCTTCTTGCTGATCAGATTTCAGGGGTCAGGAAGTTAAAGAGGGGATGGTGACAGATAGACTCAGCCACAGTAAACTGTGTGGCACTATTAAAGTTTTGCATACTTTACGTTATTTACCACCAACCTAACGAAAAGTACCTCGCGGATTGACGTTCAACAGGCAAGAATCACTTTTTTTTTATTTTTGGGGGGTTGAAACGTGAATAACTGTGAATATCACACTGCTACACTAGCCACTTCACTGGTCATGACATAGAGAAGCGATGCCAACAGCCTGTCGTATTACAGTGTGTGGCCCTCCAAGCTTACAATTGTGGCCCCCCAGTTCCTTCATGTTTTGAAGTGTTCTTGTTTATTGTAGCTCCTTTAAAATGACTGCTGATTTGTCTTTGCAGATAAGGCATCTCCTCCTTTGATTAAATGTATTGATGTAACAATATTGATTTACTTACTGAGATTAAAAGTAATATGTCCCTCTTTGCAGGAAAAAAAATAGTACATCAATTTGATAGCAAATTGACGTATTTTTTTTTTTTTAATTGTCCGTTTATTTCAATAATGGGATGTATTCAAGTCCGACATTCAATGTGACCGTTTTCCTCTGCATTTTCGTCCATGCAGATTCAATTTTTTTTACGAGGTCGATTCTTCATTGGTGAAAAAAACGTCCGATCCACAGGTTTAGACTGTCAGAATCTTTCCAACAGCCTGAAACAGGGGCGGATTGGTAATGAAATCTGGCCCGGGAAACAACTGGAAGCAGCCCGGGGGTGTGTGTGTGTGTGTTTGTTACTGCTACTGTCCGGGGGGGACTACTGCCGGGGGGGGGGGGGTTGTTACCGCTACTGCCCGGGAAGGGGGTGTGTTATATAATGCTACTGCCCTCCGGCGCGTGACAGCGCTACTGGGGGGGGGGGGGGGGGTGGAAACGGTACTGCCCAGGGGGGCGAAACGCTGCTGACCATGGGGGGAGAGGCGCTCCATGCAGGTTCCATGACCCATCCGTGCTGCAGCTGCTTCCGACGTCATCGAACAGCGACCAGCAGCCGCATCCTGGTCACAAAGGGCAGCACAGCCCGAATCAAAAAGGCCGCTGCATATATTCTCCGCAGGATGACGCCAGCACCGGCCCTGGTCCTGGTCGGAAAGATTAAATAAATTCAACCTACTCTTGTCAAAAAGTGGCAATATTTTCGACTGACGGAAATAGCTACACACATTGATTACCCCCAATGTGTCCAATATCACCCAAGTAAACAAAATTATTTATTGGGACTTGCTGCCAAATGCCAGCCACATCTCTTAATGTCATTGGATCTGATATCTGTAAACTATAAAAAAAAAATGTCGTTCGTTTTTGTAAGGGGTCATATAGGAACTTATTTAAAGTTTTACATCTGGAATTGCAAAATATGATCGCCAATCCATTTGCATGTTTGCATCTGATTTGCATTCACAAACCTCCCATTGATTGGAGACGGAATGTCACTGTTAATAATGCAGATGTTAATAATCACAGTACACAATGGAAACACATTATAGTTAAGGGAATGATACCAAAGTGGCTGAAAGCCTATCAAAGAAATAAATTAAATTGATTAATTTAATTAATGACAACATTGAAAAATGTATCTGCAGGCTTGTCCATCCCAAATTGAGTCTGAAGCACTATCTGTTTATGTAAAACACGATTGTATTTTCAGTATAAATTCACTTTTAAAGCACCTCTGAATTGGTTTGTGAGGTTTTGCATAAATGGGTGTGTTTTTGACATCTGCGACCTATCCAAAGCAGTCATCATTATCAGTGTAAGAGCACAGTAGGGATGGACATCAGAAGCCCACTATCGAATGAAGGGTGCGCATCCGCTATTGAATCTTTCAATGCAATGGTAACTGACCATCACATCAGAAAAATTCAATAGAATTTTTTTATATGATTTGCACATGCACAAAAAAAGACCTTTTTACACAGGGGATGGGACTGGGAGCATGACCATCCCAAATGTTTACCATTTGATGGTGGCAAACATCACAACACTGCCATCGAATGTGAAATCACTGCCATCGCAAAAAGAACACTGATGGTTGTGAACCGTCCTGACGCGATGTCCATCCTTAAAGCACAGGCAACTCAGACCTCTTCAGAAGCCGGCACATGATACACAGTTTAGTCCACTCTGAAATTGCATGCCACAGAATTAGTTATTTATTTATTTACCATTTCTGATATAGCGCAGCAGATTCCGTTACAGTGTCTTATATAGCACAGCAGATTCCGTTACAGTGTCTTATATAGCGCAGCAGATTCCGTTACAGTGTCTTATATATAGCGCAGCAGATTCCGTCACAGTGTCTTATATAGCGCAGCAGATTCCGTTACAGTGTCTTATATAGCGCAGCAGATTCCGTTACAGTGTCTTATATAGCGCTGCAGATTCCGTTACAGCGTCTTATATATAGCGCAGCAGATTCCGTTACAGTGTCTTATATAGCGCAGCAGATTCCGTTACAGTGTGTTATATAGCGCAGCAGATTCCGTTACAGCGACTTATATAGAGCAGCAGATTCCGTTGCGCTTTACAATAGTAGACAGCGATAAAACAAACTGGGTAACAACAGACAGACTTGGAGGTAGGAGGGCCCTGCTGCAAGCTTACAATCTATAGGGATATAGGAGGGAAACACAAGGACAGGCACCAGTAATAGCATAGCAGTCCACCAAGTTACAGGTCCAGAAGGGAAGCTATATAATACATAAGTTCCTCTGAGGGTTATGCGTGTAGCACTTAAATATGTTAGGCTTGCCTGAAGAGGTACCATTGTACTTACTGTACTATTGCTGCATACTGCACATCCACTGCGATTCTACACATTCCCCAGTTTTGCAAGTGCATGCCCAACTGCCCCATTCTCATGTACAGTCCCAAGTCTTGAGTCTATTCAAAGCTGGGTACACACTGTAAGACAGTGGCAGGGAAAGTCATAGACGGCAGGTACTTTTCCCCTAGAATCCTGTCTTATGGCATATAGACTGCAGGCTATTTCAATCTGTGTGGTAAGCTCCGGCTTACAAAGGGTGTTCTGTCCTGGGCTGGTAATCAGGAGAACACCTGATTCTTTAAAAAGGAGTCAGCCCTCTCCATAGAGCTCTCTCTCTCTCCCTGGGTGTTGGAGGCAGTAAGCTGCTGCTAGAGAGAGACAAGGCTGTAAGTACTGCATTACTTGATCTATATCTGCTGTATGCGTCCAGTGTCACATAGTGTGGCCCTGGTATAGAGAGGGACGTTTATTCTGTTTAGTTAGAGCTCAGACGAGCAGGTTTTTGTTTTCTGTTTTGCCTGAAGTGTAAAGGCTGTTGTTAGTTTCTTGCTCTGAGTGCTGCAATAAAACTCAGGCAAGCCCTGTTTTGGACCCAAGCCGTGATGTCACTGTCTAAGTCTGTGCCAAATCCTCACCTGTGCCTACCCGTTTGATGCTAAAACCCCACATATGGTGGAGAATGCGGGCAAGCATCTCACTTAAAGAGACATACATCGAACTATAGGACTTTTGCTACAGCAAGCTGGAAGTTGTTGCTAAAGGCAACCATCCACAAGTGAGTGTCTGGAGTGCACTGATACTTGCATGTCCTGGCTAAAGGCTGCTGTAACACTGCAACAGGAGACTGTTAAAATGGAGGACCTTTTAAAACACTTGGTGCAGGCAAACGCCCAGGCTGAAACCAATGTTTTGCTGCTTGAATCCAACAGACTAGCCTTAAAGGAACAGCAGCAAATTAATCTGCAATTACAAGAGCAAATACAGAATGTGGCTAAGAGTGTGGCGCAGAGTGTGCAAACACCCCAACCCTTGCTTCCAACCACACGGGCTGCAGTACAGAAATCTCTGCAAAAGATGACTCTCACGGATGATGTAGAGGCCTTTCTTGCGGTGTTTGAACGTGTAGCAGAGCGTGAACAGTTACCCGTGGATCAATGGGCAGGTGTGGTAGCACCTTTTCTAACTGGAGAACCACAAAAGGCGTATTTTGATCTGAGTGAGCAGGATGCTAACGACTACGCGAAACTCAAGGGAGAGATCCTTGCTCGCTTAGGCGTAAACATGAGTGTGCGTGCCCGGAAGGTGCATAACTGGACTTTTTCTGAACAGTTACCTGCGCGGTCCCAAATGTATGACCTGGTCCACCTGGTAAGGAAATGGCTACAGCCAGAGGAGTCTACACCAGCGCAGATCGTGGAGAGAGTCGTGCTGGACAAGTATCGTTGTTCCTTACCTCCAAAGGTTCAGCGCTGGGTCGGTCAGGGCGACCCTAATGATGCCGAGGGGCTTGTCAACTTGGTTGAGAGGTACAGAGCTACTGAAAATCTACTCCAAGAAGTGCCTCCTGGACATTCCACACTCAAGAACAGCAAAGCGGCCGGATCATCTGGTAAGACTGTTCCGTTTACTAGAGGGGTGAATAATGTTGTAAAGGGAGGTGGCCTAGATGGGGAACAAACGAGAGGCGTTCCCAAGGGACAGTGGGGTCCAAACCTGGGTCGCAAAAAGACTGGGGCCGCATACAGTGTTGGCGTTGTCATGGACCTGGGCATATTGCTGCCAATTGCCCCCTTACTTCTGAGCCAATGGAGTGTGATACAGCCTGGCGAAGCTCTTTATATGCACGTTCTGTTTTCTCTGCTGAGACTGTGTCAGAAACTGGATAGCAAATATGTCATGTAAAGGTGGATGGTTATCCCGGGAGGGCTCTACTGGACTCTGGGAGTTTAGTTACTCTCGTCCATGCCAGCTTGGTAGACCCTGGGACACTCACAGGACGTTACATAGGGGTCTTCTGCATACATGGGGACACCAAGGAGTATCCCACAGCTTTAGTCCAGCTAAAGAGTACTTGTGGAACTGTGTCCCATGAAGTGGGCGTGGTAAAGACCCTGATGCATAGTGTGATCCTGGGAAGAGACTTCCCATTGTTCTGGGACTTGTGGAAACAGAGTGTACACTGCACTAGAAATGCTGTTAATAATGAGAATGTGTGCCCTGTGATTAGTCCTGAGCCTTTTGATCAGGATACTGAGGTTCAAACGGTAGGGGTGACCACTATTGAATCTGACCGTTTTCCCCTAGCTGTTCTTGCAGGTGAAGCTGAGGAGCAGGAAGAAGCAGGTGACATGCCTGAGCTAGAGATGTCACGTGATAATTTTGGGACTGCTCAACTTAGAGATCCCACCTTATTAAGAGCTAGGGAAAATCCTAAAGTCATAAATGGTGAGCCCCAATACCCCAATGCTGACAAAGAGTTCCCAAAGATGGCCATTAACCAGGATCTACTGTATCGGGTAGATAAAAAAGTGGGAAGTGTAAATTATAAAGTGTATCAACCAGGTAAACGGAAGCCAGAACAGTTGTACCATGTGAACTTAATTAAACCCTGGAAAGACAGAGAGACTCTGACAGCTGTAAGTGCCCCCTCTAGTGATAGCCCAGAGGTGCGGGTGTCAGAGACCCTGTCCAAATCCCAGAAGCAGGAAACTAAAGAGTTAGTACAAAGGAATTATGATGTGTTCTCAGAACTTCCAGGGCGCACCACAGCCATAAAACATGACATTGTCACCGAACCTGGAGTTCGGGTACGCTTAAAACCCTATAGAGTACCAGAAGCGCGTAGACAGGCCATATCTGGGGAGGTCCAAAAACGTTACCTGGGGTATGTTATCGGGAGAGGTATAATAAAGCCACAAATAAATAAAGTGGAGGCTATCCAAGACTGGCCTCGTCCTTCGACAAAAAAACAAGTCAGGGCTTTTTTGGGAATTCTGGGGTATTACCGTAGGTTCATTCCCCAGTTTGCAACCATGGCAGCGCCCCTAACCGATCTTACCAAAGGAGGTAGGGCAGTTATGGTCAGCTGGAACCCAGAGGCTGAAAGGGCATTCCAAGAATTAAAAGTGGCCCTTTGTAATCAACCAGTCCTGATCACTCCAGATTTTAAAAAAGAGTTTGTCGTACAGACTGATGCTTCTGATGTGGGACTAGGTGCTGTCCTCTCCCAAGAAGTTGGTGGAGAGGAACACCCGGTAACATATTTGAGCAGGAAGCTCACACCTGCGGAGAGAAACTACAGTATAGTCGAGCGGGAGTGCTTAGCAATCAAGTGGGCCCTTGAATCCCTAAAGTACTATCTCTTAGGACGCTCCTTTAGATTAATCACTGACCACTCCCCACTTACATGGATGTACCAAGCCAAAGAGAGAAATGCAAGGGTCATGAGATGGTTTCTCAATTTGCAAAATTTCAAATTTACAGTGGAACACAGAGCAGGAAGGCTTCAGGGTAATGCCGATGCCCTATCCCGAACATACTGCCAGTTGGCAGACAGTGTCCGACCCCACAGGTTCGAACAGAGGGGGAGGGTATGTAAGACAGTGGCAGGGAAAGTCATAGACGGCAGGTACTTTTCCCCTAGAATCCTGTCTTATGGCATATAGACTGCAGGCTATTTCAATCTGTGTGGTAAGCTCCGGCTTACAAAGGGTGTTCTGTCCTGGGCTGGTAATCAGGAGAACACCTGATTCTTTAAAAAGGAGTCAGCCCTCTCCATAGAGCTCTCTCTCTCTCCCTGGGTGTTGGAGGCAGTAAGCTGCTGCTAGAGAGAGACAAGGCTGTAAGTACTGCATTACTTGATCTATATCTGCTGTATGCGTCCAGTGTCACATAGTGTGGCCCTGGTATAGAGAGGGACGTTTATTCTGTTTAGTTAGAGCTCAGACGAGCAGGTTTTTGTTTTCTGTTTTGCCTGAAGTGTAAAGGCTGTTGTTAGTTTCTTGCTCTGAGTGCTGCAATAAAACTCAGGCAAGCCCTGTTTTGGACCCAAGCCGTGATGTCACTGTCTAAGTCTGTGCCAAATCCTCACCTGTGCCTACCCGTTTGATGCTAAAACCCCACAACACTTAACAATATATCATTAATGATATAGATGATATTGTTAACTATATATCATCCAGTATGTACTGTCTATATTGTTAACGATGCACGTGACCACGTCCCCTGACATCTGCACATTTATTTATTAACAGTTTCTTATATAGCGCACACATATTCCGCAGAGCTGTACAGAGAATATTTGAACATTCACATCAGTCCCATCCCCAGCGCACAGAGACATTCTAGGGTTAGTTTGTTGGGAGCCAATTAACCTACCAGTATATTTTTGGATTGTGGGAGGAAACTGGAATACCCGGAGGAAACCCACGCAAGTCTGACAAATTTCATCAGCGACTGCATTTACAGAGCGGGGGTGGGTGATGTTAGTGACCGATATTGTGAACGATATCGGTCAGTATGTATACACTATGGGGTGATTCTGGTTGTTTTGCAAAAGCAAACTCCTTCTTTGGCAAAATTATGTGCACTGCAGGTGGGGCAGATGTAACATGTGCAGAGAGTTAGATTTGGGTGGGGTGTGGTTTAAACTGAAATCTAAATTACAGTGTGAGAATAAAGCAGCCAGTATTTACCCTGCACAGAAACAAAATATCTCACCCAAATGGAACAGGTGTGGATCATTTTATCGACCACACTTAGGTCGACAGTCATTAGGTCGACACCATTGGGTCGACAGGTGTGAAGGTCGACAGGTGTCTAGATCGACATGGGTGAAGTTCAACAGGTGGCAAGGTCGACATGAGACAAGGTCGACATGGGTTTAGGTCGACATGGGTTAGGTCGGAAGGTCGACATGTTTTCCCCCCCCCCCAGTTTTTTTACCCAAATGTCGACACAGTCGACATGGACACAGTTGGAAGTCAACTGCAGCCCCTCGCAATGCGTCGGGCACACTATTTTATTCTCCCACCTCGCCCTAGTGGATGGTAGGGCATGAAGTACCGCCTGTCGGCACATGCGGCTAAAAAAACAGTAAAAATAAACACCATGTCAACCTGTCGACCTAACCCATGTAGACCTAACGCCATGTTGACCTAAACCCATGTCGACCTTGCCACCTGTCGACCTTCACCCATGCCGACCTAGACTCCTGTCGACCTAGACACCTATTGACCCAACTGTGTCGACCTAATGACTGTCGACCTAAGTGGTGTCGACAATACGACTGTATCCCAATGGAACTCTCTCTGCGCATGTTACATCTGCCTCTCCTGCAGTGGTTTTGTCCATTAAAGAAGGTGTTTACTTTTGCAAATTAACCAGAATCACCCCCTGTATCGTTCTCCTGTTCTGCCATACGTAGGCTGTCAGTAAATGGGGGGAAAGGAAGTGGCTGGAGATCTGTTCTCCTCTCCCAGGCTTTGTATCTCCCACCGGCACTGCCGCAGAACAGCATCTGCTGCTAGCACATTCACCAGGCTTCTCCTTATTTCCTCTGCGGCCACAAATGAAAGCCGATCCGTGCTTTTAGTCACTACTGCTGCCACTAATACTCCCTGTTCCCATCGCCTGTAAGATGTAGCGACAGTAATAAGAGCACTAATACAACACAATGACATTAGGGCTGAACAATCTTAATAAAAGCAGGGATACCTGATCTGATTTGCAGATACAGAGCTAGGATCTGAAAGCAGGGTAATACAGATCTGTGTGAGGTTCTTTCCACCTTCAGGTGACTTTTATACATTAGTTTGAAGGTTCTCGCATACGACTTGTACAAATTCATTCGCTTTCTATATTGTTTAGGCTTTCCACTGTCCTTTTAACCCTTTGAGTGCCATGCGAATTTGTCAAAATTGGTGTGAAAATTGCCAAGCAATCATTTGTAATCATCAAAATGACCTGTAGTGGTCACTGTATATAGGAAACGTAATCTTTTTTTACACAACATTTTTTTATTTGAATTTATATAACAACTGTGAGCAACGCTGGCAGTTTTGACGGACTTTTTGCACAGCCTTCATAGAGATTTTGTCCATTAAAGGGTTAAACATGTCTGTGCAGTGGCGTAAGTTCGTTCCAGTTGCCCGGAGGCAAAATATATATTGGTGCCCCCTCCCCAAACACACACACACACACACACACCTTATAACCTTATATAACCTTATATAAAATATATATTTATTTTAATAAATATAGATAGAGACATAGAGAACACATATATATTTCAGAACTCAGCCACAGAAGCAATATTTTGGCTTTTAAATAACTGATTTAAATTTGCATGGGGAGGAGAGGTGCCCCCTTGGGAGCAAGAGCCCGGCGGCAGATGTCTCCATTGCCTCCCAGAGTTCTGCCTCTGTGTCTGTGTGTCATTGAATGGAGTTGTTTGTGTTTATTGCTGGTAGACAGGACATGCACTGTTGCACGTATGTGGTATGACATGTCTATATTCATTACATCAGGTTTATTCATAATGACGACATGGGTATTATGTCAGTATGTCAACATAGCATTTTTACAGTATTTAAGCCATAATCCTACCTACAACATTAATCGCAGCTTCAGGTCCGTATCTATGGTGGGGCGGTCTGTATCTGCGACTGCCTGGTGCCCTATGTAATGTATAATACACTATGTAGACAAAAGTGATTGGACAATGACTGCAAACAGATTAATACGGTTTTATTGATGTCAGTACTTTGGAGGCCCACTACGAGCAGTGATTACTGCAGACCCCCTGCCTGGCACACTGTCCAAACTTTCCTGGACAACAGCAGGTGGTATGCTTTTGCCATTCCGCCATAAGTACAGTGACCAACTGTGAAGAAGGTCAAGTCGGCCTAGGATGCAGCCGTCGGTCCAGTTCATTAATGAAGGTTGTCAATGGGGGTAAAAACTGGCTTCTGAGCTGGCCAAGTTTTCTCTGTACCAGTCCAGTGTTGCCATGGAAACATGACAGAGGGCATTGTTGTCCTGATCAAAACATTGGTCATAGAACTACCACAATGTAACGAGAACAGAGTTATCAAGAATATCTCCATATTTCTCAGAGTTACTCTCACCATGCATTACAGCTAGTGGTCCTATGCCAACCCAGTTGGAACATTCCCACAGCGTAACGCCACCACCTCCATGCTTTACTGTAGGTACTGTACACTCTAGCATCATACGTTCTTCTGGCAATCGCCAAAGACAAACATGTCCATCAGATCTGAAAAGTGTAAATTGTGATTTGTCACTCTATAATTCTCGCCGCCTTGTTCCACTGTTCAGCCCTCTGCAGCTTCACGAACAAATCTCTGATGTAAGAACATAACATTTCACTTGAGCAGGGGTGTCCAATCATTTTTGTCTACATATTTTAGTAGCGGTGCGCCTAGCTCCTTCTGTGCTACTAATGTGCACATATATATAAATTACAGTGAGCAGTGGGTGCTGAGCTCCGCCTTTCCCAGTCTGCCTCCCTGCATTCTAGCCCCACAGTGCCAAGCTTGGTCTTCGTTGGACCCCAAAGGTGGCAGAGAGTATAAACAGAAGCGACCAAAGACCCTGACAACCTGAAACAGGAGTCTCAGACAGACTTATATGTGGCATAGTGTTTAAGTGAACTACTAATGTCTGGTATAATGTGTAACGGACATTACTGTGTGGCATTATGTATATAAAGGGCACTGCTACTGTGGGGCATTATGCGTTTAAGGATCATTACTACTGTGTGGTATAATGTGCTATAAAGGGCATTGCTATGGTGTGGCATATTGTGAATAACAGATACTTCTGTGTAATGTAACATTTATATGCGACTCTACTGTGTGGTATAATGAGAATAAGGGGCACTATTGTGTGATGTAACACTAATTAAGGGTACTTCTGTACGGTGTAATGTTGCACTATTGGGTAGCGTAAATTGAATTGGGGCACTATTGTGTGTCCTTGGCCCCATTCCCCCAAGCCCATGCCCATTTCTGTCCATGTTTAAAGTGTATATATGTGTATGGGGGGGTGGGGTACACCAATGCTCATTACTGTTCTGTGCAGCCTTACGCTAAACTTAACCCTACAGCTTATGTTGACAAGTACTGTTGATATTGTGACTGTCAACATACTGACCATGTTGACATTTCCATGTCGACACCTTGAATTTATCGACAATTTCTCTGTATTTTTCCCATCATTCTTAAAGTCAACATATTCTGTTCACAGTTATATCCAGTGAGAGCTCTGTGTTGGGTACCAATAAAATAAAACACTCTTTGATGATATAAAAGCTAAGCAGACACAGCATGGATGGAAGCAAACAATAAAAGCAGTGTATTTAATAAAAGTTGGATGTCCCACTTATACAAGAATTTACTAACTCCGTCCAAGCATTTGTTTTACAGATTTGTCTGTTTTTTATATTTCCGTCTAACTCAATCTGTGCTTGGCCCCAGAGCATTTGGGCTTCTATAGATACTAATAGTTATAGGTACAAGGAACGGCTGGTTAGTTTTTCTCAGCTGCGTCTGATCCGTGGCTCAACCACGGATCAAACTGTTCAAAATCAGACAATAATTGTAAAGCAGACGGGAGCGCCTTAGCTGCCTGTATCCTTGGCAGTGACTGAGGACATTTCTGCCACACATATCTGCCTCATGGCAATGGGTTATTAAAACCAATTTTATGGGCAGCTAATTAATTTCCTGGATGATCATTAAAAGGAATTTTGCTGATTTTTTTTTTCACAATGCTGACAATTCACAAACAAGTGACGTAAGGGAGCGGCAGGGAAAGATAACCAGAAACATACTGTAGTGATGATCTGATGCACGCAATGTGGACCCAAGAAAGAGCATTTTTAAATATTGTTTAGAATGGACAAGTAGGGCACCAAGAGTGCATGAAAATGACATAAGCTCACCGACCAGTGCTTCACACATCATTTCACAGGGCAACATGGGGTTAAGATTTTTAAGTTAGTAGGACCGCCCCCTGATAGAAGTTGGATGCCATTGGCGCAGATTAGTAAGGGGTGTATGCTGGCATGTAGGGTGACCAATCCTGGAATCGGGATCGGTGGGATCCTGGGATTTGACCCAAAACTGTTGGGATTTCGGGATTAGACTGCGCATCTAATGCTGTGCAGCGTCTGAGCACTCGCTCAGACGCTGCTCGGCTGCTTCCGATACCCAGGCAGCGTGACGTCAGGTCACGCTGCACAGGGCGTCACTGCCGTCTGCCCTGGTAAGTAAATGTGTGGCGTGGCCGCTTTAGGGGGGGTGGGGGTGTTTTTTTTTAAATTAGGGATGCCAATCCTGGGAATCCTGGTATTGAGCATTTTTCAATCCCAAATCCTAGGATTAAAAAAATATCCCAAAATGAGCATTCCTACTGGCAGGCTTAAGGAGAGACCTAACCGGGTATTTTATCTCTTTCCTGCCTGTCGTTTCCCACCGCCCACCCTATTTATTAATTGCTAATGTTTTTATTTATTGGGTTTTCTTTTTAGTTGTTTTTTGTCAGCTTTTCTTGTTTCAGAACGGGTTTTTTGTTGTCGGTATGATAAATTGTTTTTTTCCCTGAGAGGCAGCTCTGTTGGAGAAAGCGGAGAGGCGTGGCAACTGTTTTTCATTTGGGGGCATCACCGTTCCAGACGGGCCCTCACGCCATAGGGCAGTTGCCTCCCCCCCCCTTTCCCCCCCAGATTCAGTTGTAGTACCTGTAAGGGTGAGGTAATGAGCCGTAACTTGCGAGTCGAATTATGGTCAAAGAGAAGCAGCAGCAGCAGGTCCATCCTTGGCCATCAGCAAAAATGGCCCTTATTTTTATTTTTGAGTGATTTTTATTTTGTTTTTTTATTTTATGATAATGTTTTCATAACTGTTGTTCTCCCCACTACCATAGATAGAGGAGTGATACTACATCTCTCTCTCACACATGCACAAACACAGAAGGTAGCAGACTAGCTTTCAAAGCTTTTGCTTCTATCGGGCTTACTAGCAATTGATAACATAGTAACATAGTAATTAAGGGTATGGTATAATACCCCGACAGCCGGGATTCCGACAGTCAGTACTCCGACGTCGGAATCCCGACTGCACAGCGTGGGGAGCGCAATGAAGCCCATTGCGGACTCGCTGCGCTCGCCACGCTGCGAGCGCCACCTATTTTATTCTCCCTCTATGGGGGTCGTGGACCCCCACGAGGGAGCAGTCGGGATTCCGACGTCGGAGTACTGACTGTCGGAATCCCGACTGTCGGGAAGCCGTCCGGCACCCAGTAATTAAGGCTGAATAAAGACGTTAGTGCATTGAGTTCAACCTATCTAACTTGTAACTACTGACTTGAATAAGTCATATCTATAGGATTCCCCTAGTGGCCAAAAATGCATCCAGTTTTTTTTAAATTCATTAACAGTAGTTACTGTAACCCCCACCACAACTACACCACCACCACTGGCAATGAGTTCCAGAATGTTACTGCTCTAATGGTGAAGAATCCTGTATATGAACATACTAATCATATCACCTCTCACCCTCCGTTTCTCCAGTGAAAACATATTCAGCCTGGTTAACCTATCTTTGTATTCTAGTGATTTGAGACCTGTTACTAGCTTAGTCGCCCTTCTCTGTACCTGTTCAAATTCATTTCGGTCCTTTTTAAGGTGCGGTGCCCAGAACTGAACACCGTATTCCAAGTGTGGTCTCACCAATGCCTTGTAAAGAGGCACTATCACATAACTACCACAGGGCGTGTGGGGGAGAGTTTGCAGGCTATTTCCAGACTATGGGGGGTATTCAATCTCCCGCAGCTATTCCCAATGGGTTCCTATTCAATACTGTCTTCCCGACAGCATTGAACATGGATCTCGGCAGAACATGCCCGACTTTACAAGCAGTCGGGCACGTTATGCCGAGAATGGACGGGAATTGTCGAGCTCCCGGCCGCAGCTCGGCGATTTCTGGCCGCTTCTCGCGGCCACGCCCCCTTCTCATCGCTCGGCAGGTGGGGCATTGAATCCCGCCTGCCACATCAGTGTCGAGCCGGCCGAGAACGAGACAGGGTCCTGACCATGCATTGAATACCCCCTATAGCTATAAAACTTCACATGCCCATAAGGTAAAATCCACCCCGGTCATTAGAATCTCTGGTTTTACAAAATGTAGGTTCATTGCCTAAATAGCCATCTGTGAGAAGTGCAATCACCTGTCCAACTTACCTGCATTATCATATTTTGAAGAATTGGGCAGTCCCCTTGTGGAATTGGGACAATGTGACAAATGACACGGGGTTGCTACATTAAGCATGGAAATACATATTGCAACATCATAGATTGTATGGCAATATGATATATTGTTACATTGCAAATCCCCAAGATATTAGGTTAAACTTTTCTTCTATGTGTCTCAAGCTGCTGTGCCTCCCCTGTTTGAATTTTGAACTGTGCTGCAGCCGCACCTCCGGAGCCTCCACTGATCGCTCATTGTCTCTTTGTTCAATTTGTATTTGGACAGTTGCACATGACCACTTACTGTGTTTGTGCGTCGTAGATAATATCAGGAGGCAATTCATGTCTCCGCTCTATGCTGCTACGATATATTACTGCCTGATGTTCTTGTTCACCTCTGTGGGGTGCAAAGAAAAATCATCTATGTTACTGGCCGCTTGGGAGATACTTAGAGGCCATCACTGACATCTTATTGGCCATTTAGGTCGTTAAATGATGAAAGGTTCCTGTTATTAAAAGCTAAGTATACCACTTCCTCTACCCATAAGTCACAAGCAAGGGTCATATGTCTATACCAGGGACTTTCTCATTGTTTGATTCTGCTTTGGGGACAGATTCTCTAAGCTTCAAAAATGATAAAATGGAGAGTGATAAACAGCCAGCCATTCAGCTCCTGCCTGACATGTCACAGACTGTGTTTGAAAAATGTCAGGTAGGAACCGATTGGCTGGCTGTTTATCACTCTCTATTGTATCACTTTTGAAGCTTAGAGAATCTGGCCCTTGGTCTCTTTTGCAAGATATAGACTGGTCTAGTATATATTCATGCAGGCAGGGTTGCCTACCCTCCCGGTATGGCCGGGAGAGTCCTAGAAATCGGGTCCCGCTCCCCAGAAAGGAAGCCAAGTCTCCCGGAATGCTGGCAGTCTCCAGCTAAACCCCCTTGGCAGGGGGTCCGTAGGACCAAGTGACGTGAATCGTGTAACTGAAGCCCCGCCCACCACCGGGCAATGCCGGCATTGCACAGAGAAGGCATTCATACGACATTTTCCCTGAGGAAGACATTTACCATGAGGAAGACATCTGTTGTGAATCAAGGTTAAATGTCTAAACTCTCTTTTTGTGAAAAAGCCTTTTTTCAATTAACCTTTGTCATCCAATCAACCTGCCTAATCCTCCTCTTGGGGCTTTATGTAGCACTACATTTATTGCACTTTATTCATGAGTTGAGAAACTTTTTGCTATGCCCTCCATCTCCTTCTACTTGGCTGCTTTAGTTATTATTAGCATGAAATGACAAACTTACAACTTGGGGGCAGGTTCAGATAGCTGCGGAATGTACCTCTGGGAATACCACCTGGAGCTATTCATATACTGCCCAATTTCCACTCACAGTAAACCTCATGGCTAACATAGGTTACCCCATAGCTCATGGGTTAAGTGCCTGGAGTTACCCCATGCAGAAAGCCCCTGAGGGTTCACTCAATGCATATTCTTCCCTGCAGCCTCAGGATCACTGCTAAGTGCACCCTCTCTGGGACTTACAGTGCAGGGTAGCGTCAGTAATTGAATAGCTCCAGGCAGAGCTTTAAGTGTGCACTAAGTCCTGCGGCTAATTAAATCTGCTCCCAGGTGATTCATTAACTCAATTGTCTATTATAGTTACGCTGCTCAAAACAAATCCTATATGATAAAAAGCTTATGATGCTCCTCACCTCTATGGGAGATTTAAAATGTTTTGCCTGCTGGTGCCCAGTAGATGGTGCCAGCCCCTGCAATTCAAGGATTGCCCTGTTCATCTGCACACAGCCGCCAGCACATTACTGTTATGTTTCGTCATTTTTGGTGGGCTGGGAACTAGGGATTGGCCATCGTTGCCTTTGCCATCGATGGCAAAAGTGCAACTGGCCATCGATAGTGTATAACTGCAATGGACGACCATCAATGTTTTGACATATCAATGGTCATCCATTTTCGTTTATTGATTAGCCTGTGGACCAATCAAAATATGGGGGTGGGGCTTCACTGGTGTCGTTGGCGGAGCTACGCTCCATGTTCCAGCCCCTTGTTGAAAAAGAAAAGAAAACTAAACTATTGGTTGAAGCTTGACATCGATGGTGGGAAACCATCTGTTCTCCCCCATCGATGTCTAAACTATTCGACATCAGCCATAAACCATCAATGATCTAAACTATTCGACATCAGCCATAAACCATCAATGGTTTTTAATCATCGATGGTTGATGGCCATTCCTACTTGGAACTAGTAAAATATATAATGTTACGATAATACATACACAAATCTTAAACATAGCAGATCTGTGAATTCCTTCATGCAACTAGAGGTCAGGAAGGGATTTGTTCCAATATTGAAGCAGTTTTGCTGATATTTTCAACGTCTTCAAGATTCTCTTTAGAATGCTGAGAATATGGAGGTAGAATATTCCTCAGCTTCTAGTACACAGGTCTCTCCTTTAGTTCTCCTGCAGGAACATTAATGACGTTCTATTTTATAAAGCAATTATCCTGGTGGCAGAGCACTAAACACTGATATTAAGAACACCCCTGACCCTTCCCAGCAACACAGATAAGGCATTTAATGTTGCAATGGTGGCCACAGACTGATTTATAATAACTCTTGTCACAGGGTCTCATTTCTCTGTTTACATTGATCCTCCAAAGGGCAAAGTTTGCGTAAATGCAATTTGTTCTATTATTATTATTAGTTTTAGTGTTCACTCTAGGATTTTTTTTAGGGCAGGGTGCTCCCCACCGGACAGGGCGCTTTCTTCAATCAAAATGGCACATTTTATATTAGAAATTTTCATTAGAAACAAAACAAAAACATATATATAACACTGCACTAGGATTACACCCATTAAACATTGTCATACTCTGCTATGCCCGTTATTCTGTCGTAATGACCATTACACATTATGGCACACACCGTAATACCCATTACACATTATGGCGCACACTATAATGCCTCTTACACATTATACCACACACACCGTAATACCCATTACACATGATGGCACACACCAAAAGTTCTCAGCGGCATTTACGTGCGGTGGGGGGCAGCGTAAGGGCCAGCAGATGAGCGGCCGGGCCAGAGATGATGCAGGAGCGCGCATCAGCACTCACCGCTCATCGCTGCCCCGTAAACACTGGACAGCTTTCGAGCTGAAAGCCGCTCAAACGAGTAAACTGAGTGGCTTTCAGTTCAAAGTCACCCAGTGTGTACGGGGCTTTACTGGCTGTGTTGCTATTGAAGAAAAAGGAAAAAGATTCCCAATTCGAGGCACTCATTCAACTGATATCAAGTGTATTGATTCCCGTTGAGAGTATCTACCGACAAGTTCAATGTTAATATATACCTTTTATTTATATTGATTAAAAATAGCTGCAAGCCAGCGAAATATAGACAAACACGTGTAAGTGCAAATTCATAGAAATAAAGTGATTAAACATTGCTGTGTTGCTATGAAATATTTTGGAGAGGATGTAGCTAAAATGCAGATGTGGGAATCTGTCCGTTGCCCCCAGGAAAGTACTAGTGGACGCTATCCAATTTGTTTTTGTAATTGCAAGATTTCCATGCAGTCTCTTCTTTTACTTTTAATTGAAGCAATAATGCTGGCAAGCAAAGTGTTCTCGCCCTTCTGTGGTTAATGGCATGTTCCTATTTGCAGATCATCGGCTGTGACAAATTGAGCTCTCAGGCTATAAGTAGTGGCAAATTACAGTACGTAAAAGAGCGGACAAGAATAATGGCGTCTGCATTGTTTAAGTGGCATCTGTGCCCAAATTGGAGATATGTAACTGGCAGCTGGAGTAGAGGAAGGTGACTGATACAGTGACAGAAGAAGGGAACAATTGGTTGGCCTGAGGTGTGAGTGGGAAGGGCCTGGTTCATGTTTGAAAATAAAGCAAAAAAAATAGCAACTGGGTAAAACTATGCTGCACTGCAGGTGGGGCAGATGTAACCTGTGCCGTCAGATTTAGAGTTAGGTGGCGTCTGTTCAAAATGAAATCTGTCTACCCTCCTGGAAGCTTCAGGAGGCTCACGACTTTTGGGCTAGCGCCTCCCCCCCCCCCCATTCCCCCCCCCCCCCCCGAAAATATATAAATACATTTGCTCCCCTTGCATGGCAACATGGTTTGTTCCAGACACAGTATTTATTTATTTTTTGCAGGCTCCTCTAGCAGTAGTATAAAAGATAAACCAAAATATAAAATTACGAAAGGTATTGAACTCCTTTATCGGTCACATTGCCTTCGTACTAAAAGAAAATATTTTTCATTGTTGCTGCAGTACTTCAGTTTTTACACCAGATGGTTATGGTCGGTCTGATGTTGCCACAAATGGCCACAAAGTTTGAATTTTGACAGATTTACATCAAGATTACATTAAAAAATTCTGACGTAGTTGTAGCCATTTGGCAGCAATATTGATAAAGGGTTAACAAAAAAGTCAAAACAAAAGATTTATTTTTTTATATTAATCCAAACTGACATATTTTGAGTATTTGTTGTCATATACCATAAGTCTTTATACACTTATATTAATTTCATTGTGATGCAAAAAAAGGTTGAAACATTCTAATTCAGTCTTCCTCTGGATTTCTGTCCATTCTCTGTAGTGTCAGCACCACTGTACTAACCTCAAATTGCATACAATGACATGATAAAACAGAAGTTATAGATGGCTCTACTTAAATGCCCTTAAAATCTGAAGCCAGGCACACACTTGGGATGGCATATCGGCCAGATTGTTCAGTGTGTATACCCACTCACTACTAGTTCTTCTAGATCTCTCTGCTGCTTTTGACACTGTTGATCACACACTTCTCATACAAACACTACAATCCCTAGGTCTTAAATACATAGTTCTTTCTTGGTTCTCATCCTACCTATCTAACCGCTCTTTCAGTGTTTGCTTCTCTGATTCTACCTCTTCTTCACTACCTTTGTCAGTTGGAGTACCACAAGGCTCAGTCTTAGGTCCTCTGCCTTTCTCAATCTATACCTCCTTGTTTGGCAAACTAGTCAGCTCCTTTGGATTTCAGTATCATCTGTACGCTGATGATACTCAAATCTATCTATCCTCCCCGGACCTGTCCCCATCTGTATTGGGCCGTGTCTCTCAATGCTTTTCTGCTATTTCATCCTGGATGTCATCTCGCCACCTCAAATAAATATTTCTAAAACATAATTAATTATATTTACACCAATATAGTAGTTAGTAACCAGATATCTCTATTGCTGTTGAGATTATGACAATCACTCCTACCACTCAAGCTCACTGCCTAGGTGTCATTCTTGACTTTGAACTTTCCTTTGTTCCCCACATTCAATCTGTCTCGAAATCATGCCACATATTCAAAATTCGCCCTTACCTAACACAAGACACTGCAAAAACTCTAATCCATGCTGTCATCATCTCACGCATTGGGATGTGCACCGGGCACTTTGGGTCTTTACCTCGGGCAGTGTTTTGGATCTGGATATCTTCCAAAACACTACCATTTTCGTGTTTTGTGTTAGAAAAAGCATAAAAACTGCAGAATTTGGGTTGTTTTCTTTTTTGCTCCTACACTATTATTAACATCAATATCATTCATTTCCACTCATTTCCAGTCTATTCTGAACACCTCACAATATTGTTTTTAGGGCAAAAGGTTGCACCGAGGTAGCTGGATAACTATGCTAAGCCGCACAAGGGGGCGGCACAAACACGTGGCTCATCTAGGAGTGGCACTGCAGCAGCAGACAGGATGGCAGTTTGAAAAACTAGGCCCCAAAAAGCACATAATGGCATAAAAAGAGGTGCAAGATGGAATTGTCCTTGGGCCCTCCCACCCACCCTCATGTTGCATAAATAGGACATGCACACTTTAACAAACCAGCGACAGGGTCTGCCACACGACTGTGGCTGAAATTATTGGTTTGTTTGGGCCCCACAAAAAAAAAAAGCTAGTGACCTCTCCTTGCACAAACTGGCTTTATAGAGGCAAGATGTCCTCCTCATCCTCCTCCTCTTATTCCTCATCACACCATCAGCAGCATCCTCCTCCTCATCAACTTCCTCCTCAGCGCCAGCTACATCAATTTCCTCCTCCTGGTGTACAACATTGACAACTTCAAAATCAGGAACTGGGCTGTGGGTGATCCTTCCAGCATATGCAGAGGGCGTACTGCAAATGGTGGAAGGAGCCCTCTCTTCCCGTACAGTGATGGGAAGGTCAGGCTTCGCAACTACCAACACCCTTGGACTCTCCTTGGGTATTTGTGATACCGCGCCTTGAGAAGGCTGCGTTGTTTGCTATCTTTTTGTTGACCGCTTAACTCTCTTTACATTTCTAGGGGGGGGGGGGGGGGAGAGGAGGAGGTCTGTGATCGCTGTGTGAAGCTGGACCACTAGCCGAGAACATAGGCCAGGACCTTAGCCGTTCCTTGCCACTCTGTGTGGTAAATGGCATATTGGCAAGTTTACTGTACATTTCTCCTTCAATGATTTACATTTTTCTTTACGTACTCAACTTTGCCTTTTTGGATTTCACACGCCCTCGATGATGACATTGGGCATCGGCATTGGCAGAAGACGTTGATGGCATTTCATCATCATGTTCTATGTCTTGACTAGTGGCAGCAGCTTCAGCACTTGGAGGAAGTGGTTCTTGTACTATTGGAGCCTCCATATTTTGGTTCTCCATTATCTTTCTGGAGTACAGCCACTCAGCAGCAGAGACACAGAAACATTTTTAAAGGATTATTATTTAAGTCAGTAACCCTTATTGTAAAAAAAAAAAAAAAGAATGATTTATTTTGCAGCACCGATGTGCGGTGTGCACACAGGTGAGGGGAGACTTGTACTACCCTGGCCTGTACCAGCTTAGTCACACAGCAGCAGACACAGAAAAATTGTTATTATTATTAAGGAATTTAAGTCTGTAACCCTTATTGTCCAAAAACATTTTGCAGCACCGATTATTTTGCAGCACTGGTGGGCACACAGGTGAGGTGAGACCTGTAGTACCCTCTCCCAGCTAACAGTCACACAGCAGCAGACACAGAAAAATTATCAATATCAATCTATATGAGGCACAGACTACAGGGATAAATATATAATATACAGCACAGATGCTGTCAGTGTACCACTACACTACACTACACTAACACAGTCAGACTCAGCAGGTTGTCACTATCAGCAGTGTAGAACTACTACACCACGCAGGTTGCACAGCGGGACGGGAGAGTGAGCACGCAGACGGGCACACTGTTCAATCTCCTAGACTGGAGTGAACATGGCGCCCGCCCGGCCGTCCTTATATACATATAGTGACGTTGTCCGGATCTCGCAAGATCTGACAGCGGGATCTAGCGGGGCGCCGGAAAGGCATGCTCCAAGTTTAGGTGTGAAAACCCGAACAGGCTCGTGAACGCGTTCGGATAGGGGGTGTTCGGGGGTGTCCGGATTTCCGGAATCCGGACGCACTCATCTCTAATTATTGCAATAGTCTCCTTTTTGGCCTTCCCCAATACAGACTCTAATCACTACAGTCCATCATTAATGCAGCTACGAGGCTAATCTTCCTCACCAGACGTTTATCGTCTGCAAAGCTTCTCTGTCAGTCACTTCTTACACACAAAGCCATAAACCAAACTACACCAACATACATCTCTTCTCTTATCTCAAAATATCATCCAACCCGACTTCTTCGCTCCTCACAAGATCTACGTCTCTCATCAACACTCATTACTCTCTCCCATTCCTGAATGCAAGACTTTCTTGGGGCTGCACCCACTCTGTGGTATGCTCTCCCAAGCACAATAAGACTATCCTCCAAATCTACAAGCGTTCCCTGAAAACTCACCTCTTCCGGCAGCTTACAAAATTCCAGAACCAGCCAGTTAGCGTTCATATACTGTTCCTATCTAATCACATCCCCACTTTACAGTCCACACATATCCACTCTCTTCTTTTTCACATTTTCCATCCTCCTGACCCCTGGCCAAACTGCTGGGTCACTGTGTCATACAGTCCACCAAGAACCGTTGCATTCTGGTGGAACTAATGCCTATTTCTCTATAGATTGTAAGCTTGCGAGCAGGGCCCTCCTACCTATGACTGTTTATATATACCCAGCTTGTTGTATCACTGTCTCCTATTGTAAAGCACAACAGAATATGCTGTGCTATATAAGAAACTGTTAATAAATAAATAAATATGAATGACTCCTCCACCCTTAGCAATGTCTTCTGGTTGGCCCTGCTGCAAGTTCAATCAGAACACATCGCTAGCATGCCATCCACCATCGCTCTGTCACCCCTACCACCATGACCACCACCAATGCATCGGAAACTGTGTATGCAGATGCTGATGCAGGAATCCATCACCTGTGATATCAGCCTGGTACACATTGCTCTAGTGTGTACCTGAAGTGTGGTAAACACTGTTATTCGATTCAGCAACAAATAGCCCTTTTCGGTGTCCTAGATTTTGGAGTGTTTCTGTGGGAATTAGTGCTCATTCTTTCTGTAGAGCATTTATGAGGTCAGATAATGATGTTGGACTAGAGGGCCTGGCTCGCAACCTCCATTCCTGTTCTTAACAAAGCTCAGAACTCTTCAGCTATGGAATCGACAGAGCGTTGGTGACTTTTACACACCATGTGTTTTAGCCGTCCTTGACCTCACGCTATGATTTTACATGGTCTTCATCTTCGTGGCTGAGTTGCTGCGGTTCCTAAATGCTTCCACTTTCTAACAATGGCCCTTATTCTGGTTCACTCGCAAAGGCAAATTCCTTCTCAAATGGACAAAACCATGTGCACTGCAGGTGGGGCAGATATAACTTGTGCAGAGAGATTTAGATTTGTGTGAGTTATTTTGTTTCTGTGCAGGGTAAATACTGGCTGCTTTATTTTTACACTGCAATATAGATCTCACTTTGAAGTAAAACTCCACCCAAATCTAATTCTCTCTGCACAAGTTACATCTGCCCACCTGCAGTGCACATGGTTGTCCATTTGAGAAGGAATTTGCCTATGCGAGTGAACCAGAATAAGGGCCAATATCGCTAACAACTGATAGAATGGGATTACATATCACAAGGCATCTTATTGCAAAGGTGGCATCCTATCACAGTACCACGCAAAGGTGGCATCCTATCACAGTACCACGCAAGGGTGGCATCCTATCACAGTACCACGCAAAGGTGGCATCCTATCACAGTACCAGGCAACGGCGGCATCCTCTCACAGTACCACCAAGGCGGCATCTTATCACAGTACCACGCAAAGGTGGCATCCTATCACAGTACCACGCAAAGGTGGCATCCTATCACAGTACCACCAAGGCGGCATCTTATCACAGTACCACGCAAAGGTGGCATCCTATCACAGTACCACGCAAAGGTGGCATCTTATCACAGTACCACGCAAAGGTGGCATCCTATCACAGTACCACGCAAAGGTGGCATCCTATCACAGTACCACCAAGGCGGCATCTTATCACAGTACCACGCAAAGGTGGCATCCTATCACAGTACCACGCAAAGGTGGCATCCTATCACAGTACCATGTAAAGGTGGCATCCTATCACAGTACCACGCAAAGGTGGCATCCTATCACAGTACCAAGCAAAGGTGACATCCTATCACAGTACCACCAAGGCGGCATCCTATCACAGTACCACGCAAAGGTGGCACCCTATCACAGTACCACGCAAAGGTGACATCCTATCACAGTACCACACAAAGGTGACATCCTATCACAGTACCACACACAGGTGGCATCATATCACAGTACCACACAAGGTGGCATCCTATCACAGTACCACACACAGGTGGCATCTTATCACAGTACGATGCAAG
The DNA here is from genome assembly GCF_055691185.1 of Crinia signifera. NCBI lineage: Eukaryota > Metazoa > Chordata > Amphibia > Anura > Myobatrachidae > Crinia > Crinia signifera. The sequence goes on from NC_139222.1 coordinate 272,212,907, forward strand.
GTGGCATCCTTTCACAGTACCACACAAAGATGGCATCCTATCACAGTACCACACAAGGTGGCATCCTATCACAGTACCACACAAGGTGGCATCCTATCACAGTACCACACAAAGATGGCATCCTATCACAGTACCACACAGAGGTGGCATCCTATCACAGTACCACACAGAGGTGACATCCTATCACAGTACCACACAAGGTGGCATCCTATCACAGTACCACACACAGGTGGCATCCTATCACAGTACCACACACAGGTGGCATCCTATCACAGTACCACACAAAGGTGACATCCTATCACAGTACCGAGCAAAGGTGGCATCCTATCACAGTACCATGCAAAGGTGGCATCCTATCACAGTGCCACACAAAGGTGGCATCCTATCACAGTACCACACAAAGGTGGCATCCTATCGCAGTACCACACAAAAGTGGCATTCTATCACAGTGCCTCACAAAGGTGGGATCCTATCACAGTACCACACAGTGGTGGCATCCTATCACAGTACCACACAAAGGTGGCATCCTGTCACTGAGCTTTTCAGATGACCCATTTTGCATCATTAATATTTTTAGTGGAGGCAGCATGGCCATGTGCTCAGTTTTATATACCTGTGGCAATTGGTCTGATAGAAACACCTGAATTCAATCATTGACAGGTATGGCCACATATTGTATATTCTTATCCTTTCTGCTGTATACGCAAATACATAGTGACACTGAGATTTTACTGGTGCACCTCCATAGCAGCATTGCATTAAAAGATTGTATTATTTTTACATGTATTGAGTGGTTTTGTTTAGTTTTGATCAGAATAGTCTGACTCCGCTTGTAACCCCCTCCATCCCTAGTCCTGTGTATACACAATGACACCGGAGTATTCACTATATAAAAGTGTCCTATTACCGTTCACTCAGTCTGCCTGTAGTATAACCGCATTACTGATCTACGTGCAGCTAAGGGTCTGGGATAAAGTGACTCGTATACTGTAAATTGGTAATATGGTTCAGATTATTTGTGATTCGCTGCATGCGGAAATGAAGGCTTCCTTCGCTAATTTATGTCTGAGACGCAGGAAAAACATTCCCGATACACCACGGGCTATGAAAGGTAGATTGGGCTTTATTTATAGATTGGATTTTGTTTTAGAAAAACATTGTATCCAGGAGGATCCCCGGCCGGCGGCAGCTAATGAGTTAAAGGTACATGATTGGGTTTTAAGTTTCCCTGTCCATCGGCCTAATTTAATTTATTGTGGCTGCTGCATAAGGAAAAGTGACCAATGAATATCCTGGACCTCAACCCTGGTCCGTTCTGATCTATATCACACAAGAGTCTACTACTGTAGCTGAGCTCTTAATGTGCCACCTTTGCCAACATGTGGTTGAGGCAGATGCTCTGTAACTGACACCATTCAAGAGGTTGCGGCTTGTAAATGTATCTGTCACTGATGTCGCTGAGGTACGAGTTTCTTTGTGCCTCAGTGATGTCACTGGTTCTTGGCAAACTGAAAGGTGTATTTAAAAGGTGCTTTATTGACCAGGCATCTGCTCATGCTCAAACGTGCCTAGCGAGGGGCCACTGGTGGTAGAACCCTAAAACTGGGGGATCCATTTATTTCACAGTGGGGCTCGATGCCATAGGTGTCATGACAGAAAGGGGCGAGCGGGTGACTTATGATTTGAGTGGCCCCCGTCAATGTTTTGGGTCATAAGTTTACCATGGGCAGCATCAAAAGGAATATAATATTCTTTCCTGATGCTCCACCTCCTCCCGCCTGCCCGCGTCCTGAGACCTACTTCCCCCTGCGTCCAGCGCCAGCCTGCCCGCGTCCTGAGACCTACTTCCCCCTGCATCCAGCACCAGTCTGCCCGCGTCCTGAGACCTACTTCCCCCTGCATCCAGCACCAGTCTGCCCGCGTCCTGAGACCTACTTCCCCCTGCATCCAGCACCAGCCTGTACAATGTGCGGCTAGTAACAGTGGGCAGGCCCCTCGTCTGGGACCATTTCTGCCCCTTCTCGTCTCCCGTTTCCTCTGCTCTTCCATCTCCGCTTCCCCTTCGTCCTTCCTTCCTATTTTGCCACACCAAACCTAAAAACTTTGTGTTCTCACCCCATGTATGTCTAGCCATAAAATGGCCATACACTGCTGCGTCTAGTCGCATCAGTGTATGGCCATCCGATGCCCCATTAGTAGTATCGCATGCGGATCTTTTGCATGTGATCTATCACATGCAACCCCGTTCCCCATGGCCCTGGAAAGGGTGCCAGACGTCTCACCAACAGTCGGGATTCCGACAGTCATTGCTCCGACGTCGGAATCCCGACTGCTCCCTCGTGGGGGTCCACGACCCCCACGAGGGAGAATAAAATAGGTGGCGAGTGCAGCTCGCCACCATGCCCGCAGCGTGGCAAGCGCAGCAAGCCCGCAAGCGGCTTCATTGCGCTCCCCCCCGCAGTGCAGTCGGGATTCCGACTGTCGGTGTGTTATACCACACCCCCTGGAAAGGGATCCGAGTCAGAAGTCTGACCTACAATTAGGTCCTACCTCTGGATCTGATTTCAATGTGCATGGGGCCGAGCATCGGATTGGATGTCAAACACATGAGATTTTTGCTGATTTCAACCGTTTTCTTAAATCGATCCATTGGAATTGTGTGAAATTGGCCCAAATCACATAAGTGTATTGGGACCTTTAGTTTGCTATTATTGTCTCTTGTCACTTTTGAATTTTTTTACTGTCTATGTTTAATTGCTTTATATTTATTTGTGATTTATTATGCTACCACGCAGACGTCTCAGAACTTTTATTTGCTGGGAATTCTAAGGAGGCAGATAGTGTCTTAGAGACTCGTAAGTCAGTGATCCCAGACGTGAGTCATGGGGTCAGTGCTCCCCACTGATGTGTACACACATGGCGTTCATCTATGTATCATATATTAGGATTGATAGGAAAATCTTATGATGAATGTGAGTTTAAGTACAGCAAATAGGTATGTGAAGAAGATACACAGATGTGTAAGTGTATAAATTGCATTGTGAATCCTACTTAATCTCCCATAATTAGAGAGAGAAAAAAATATCCTGCACTGGGTTGTCTACATCTGGATTATATACGCAGCTGCTGCAGAGGTGAAGGCTTACAAGTAATAGTACAAAACAAAGCTGCATGTTCACTGGGCTTATATAGAAAGAGAATCCATGCACTGTATATGGAGAGGAAATCCTTGTGCACTATACGCAAATTCCCTATACATATATACAGGTTAAGTGTGCCTTATCCAAAATGCTCAGGACCAGAAACATTTGGATAACGGATTATTCTGTGTTTCTGAATATTTTTATATTTCAATGAGGTATCTGGAGGACGGGACCCATGTGTGTGAACACAAAATGTAATTTACAGATGTCCCCAGTAGTGCCAGTTACAGATGTCCCGATGTCCCAATATCACCAGTTACATATCATGTCCCCATTAGTGCTACTTACAGATGTCCCCAGTAGTGCCAGTTACATATCATGTCCCCATTAGTACCAATCAAAGATGTCCCCAATAGTGCCAGTCACATATCATGTCCCCAGTAGTGCCAGTCACATATCATGTCCCCAGTAGTGCCAGTCACATATCATGTCCCCAGTAGTGCCAGTCACATATCATGTCCCCAGTAGTGCCAGTTACATATTGTGTCCCCAGTATTGCTAGTTACATATCATGTCCCCATTAGTGCCAGTTACAGATGTCCCAGTAGTGCCAGTTACAGATGTCCCCAGTAGTGCCAGTTAAATACAATGTCCCCAGTAGTACCAGTTACAGATGCCCCCAGTAGTGCCAGTTACATATCATGTTCCCAGTAAGGCCAGTTACATATCATGTCCCCAGTAGTGCCAGTTACTGTACATATCATGTCCCCAGCAGTGCCAGTTACAAATCATGTCCCAGTAGTACCAATCACAGATGTCCCCAGTAGTGCCAGTTACATATCATGTCCCCAGTAATGCCAGCCACATATCATGTCCCCAGTAGTGCCAGTCACATATTGTATCCCCAGTAGTGCCAGTTACATATCATGTCCCCAGTAATGCCAGCCACATATCGTGTCCCCAGTAGTGCCAGTTACATATTGTATCCCCAGTAGTGCCAGTTACATATCATGTCCCCAGTAGTGCTAGTTACAGATGTCCCCAGTAGTGCCAGTTACATATCATGTCCCCATTAGTACCAATCACAGATGTCCCCAGTAGTGCCAGTTACATATCATGTCCCCAGTAGTGCCAGTCACATATCATGTCCCCAGTAGTGCCAGTTACATATCATGTCCCCAGTAGTGCCAGTTACATATCATGTCCCCAGTAGTACCAATTACAGATATTCCCAGTAGTGCTAGTTACATATCATGTTCCCAGTAGTGCCAGTTACATATCATGTCCTCAGTAGTGCCAGTTACATATCATGTCCCCAGTAGTGCCAGTTGCATATCATGTCTTCAGTAGTGCCAGTTACATATCATGTCCCCAGTAGTGCTAGTTACAGATCATGTCCCCAGTAGTGCTAGTTACAGATGTCCCCAGTTGTGCCAGTTACATATCATGTCCCCAGTAGTGCTGTTACAGATGTCTCCAGTAGTGCCAGTTACATATCATCTCCCCAGTAGTGCCAGTTACATATCATGTCCCCAGTAGTGCTGTTACAGATGTCCCCAGTAGTGCCAGTTACAGATGTCCCCAGTAGTGCCAGTTACATATCATGTCCCCAGTAGTGCCAGTTGCATATCATGTTTTCAGTAGTGCCAGTTACATATCATGTCCCCAGTAGTGCCAGTTACATATCATGTCCCCATTAGTACCAATCACAGATTTCCCCAGTAGTGCCAGTCAAATATCATGTCCCCAGTAGTGCCAGTTACATATCATGTCCCCAGTAGTGCCAGTTACATATCATGTTCCCAGTAGTGCCAGTTACATATCATGTACTCAGTAATGCTGTTACAGATGTCCCCATTAGTGCCAGTTACATATCATCTCCCCAGTTGTGCCAGTTACATATCATGTCCCCAGTAGTGCTGTTACAGATGTCCCCAGTTGTACCAGTTACATATCATGTCCCCAGTAGTGCTGTTACAGATGTCCCCAGTAGTGCCAGTTACATATCATCTCCCCAGTAGTGCCAGTTAGATATCATGTCCCCAGTAGTGCTGTTACAGATGTCCCCAGTAGTGCCAGTTACAGATGTCCCCAGTAGTGCCAGTTACATATCATGTCCCCAGTAGTACCAGTTACAGATGTCCCCAGTAGTGCCAGTTGCATACCATGTCCTCAGTAGTGCCAGTTACAGATGTCCACAGTAGTGCCAGTTACGTATCATGTCCCCAAAAGTGCCAGTTACATATCATGTCCCCAGTAGTACCAATTACAGATATACCCAGTAGTGCTAGTTACATATCATGTACCCAGTAGTGCCAGTTACATATACTGTACTCAGTAGTGCCAGTTACATATCATGTCCCCAGTAGTGCCAGTTGCATATCATGTCTTCAGTAGTGCCAGTTACAGATCATGTCCCCAATAGTGCCAGTTACACATTTGTGCACCCAAAAAAGTACATTCTGGAAACTGGTTTTCCAAATAATTTGGGAAACAGATATCTGGATAAGGGGTGCTCAGCCTATATACTGTATGCCTAGTCAGATTAAAAAATTGGTTGGTGCTCCTGGTCCCCCAGATGAGTGTGAAAGTCTCAAAGCCATGCGCCACCCACCCAAATTCCCCACAGGATTGTGCCTTCACAACAACCATCCCAACACTCGATCTATCGGTTGTCATGGGCTTGGTTAAACTTGCACTTTAGTAAATATGTGCCTGTACAAATATATGGATGTTCAGAAACAGGTGTTTTCATTCGAAGTTGAGTGTGATAATGTTTGTGCTAAAATGTTTCCTGTATGTTTTTTCTCCTGCAGAGAACTGAATGGCAACAACATTACGCGGATCACCAAGAACGACTTGGCGGGACTCAAGCAGCTGAGAGTCTTGTAAGAATCTGCTCTTTTTCTTTGATGCAGAAATACAGTACAGTGCAAGGAAAGCCCCAGTTCTGGAAAGCTGCGGCTACGCAACAAAATCCAAACTGCAACACTCCGACCTCATGCCATTGTTTTGCACCCCCCCCCTCCCTCAGCATTATAATTTGTTGATAGTTTAATCTCCACCAAAAACACACTGACGTTTTAAGAAGTCAGTGATAATTACCACCTTCATGCAGCTTTTACTTTATCAAGTGTATTTCCAGGTATTTCATCAAAACATTTATTGCTACCGGGTGTTGTTTTATAGAGTGCACCGCATTGGCGTAAGATAGTAAGCAGGATGCCACGGCTGCGCAGAAAAGCAGGCGCATATACGTCCCTTTGTGTCATCTCTTCCTAATTCTTAAGATTTAGGGCCTAATTTAGGTTGGTTTGCAAAAAATAAAAAACCTCCTTTAATGGGCAAAACCATGTGCACTGAAGGTGGGGCAGATGTAACATGTGCAGAGAGAGTTAGATCTGGGTGGGGTATCAAACTGATATCTATATTGCTGTGTAAAAATAAAGCAGCCAGTATTAACTCTGCACGGGAACAAAATAACTCCCCCAAAAGTAACTCTCTCTGCACATGTTACATCTGCCCCACCTGCAGTGCGGAATGGTTTTGTCCATTAAGGAAGGAGTTTGCATTTGCAAACCAACCTGAATCACCCTTTTATTTTTAGTGTGTTTTGTCATAATGCACCAATTGCAGCAATACATGTACTGTATAAATTAAACTGGATCACATTTATTGAACTGACATGTATCTTTACAGGACATTATCAGAATTGGTACTTATGTATTTGCCGGACGCCCACTAAGCTATTTGCGATTCTGAGTAAGAAGATCGCATCGCATTTGATTTTTGCATGCTATGCATGCAATTGCACCGCTCATAAAATCGCATGCGATTTTATAGGGTGCGATGCCATATAATTTAGTATACACTTGTATGATATGCAATGAGATTTAGGTACCCGCCCACTATCCACGCCACCCCGAAGCGTGGCGAGCGCAGTGAAACGCGTCCTCCCGACCTCTTCATACCCCCACTATCCACGTCAGCGTGGAGTTGATTTTATATAGTGTGGCTAGCCCCGCAAGGGGACGCAGATTACGTTACATGTATTCCGCTGCGCTCGCCACACTATATAAACTCGACTTCACGCCGACGTGGATAGTGGGGGTATGAAAAGGTCGGGAGGACACGTTACGCCGCCCCTCGCGGGGCTCGCTCTGCTCGCCACGTTTCGGGGTGGGGGGTGCCTAAATCCCATTGTATGTCATCCAAGTGTATAGTACATTAAATGGCATCGCACCCTATAAATCACATACGATTTTAAGTGCGATGCGATCCGATGCAATGCGATCTTATCGCACTGCCAAAGGACAGAGAGCAGTGAATAAATGACATAGGAAAATCGCATAGCGTGCGATTGCATCGCATCGCGTGCGATTGCATCGCATGCAAAAAATCGCATGCGATGCAATTTCCCAATGGTGCCTTACGTATGCTAATTGGGCACCCTGCTAATACATAAGTACCTCAGATTTCATTGGAGCACCAAACTGTACCACTAAAGTTGTTACATACTTACGGCATGATTCTGACTCACAAACTGCACGGAAATGTCAGAGAAGTGACAAAATGTATCTACGTATACAAACTGAAGCTAAAATTTTGGCTTATAATGTACATAAAAACATCTAAGATGATAATGGCAGAAGCATCGCCCCCATTATAAATAATCAGACCTATTGTTAGGATTTGTTATTCTATTTGAAAGCTGAAAAGTTCATTATAACATAACAATAATAAATGCACGAGCCCTTGTATAGCTTTTATCTATAGGCTGGAAGAACCCGTCCTAAATTATTTGTACTTCCAGATTGTCTATTGTACTTTTTTGATGTATGAGACAATAGAATTCAAATAAACTAAATATGGTGTGATTGTCAGTTGATGAAACACCAGCCAACAGCCCGGGTATTCACAGTTTTCCGCGCCTTGCATGGCACGAAACATTCTGCTTCTCACTCATTTAGAATAATTTGCAGAAGAACATTTCAGCTATTGTTCATCCAGACCCCCCACCGTGGAACAGGAGAGTTTCCGAATTGTCATTTCATTACCCCCCTGTCTTTACTTTCAAATAATAATATTATTCTGCCTCACAGAAGTGAAGTCTTATTCTCAGAACTGAATGGTGTTAATACCTTAAAAGGCATCAACTTGAAGTGTGTTTGACGTGTTATAAATTACGCGTCGACAAGGTCTGACACGACTGGCCCGGTAGAGGCACTTCTTAGTTGTAGTGTCTGTAAGTCTTATTTCTAAAAGGTTAATGCGCAAATCTGCAGCACGTATGCCCACTAGCATACGCTTGTGCAAAGGCACCGCATGATGTGGCGGCGAGCAGGGCTACATTTTTGTTTGCCCGTGTATAATGATTGGCGGCCAGCAGCTCTGGTTTTGCCCATCACATCGACCAAAAATCAGGGTCCTCTGTACCCCAGGGTGATACGGCACTCAGTTTGGTAAACATTGGTGTACCCCAAGCCAAAAGCAAGACCAGGCTGTTGCATGTTACCAGAATTATTTTTTTTTTAAATATGTTTAAGTTTACAAACAATCTACTAGGACAAGTGACAATACAGCCAGGAATACCAAGTATTAAAATAAATAAATAATAATATTAATAAAAAAATATATATCTATCTATCTGGAGGAAGGGACGTGTAAAAGTGACTCCTGACAGCCGTCAGTAAAGGTGTTTCCTGTTTTGTTTTCCAGGCAGCTGATGGAGAATCAGATTAACAGTGTGGAGCGCGGCGCTTTTGATGACATGAAGGAACTGGAGAGGCTGTGAGTGCACATACTCCAATTATTTCCCTGCTTATCATATTACTGCATTATCTGCAGGCAGCTGGCTCGGGCCTAGCCATTCCCTGCTTCCCTAATTGTTATAGCACAAGTCCGGTTGCACCACGAGAAGCTAAATGCTTGGTGCTCACAGAGTAAGGTTATTACCTTGTACTTGTCCTTCGTTGCCTTGTCCCAGAAGTGGTTGTCTTGTGTTTCTCATTGGTCTATGTACTTTTGTTAGGAGCTGCAGAACCCCTGTGGGGATAATGATAAATATCTTTTATAAATACCACAACACATTTTGAGCATGAATGACGCTCAGTGCGGCCATATCATCCTGGGACCTGACCCCAACTGTACATCCCCCTCCATTCTGTATATTATGTCTGTGTAGGTACATATAGGTTATAGGAGTGATGGAAATGTATCACTAGTAAAATAAATCACTTTTTTTGTCCAGTCAGGACCTTTGCCCGTGTCATTTGCCGAATGAATCGTCTTAGCAGAACAATGTCCCCTTTTGATAAATATATATCAACATTGGATGCACAATGTTTGCTGTTACGATAATGCGATTTTTGCTAATGTATTATGGCCCTGATCCGTGCGTGGCAGCACGCAATCCGAACACAGGGGGGTGATTCAGGTTGGTTTTCAAAAGCAAACTCCTTTAATGGACAAAACCATGCTGTACTGCAGGTGGGGCAGATGTAACATGTGCAGAGAGAGTTAGATTTGGGTGGGTTGTGATCAAACTGAAATTTAAATCGAAGTGTAACAATAAAGCAGCCGGTATTTACTCTGCACAGAAACAAAATAGCTCACCCAAATCTAACTCTCTCTGCACATGTTACATCTGCCCCACCTGCAGTGCACATGGTTTTGTCCATTAAAGAAGGAGTTTGATTTCCGCAAACCAACCTGAATCACCCCCACAATGCCGATGTAGTGAAGTCATTATTTGCAACCGCAAGTGCTCAAAAAGGCGGTAATACATCGTGCACAGGCGCTAAGGCGTAAATGTACTAAGATGGACTTCTAATAAAGATGGGATGTTGCCCATAGCAACCAATCTGATTCTATCTATTATCTTCTAGAGAGTGCTAAATAAATAAGTACAATCTGGTTGCTAATAGGCATCACATCAACTTCAATAGAACTCTCATCTTAGTAAATTCCCCCGGTGTCTCAGTCCTTGCACCCTCGGTCGCACTAATGGACTGTACACTAGGGAAGTAGGCCATGTACATAACCCCACCGACGTCCGCGTTCCCTTTTGCGTGCGAGCCCTGAATGTGTCCTTGTCCCACAAGCCGGTGTTCTGTGACGCAGACTGTATGTTATCATGGATCTGTGATGGTCACATGTCTGTAAATGCATCGCTCTCCTAATTGGTCACATCATTTTGATTTGGAGATGGGCTGTTGTGGGGAGTGTGAGCTCTGCTCGCAGGAACAAAGCTCTGGCAGAACTGTATATATCCCTGCGTGTGCAGAGCATTCTCACCAAGCGCATCCCCAACAAAGGATTTACTTTGCCTCTTTCTCTTCTCTATTCCTTGTGATATTGAGTTACGGAACGGCACCTCTCTACAGGCCAAACCATGTCCTCTATTCATGTGTGAGGACAGATCGGTGTCCTGCTCTATGCATTAAATCACAGGGAAAGGTGCAAATTAGTTTCTGGGGTCTTGTTACTGGGATTGCTGGGTTAGTCATGCTGCATCATTCGATAGTCGCATACCATCGAATGATTTATCTCCCCTTCTGTATTAAAAGTCAGTCTAAACCGACTGTTATTCCAGATGCAGATCGCCGAAAAGGGTGCGGGCACTATTGTCATGTGACATTGCTGCTTGTTTTGCTCCTAATGTTGTTAAAGTACTACACAATAATAAATCCACCCCCTGGACCTGTATCGTGTCAAGTAGAAGCCGATTGGTCATATAGGAAATTTCTCCACTTTATCCGTCTCCATGATGTGATAAATTTCCCCTCCGGCTGGCGATGATGCTGGATCATACATCATTGCCCGGCCATACACACTAGCAGATTTTGTAAAATTGTGGGGTCACAACTCTGTAATCAATATGAAATAAATGGCTAATTTCACATTTATTTCTCTTTACACAGAATGATCTAAACCTGGGGTAGCCAACCCTAGTCCTCGAGAGCTACCAACAGTGCATGTTTTGCAGGTCTCCTCACAGAATCACAAGTGAGCTAATTAGCTCCATCTGTGGATCTTTTAAAATGTGTCAGCGATTAATGAGTGCAGCTGTGCAGCAGCTAGGTTGTCTGGAAAATGTGAACTGTTGGTAGCTTTCGAGGGCTAGGGTTGGCTACCACTGATCTAAACCGATCCGAATGATAACATGAGCTGAGGGCCCGTTCTCCTGCAGAGATCACAGTACAAATAGATGTACATGTTTTTTGTGTTGTTTTGATTGACTATAAATCTACATTTTTAGCGTTTCCTTTCCAATTAAGTGGTGAGACAGACGTAGACGCGCGTCTCAAGTACTCTTGCCGGCAATGAGAAATTAAAGCATCCCGAAAGCTAATCCTCAATGCTCATGAGCTTGTAGCGATGCAGAATGTAAATGTATAAACATCGGTGCAGATGGGTGTAATGAATACTGCGGCATGCCTGTATTCTGGGGGAAGGATATCTATGCCTGTAGGGCTTACACTGGGTGGCGGGCAGGTGACGGTTACATCCTGGTATTCTAAGCATGCTGTCAGTGGGGTATAGGGTATAACCTGATATCCTGTTTGTGCCCTTCTCGTCTTCAGGCGCCTCAACCGAAACCAGCTGCATACTCTACCTGAGCTCCTGTTCCAAAACAACCAGGCACTCTCCAGGCTGTGAGTACCAACATACCAATATCATATTCACTCTCTTTGCTCTGCTATCTGACTGTACTATATGTGTGTTGTACCCTCTCTTTGGTGTTTATTATTTTGCTTGGTATCCTTGGTAACTGCAGAGGCGGAGCCTAACCAACTGCCACCCCAAATACCACCATCCGGAACTCACTGGCAGTTGGGGCGGCACACCTATTTGAATTTTGGGCTGCGTCATGAATCCACCACTGCTTGGTATATTGTTTTTAACCAGGAGCGCACATGGACGCCCACGTGTGCGCTGGCGCGGTCGCCGCCAGATTGCGGTGTCCGGCGCACCAGCGGGTACAATGAGAATGGCTCCACCTGTATCTTGCAACCAAACTTGACATTGAATAACTAGTTTGTGAACAGGATTCCCCATGACAATTTGTAGACTGGGTGGAGTAAGTGAGCGCGTTACACGCCCCCCCACCTGTCACGGGGACGTCGCATAGACATATCCCCAGCTTACAGCCTAATCCGGTTCTGCGGCAGCTTTGTTACAGTTCAGACGTTTAGTTTCTAAAGCCACGAGACGTATCCGTGCGTTTCTCACCCTTTTCTGGTCCACTAATCATAGGTAAGAGACTGGGTAGGGACGAGACTTTACGTTTATTAGACACCGGATGTCGGCACTGTGTACTCGGAGACTCCGCTGTTACCATGCGTCCATCACCGCAGTTATTACATATTTGTGTTTGACGGAGAAGTCAAATGAAACATTAATTGTAGAGGATTATACTTGGAGTTTTTAAACACCTCAAATCCTGTGTTCCTTACCAGCTGGCGCTCCTGGGGTTGGGCCTGTTCTCAGCAACGGACTGGTTGGAAATTTTTTTGTTTGCCCAGAGAGATGGAGAGATTCATCACCGACAAATATTACACACCAAGGGCCTGATTCACACCTGCTTCCTAGGCTGCGTATATAATCGGAGCTTACACATTCGCTCACGAGCAGCCGCACAGAGGAAAAGTCATTCAGTGGTTATTCGCTATCTCTGTATTGGGGGCGGGAACTGATGTCATGTAATGTCATCCGCCCACCCCGAGCAGGCAGGGGACCTCCTGCATCCCCTGGGGCCCGTCCAGTGTTTCTTTGAGCGCGTCCTCCGGTTTTTTTTTGTGGACACGCCTATGAAAAGCCGGGTTTCCAACCCAGAAAACCCCCGGCGATTGAAAATATTGCTGAAGGCGCTCACTGCGGGGGACTGCACAGTCCCCCACCATCAGGGACGGGGCTGAATTCGGATCTGCGTAATCAGGTCTGAATTGGCCTTTAGTTCCCAATAATACTGTGACTAGCTGGCTCTTTTAAAGGTTAATTTACTAAAGTGGTGGAATTGCCCATAGCAACCAATCAGATTTGATAATTAAATAGAAAAATGATAGACAGAATATGATTGGTTCAGGGTTGCCTACCCTCCCGGAACGGCCTTTAAGCTCCCTAAAATCCGGTCCCAACCCCCCCTGCCCCCCCCCCCGCCCCCCCTTGAGTAAAAGTACCCCTCGGAGAGGGAATCTCACTACTGCTGCCAGATGGGCATCCTCCGTTTATAACGTCCTCCTAATCATGTGCCATCATGTTTTTTTCCTGGTTCCTACAAACCATTTCATTTTTGCATTATGAGTCCCCTTTCCTGCATAATATGCCTTCAATTATACGGTTAGTAAGCCAGGCCATTGTCATTTCCCCCTTTGTGCCTCCCTTTGTACAGGCTGCAGGGACCCACCTCGACATGTGATTGTTATCTCATGCAGAAAGCCGTACGAATGTCGCACACGTAACCCCAAATCAGCTAGATTGAATGTTTAGGGATTTGGTAAAGAACAAACCTTCTGGCTCCGCCCACATTGTTCCCCGTTCATTATTCTCCCCTACTTGGGGCTGCTCAATAGGCGCCAGGCCTTTAGAAAACGCTGGTCTGTGCTGTCACTTTCCGGCTGTTTTGATCTTTGCTAAACACCATAATTAATCCAATTGCAGCAGGAAAAACAACAGCAAAGGAATGTTAAATCTGGTTCAGTCCACCCCCTAAGCTGACATCCGTAGTAAATAAGAGACATTTGCATGTATTTACCATGTAATGTTGTAGAGGGGGGGGCGGGGGCTGCCAGCTCGCAGCTACACAGCTTATGTCCTGCCATTTGTGCTTAGTCTTGTCTTCACAAATGTTCTGCATTTCTTCTGATTTTATGGGATTGTTGTAGAGTCCTTGGAAGGAATTCTCGCACTCGTGTGCCATTGGCGTCATGTAATACCGTATACTTTGTATCATTTACAAACTGAGTATTTAATTTCCATTACGAGTGTTTTAGACACAATAACACAGTGCTGGTCGGGTATGAAACTGTGCCTCGTGCCTCCATAATCCAGATCCACCTAATCTTCAAACATTTCCTGGAGGCCATGCCTCATTAGAGGGCATACCTCCCAACATCGGCCAGGCATGAAGAGGGACACCTCGCACGGCTGAAATTTTGGGGGAGTGACCTAGCCCCGTGAGGCCACACCCCCATTTTCACCACTGTGGGGACATGGCCAGCGGCTCTTTGACAAGGGGGGGGCTCCGAACTGCCCCCCCTCCCCCCAAACAGGGTAGTAGAGCGAAACAGATCTCCATATTGTGGGGACTTTCTTGGGAACCCACCGGATTGGGGAATACTGAAGACTGAAGGCAAAACCCATCATGGAAGGTTATTATTGCAAACTGCACCAAATGCAACACTACTTGTTTCTGGGTTTCATGTTGGGTGGAATTAATCTCAAAGTATCACCAGGGCCAGCCTTGCTACCGGTCCAGAGAAAGGAAATGCAAGGACACCACAGGTTCCCACAGAACCCGTCCGCTGCTTTCCCTTGTTCCATACAACGCTCTGATCACCCGGACACTTTTAAAGCTGTGATACTGGTTATAAACATACCATAAAAATCATACACAGATGTTGCAGTCCATGATCTGAGAGGCTCCTTAGATTTCTCCTTCATGTTCGCCAATAAATTGTATTGCAACCCACAAGCGGCACCTATTACTGTATACAATGGGTGATATCCAGCTCTCCTGGACCCGTAGAACGCCGGCACGCTCGCTTTCTGCTGGTTATTACCGTTGGCTTCATACCAACATGGTGTATTAAAAACTCTAACCAAAGAGGGATGTTGCTAGGTGAGGGGACGTTCCCCCAAATGAAAACCCTTTCCCAGATTGTGTTTTATGGATCTCAAGCCTGGTTTTCATTTTAAGACAATGATTTATCCTCTTATATACATAAAACAAGATAACCTAGAATGTGAATAAGGGTATCCGTTCCCTGGATCGACAGTCACTAGGTTGACACCTAAAGGTGCCCATACACGTTACAATTATTGTATACAATATCGCATCTCATCGCATCTCGGTTTTGCGATGAGATGAGATCTAGTACAAATAGTATGTGCTGCACATGTTTTGCACTAGATCTCATCTCATCGCATAACCAAGATGCGATGAGATGCGATATTGTATACAATAATTGTAACGTGTATGGGCACCTTAAGAATGGTTGACATACCTTATGTAGACAGTGACAGAATGTCGACACAAGCTTAATGTCAACTCAAAAGGTTGACACAAATGTTTACTTTTTCTTTGTTTAGCAGACATGGCTGCACCTTTCTGCACATCTGCTGTGTACAAGGCCTGGTTTACAGGACACTGTGTGACTATATACAGCTGGTACCTCCTCCCCAGTAATAATCAGCACTAGGATCATCATGAAAAAAAAACTAGGGATCGTGGACTTCTTGCAGGAATGTTCCTGAGGACACCATAGAAAATCAGAGAACTGTTTCTATTGTCAGTGCTGTTGTCTTTGTCATAATGTGTGTCTTGTTCCTGGGTGACTGATCTCGCCCCGTTCTGTGTGCTCCATAATACCCAGATGTAGGGAACGGCTGAGGCTCCATCTCTGCCCTTCCATCTCCCGATTATTATACTGCTCCGTGGCCTGTGTTCCCTCAGGACAGCTGATGCTTTGCCCTTCCTGATATGTCAGTCTCTCTACTTATAAATGGTCTCAAGCATCCTAGGCGGGATGGGCTAATGGGAAATTGATGTTTAGCTTATCAGTCATACAACGTTCATTTTATGTGTTCATGCAATGAGGAATTATTGGTGAAAGGGAGGTTTCCATCGGAACCTCATTGTCCCGTACTATTGAGGCAGGACAGAAAACATGTTATAAGCAGGATTGCCTACTTTTCAGCTGCCCTCTCCGGGAGAGGGCAGCCAGCCAGCTGAAGAAGGGGGCAGAGCTGGCGGACATTCTGTGAAGGGGGCGTGTCTGGAGGTGTGTCTAAAACCTCAGTGTTGTATTTGGGGACGTGGTCATTGTGATCTCGTCATCATGGCCACGGTGCAATGCCGGTATTTCAGGCATTGCAGAATGGGGCCACAGTGACTTTTTGCTGTGTTTTTATGTATTGTAATACTGGTGTTATTTAGACTGAAGCATTAGGTGTATTAGGCCTGGTGAAGTGATAAAGTGGGAGGTGATATTTCACCAACCAATCAGCTCCTAACTGTCAGGTTACAGGCTAGGTTTGAAAAACTTCTGTCTCCCAGCGGCTGTGTGTGACATCACGCGAACCGCCCCAAAAAACAGTTTGGACACACATCTTTTTGTCCGGTCTGCACCTGCCGAACACCATGTCGACGTCCACCAAGCAACCGCATTGTCGCCTTATCTCTGCCCTCCAAGTCTCTTACACTGCAGTCACAATTCCTAGTGAGAACTTTACGGGCTCGTGCATGTGCAGATTTGATAAAATCACAGATTTACATTTTTAGCAAATCTCCGTCTCAAGCTGAATTAGGCCCATTGACTGTAAGCTCCAGCGGGTCATGGACTGATATGAATCACAGAAATATTCTCTGTAAGCTCTGCAGAATATTTGTGCGCTATATCAATAACCTTTAAACAGGAATAATAGGCCAGAGGTACCCCATACAACCTGTGAGCTCTATATGGTGGGGTACTACAAGGCCCAGAAGATCTCTGTCAGGCTTTGCTGGGATTGTAGTACTAGAAGTTGCCTATCTCTGCTGTAACTGATTCCCATTCGAACATCACAGGTACACACACACTAGGCTTTCCACATGGAAACTTACACTTGCCATATTTTGCCATCTTCGTGTGTTATGTTATATTCACTGCCTCCCCCTCGTATCTGGCATTCTCCCTCAAACATATATGTATTTCATTTGTTCTGAAAACAATGGTGTTGTATGCAACTTACACTTACTGATCATCGCTATTCCATGCGTTCCACTTCCACTGTCACATTTATTCTTCAGCTTGCCATTTCCGCATAGAGAGCTATGTAAAATACACGTGCCATTGGTCAAAAGTATTTCATCCAATGTACATCCTATATAATAAAATGCTTACTGCTGTTCCTTACCTATATGGGGGGGATACAAATGTGTTTGCGTCTCTATCGTCTGGCGATTAATATCCATCATGCTGGATAAATCTTCTTATTTGCCGGTCAGGTACCAGTGTTCTCCTCCCTGACAGATCACTCAGCACACAACGCTGACACATCGCTGCGTGCTGGGTGATCTTGCTGAGCATTCTGAGCAATCTAGCATCGCTCAGAACGCTCAACAAATCTCCCCGTGTGTAGGCCCCTAGCACCAGACTTTCTCCGTTCTAGAAAAACACACCTAAATATCAGTGTGCAGAGAATTCTCTGTTCTACCGGACATGCAAAGAAATCATCTCAGAGCCGACATATTAACATTAACGTAATCATGCAAATATTTACTGCCGACGGCCTGAGGAAGCTGCGTAATGGCATAGGAACCTCACAAGGGGTGAGAAGGGACGGTACTTGTTTTTTTTTCCAAAATAAATTAACATCAAGAATGAGAGATCTCTCTGCATTTTTCTTTCCAACATCCTAAATTGTGATTATTATTATTTTTAGGCATGATACTTTAGTATTTAATCATAACACATGGGCACGCCTGTAATGTAGCTGATGCAATGATTTTTTGTTACAGTAAAGCACAAACTCGTGGTTTCCAAACTATAGAAGGCCACAGGGATTTATTTACTAAGATGGGAGTTTTATTGAAGATAGGTTGTTGCTATGGGCAACCAATCAGATTCTATCTATTATGTTCTACATAAACATCCCATCTTCACTCGAACTCCCATGTTAGTAAATGTACCCCACAGATTCTGTCTTATCATTTTCTAGGATGCAACAGAGAAATAATAGACATGATCCGATTGGTTGCCATGGGCAACACCGCCTCTTTTAATGTTTAGAAGCTTTAGTAAATGTAGCCTTTAAATTTGGGGAGGTGAGAAGCCGGCATCATTATGATGCTATTAAATTGTGCCCCTCCCATGACTGATTTATAACAGCAGACAATGGGGCCCATTTTAGCTATTTAAAACTCATTGCTTATGGTAAATGGTATTTCAGCCAATCAGCTGCTGTCATGCGCTGGAAACTGGAAAGTGTAGTTGTTACCCAAGGCCACCAATCAGATAGGTATCTTCTACGTTCTAGTAGATGCTAACTAGAATCAGAATGGTTGCTATGGGTAACCACTATATTTTTTTCTTATTATTAGGTTCTAGTAAATCTACACAGTTGTGATTTCATTGGGATGTGGTTATTAGGTCGACAGTGTCTAGGTCAACCACTATTGGTCGACATATGAAAACGGTCGGCATGGTCAAAATGTCAACACACACGCAAAATGCCAACATCAACCGCATGTCCACATGGCCATTGCTTGCTGTTCGCAAGTTGATTGACAGTGAGGGGGGTGTTTGTAGTCTGCACCCCAGCATTTTCTGGGAGTGACGCCTAAAATACAGTTGGGACCAGCCTTGGAGGCCTCCATCTCCCCGCGGCCATCGCTGTGCCGGTTAAGTCTAGACTATTCCATGGCGAGTGATTGTGAATGGTTTACATTGACAGCCATGCCCAGGGTGGGGGGCTCTGGCTGGGCGGCAAATACCTCATCGCTGTGCTCCCAACTTTTCGCAGCCCAGCGTAATGATTCGCAATAGTCTGTTTCTCTATTTTTTTGAAGCGTACGTGTTTAGTAGACGAGACCTGGAGCTGCTCCAGCCGGTTCTCATTCCATCCCACTCCTTGGCCCAATCTGTTCCCTCTCTCTCTTTCATCGCTAACAATGAGGACAATTCGGAAGCGTAGGTCGGATACTGTTTGCAGTGGGTGACATCCTCTTTAATCGATGGGGAGAAGGTGAGAGTTTGTAGCGCGGGGGAAACACATCATTAAGATTGCTTCCTCCGGTTTTGTTTGAGGGATAAAGAGACAAGAGAAGTGATGAAACGATGTGAAGCCACCATAGAAGATCCTGGCGTCGGGGGCCGCTGTTTCCATGGTAACTTGAGGAGCCTGATTGGGATCCTTGCCATCGGTCAGTGACTTTGTGGTGATTAGTGCACTCGCCTGGGGGAATTCGCCGGGTTCCGTCTCATTTTTTTTTGGTTTTTCTTTTGTATGTTTTTGTCTCTCCCCTTCTGTCAGCGAGAGTGTGAAGCTCAGAAAGACCGGCGGCTGCTGGGTAAACACAACCTCCTTCTGTATATACTTCCCAGACTCCTGCAGAGGATAGGTGCTGACTGCAACGATCTCAATTTTTTTGAAATTTCTGATTTTTTTTTTATTTTGATTTCATTTCTACGATGAATTTTTTAAATATCCAATGGAGAATGACAGTGTGTAATTACGTATCCTCCATCGCCGCGCTCCGGAGCTGCTACATCCCACATCTGTCCCCCCCTCCGGAACTGAACGCGTGAACAGTCCGGTCTCTGCTAATCGCAGCTGTCTAATGCAAATTATGCTGCAAGCTGGAGGGCAGAGGGGGTGAAATTAGATCCTTCTCCCTAATTATGTCTGTTGTAAATACTGCGACTCTGTACAGTCACATCGCAGGACCTTCATTCAAGCCTAGCCAGTGCCCTTGTTTGCAGAACTCCTACAGTTTCAATATATATAGGTTAATCATGTAGACACTACAGATTAGCAGCTGGGTTGATATTCCACCCCCATCCCATGTGTGCGCACACACACACACACACACACACCTCCTGTGTGTCTGCCATATAGAGATGCCATGATCTGAAAAAGTAAATGTGAAACTCACAGGCCCCTATGACTCAGGGCCAGAGTTAAGGTGGCCATACACTACTGCGAGAGGTCTCAGCAGTGTATGGCCAGCTGGTCACCCTTGAGTCGCCTAGGGTGACCAACTCATCCCTTTAATCCGGGACACATATTAATTACACAGGTTCTGTGGCTGGCTTTCACCTGGTTTTAAACTGCCACACCTCAAGACTCCATTTCACCTGGTTTCAAACTGCCACAGAACCTGTGTAATTAATATGTGTCCCGGATTAAAGGGATGAGTTGGTCACTCTAGAGTCGCCTGGGACCTTCCTGGGCAGCAGGATCGCATGCTACACATCCGGGACGTGCAGCAGGTCCGACTCCAATCTGATGCGCACAGAACCACGCATCAGACAGATTTCTCAGCCCAATCCGTCAAAATTGGGGTGAAAAGGGGCCAAATCAGACTAGTATTTGGAGGCCTTAATAATGAGATGTATGGGAATATTGCCCCAGGCCTCCACATAAAAATAGGCCTATCATATCTGATTGTTTGGTAGCTACTTCTACAGTCACTTTGAGGAGCACTGCTGTACAAGTCAATAAGAAGGAGGAGGCCAATTGCAGACATATGATCACATATGATCACCAACTGATCTTCCACAGTCACTGACTCCTGATTTCTGGTTGGCTACTGCGGTCACTGTGAGGAGCACTGCTCCACTAGGAGGGAACACTGCAGATTTTAATTTGGCACTCCAAATTGTATTACAAAACATAAAATACCCTAATAACTGAGTGCTTAACTTCCCAAATATTATGTATAAATAACACAGAAGAAAAAGGTTTATAAAGTGTGAAGTGGGTTCAGTAACCTCATAAGCATCTAAGCATGAAGATTCTATGTTTTAAAGTTCTACATTTACTTCCCCCTTTTTTTTAGATGGGGGATATCGCTTGCCCATCGGTGCATAATTAGACAGTTTTCCTATAGGATAACATTCTGTGGCTCCCGTCTTACTCAAATGAGGGGTGTATAAGTCATTAACTTGATTCTGGGACTTAAACAAGGGCTGGAGCTGATATTTCAGTAAAGCGTTACTGATGAATAGCTGACCCCTTCACCTCATCTTGAGCAAGGTTTAATTAAACTGTCAGCACAGGACAGACAGACAAAGGGGGCAGGGTTTTGTCCAGCGCTGAGCACTTTGTCTTAAATGAAATGAAGAACTGTTAAAAATTGATCACTTTCCTACAAAGTAAATCACAAAGGATTGGGTGTGACCTGGGGTCCCTCCAGTTGCAAAGATTTCAAATCTCTCTAAGTAAACTACACAGTTTTCTCCCAGCGGCCTTTTCAGCTGTATAAGGAAGCTATTATTTCTGCTCAATAGAAACCTCCATTATCTAACTGCCATAAATCCAGCGCTGTAGGGTGGCCATTACTAATATATACTCCAGAGCGAATTGCCTCATATTTGCAATGAAAAATATTTGAACATATTATTGATACAGTATATAGCAAACATCTATGAGCAATATAGGGCCTTATATATATTACAGACGTGTGTGTATAGGGAGAGATGAAGGTGCACAGTAAGTGCGTGAGAGAGGAGAGGTTGCAGTAGGTGGGATGGAGAGGGAGGTGCGCAGTAAGTGTGTTGGAGAGGAGGGTGTAGGTGGAAGAGCGAGGAAGGCGGGCAGTAGGTTGGAGAGAGAAGATGGTGGAGGAGAGAGGAAGGTGCGCAGTAGGTCGGATAAAGTGTAAGGTGGGCAGTAGGTATG
This sequence comes from Crinia signifera, assembly GCF_055691185.1. NCBI lineage: Eukaryota > Metazoa > Chordata > Amphibia > Anura > Myobatrachidae > Crinia > Crinia signifera. The sequence goes on from NC_139222.1 coordinate 272,234,656, forward strand.
AGAGAGAGGTGCGAAGTCGGTTGGAGAAAGCGGCAAGTGCACAGTAGCTTCGGAGAGAGAGGTGCACAGTAGGTTGGGAGAGAGATGTGCGCAGTAGTTTGGGAGAGAGGGGTGCACAGTAGGTTCGGAGAGAGAGGTGCACAGTAGGTTGGGAGAGAGATGTGCGCAGTAGTTTGGGAGAGAGGGGTGCACAGTAGGTTGGGGGAGAGAGGTGCACAGTATGTTGGGAGAGAGAGGTGCGCAGTATGTTGGGAGAGAGAGGTGCGCAGTAGGTTGGGAGAGAGGTGCGCAGTAGGTTGAGGGAGAGGTGTGCAGTATATTGGAGGAGAATGGTGCGCAGTATGTTGGGGGAGAGAGGTGCGCAGTAGGTTGGGGGAGAGAGGTGCTCAGTAGGTTGGGGGAGAGAGGTGTGCAGTAGGTTGGGGTAGAGAGGTGCGCAGTAGGTTGGGGGAGAGAGGTGCGCAGTAGTATGGGGGAGAGGGGTGCAGTATGTTGGGGGAGAATGGTGCGCACTATGTTGGGAGAGAGAAGTGCGCACTATGTTGGGGGAGAGAGGTGCGCAGTATGTTGGGGGAGAGAGGTGCGCCGTAGGTTGGGGGAGAGAGGTGCACAGTAGGTTGGGAGAGGTGCGTAGTAGGTTGAGGGGTGCAGTATGTTGAGGGAGAATGGTGCGCACTATGTTGGGAGAGAGAGGTGCGCAGTATGTTGGGGGAGAGAGGTGCACAGTATGTTGGGGGAGAGAGGTGCGCACTATGTTGGGAGAGAGAGGTGCGCAGTATGTTGGGGGAGAGAGGTGCACAGTATGTTGGGGGAGAGAGGTGCGCAGTAGGTAGGAGAGAGTAGTCCGCTAATTGAGAATTTATGTTGTGGAGATTATTGAGCTTTTTGCTGTTTAGTTACTGGAACATTTGGGAGCGTAGCCTTAAAATTTAAGCCACATTTTGATCACTGTGCCAAACCGTCAGACCAAGGGAGTAAAGAATGGAAAAACAAACCAATAAGTTCCCTTCCTACTGCACACTATGGCGCTCATGCTGAGTTAGCCGCATGCAATTCTAGATAATTATCTCTAGCAATATACACACAAAAATAACGTATATACTGCGCATTGCAAGATGCAGGCATTTATTGTATGCTGTAGCCTTACTACAGACATCCCTACACCCAGATACAATTATACTGTATACAGGATATAAATTAACCAAAAGGAAAAGGTTTTTCTAGTGACAGTCACAAGACAATTGGATTTAAATAGAGACAATGTTGCATAATTCATCGGAAATAATAATCCTTATCGCATGCAAATGAAAGTTGCAAATAAAAAATAGTCGAGTAAATCTCCAATCAATTAAAAGTTCAGAGGTGAATTTGAAACTAGCCAATGAGAAGCTTGTGACTTTCATCTTCATCTGTGTATCATTACTTCATCTCCCAGGCAGCAGCAAGTAACAGGCTTATATGGGTCTGATTCTGGTCACCCTTATTGTACTACACCCGCATCTGGCTGCATTTTGCATGCGCGCGTACTGATTTTTGTGTATTTTCTAGTAAATAAACGGGTGTACACCCAAATCTCTCGACACCCGCTGTAACACAAATAACGCAGTGCTCTTGTATCATTGCTGCTTTGCCCCCAACTCATCATTCCACGTGGGCCTGCGAGGACCAAGGACACTTATGTGCGACCTCCTGCCCTAAAACCAGCTAATGAATTATCCCGTGGTCACCGGAGAAGAACACAGGAAGTGTCTGCTTCATATACAGCCGAAGGGCAGCCGTATCCAGCAGAAACCTCAGATTCTACATTGCTTTTCCCCAACGTTTGCCAGTGCTGTAACCGCTAATTCGTTCTTGCTCTCCAAACCACACAGAATCTTGACAAAATCCACATTTTACCGGCTTGTTTTGCCCGCCATCCTCTTCCTGCCCTCAGGCCGTCTTGGAAGTGCGTTCGGCAGATAGCTGAGGTCTGCACTGACTCTAATTTATGTTTCGGAAGTCTGTGAAGTTTTCAATACGTCTCCGTAGGTGACATCATCTGTTTTTCCTTTCTATATACAGATTCTCGCAGCTGTCTATTAGTAAAAAACCACGTGTCCACGCCTGTTTATCGTCTTGACATCCTTTTGATAGATATTTAGCATTTGTTGTCTTTTATCCTGCAAGGTCATGTTAATCTACCTCTTCCGCCCACCTTGCTTATATTTATGTCTTGGCTGCTTGGCCGTGATCCTCTGCAACTCAGACTTTATACCTTCGATCGGTGAAATTGGAATGCAAGCAGCCGGCGGTCGGGTGGAACTGGCTTTGAACATGTGCCTGATTATTGGCCATCCTTGTGTGTAACCCCCGAGCAAGAGAGATCCTGACATGTAGATCTTGAGCTGTACATGTGACTGGCAGATGTAGATGCTTTCATTGTTTGTGGTCTTGTCATTGTTTATATCATCAGTAGACGAAGACGTGGAATGAAGAAGGCCGAAAATAGAAGAGAAATAATGCAGGGATTCTGTTCGCAGATCTCTCAGGATGACTCGGGGATGAAAACGCCGTGACGGCAGAATAATGAGCTCTTTATACCCATAGCAAACATGAAACTTGACTTTTATATTAAAATACTGCCAGGGCCTTCAGGCTGGGTAGTCATTTTTTTTAAAAAGTGGATGAACAATGGGCCCGATTCACACCTGCTAGCGAGCTGGTAGGCACCGCACGCCCATGAAACGTTGGGCAGACTTCAATAACTGCCCCCTGGCTACAAATCATTTTGTGAATGTCCCGGCGAGTGTAAAAAAACTCAGGTGGGTTGCACAAATGCAGACCCACACCATCAGGGACTGGGCTGAGTTTTGAATCGGCCCCAATATTCAGGAGAGAATACACAATTTTCTGAAAACTAGTATAGCAATAGCGCCAACATATTGCGCGGCCTCGTACAGTGAATATTGAATTGCTCAAGTCAGTCATGAGGGATGTGGCCGATTTCTCACAGGGACTGACGCAAATATTAACGCATGCTTGCCATCTTCGCTAAGTACCTCACCTGGAGGAGTTCCTCATGGGCGTGTCTTTGCAGTCCCACCACCGTGACGTTTTGCCCTGGAGGTCAAAATGACACTGGCCCCTCCCACTGCATTCTTGAAGCGATTAAGGATGGTAGCTTGGTTCACTTTTCCAGGTCGGGAGCCTCTCTTACACTTGTGAGCTTCATGGAAGTTCCCTGAGATTGAATACATTTTTAATTAACCTACTAGTATGTTTCTGTATTGTGGGGGTTAATGCACAGAGGTGGGCTCGGGCCTGCTAAAGTGGTTTCTTCCATGATTTGGGTACACCCCTGTATGGTGATACCATATCCTGCAGTAGCACAGCTGGTCAGAAAGACCCTATATGGTGTGCCCACTCCACCTTCCTTGGAGCCTGAAATATATTTTAGCAACTACAGTATATACTCTGCAGGTAGCCAATCTGCTGAAACATTTGAATACCTCCGACAGATGCTCACTGGTGCCGGGATGGGCGACAGACATTTGAATCGGGCCCTATTAGGTTGGCAGTTTTACACGTTTCATTTTAGACTCCTCGAAGAAGAAAAAGTCTTATATACCCTTCGCATGACTTGCATATTATATAATGTATTTCCCACTTTACGACCACAAACCTATAGCTCCGCTGTGTTCAAACGTGTTTCCGTATTTGGAAATGTCTGCGCCGTATTTGAAATGTCTGTCGGTCATGGTATAAGCCGCTCAGCAGCATAGGAGCTGGACGCACACCACACAGGGATGTGGCAGTGAGCTCTCTCATCATCTCTCATGGAATTAATATGGGAAATCTGTAAGGGGCACTAATGTGGGCAATCTTTAAGGGGCATTACTGGGGAATTATGTGTAAGGGACATTGCTGCTGGCATAATATGTCATGGGCATTATGTGTGTGGCATAATGTGTAATGGGCATTATGGTATGTGTCATAATTTGTAATGGGCAATACGGTGTGCACCAATGTGTAAAGGGCATTTTGGTGTGCGCCAATGTGTAATGGGCATTATGCTGTGCAACAATGTGTAATGGGCACTAGAGTGTGCGGCATAATGTGTAATGGGTACTGCAGTTTTTGACAATGTGTAATGGACATTATGGTGTGCAGTAATGTGTAATGGGTATTATGGTGTGCGGCATAATGTGTAATGGGCACTAGTGTGCGGCATATGTAATGTAATGCATGTAATGGGTGCTGCAATGTGTGACTGTGTAATTGACATTACAGCGTATGTCACTTTGTAATGAGCATTATGATTTGCGTAATCCTGACGCAGAGTGTCTAAGGTGCTCTTTCATATCGCTATCCCTGGTCTGACCCTTTCACACTAAGCCCGTCTTGCCCACCCGAGTTTAACCCTTCTTATAACAAAGGTCGAAATGCCGGGTTGGTCATCCCAGATTATTCAGTTTAGTGCCTTCACATCGCACCTCGACCCACACATAATCTAGGTTATATATGCAACCTGAAAGGGGTATGAGGGGCTCTACCTGGTGCAATGCGTACAAGTGGCACTACTACTGTATGTGGGGTAATGTAATTAACGGACACTACTGTGACACATATTTCTCCACGCTACTTTCACACAAAACATATTTTGAGTATGGGGGGGGGGGGGGGGGGGGGGGCGAAGCATATTTTTGCACCTGGGCCCATAACTCGCTAGTTCCGCCTCTGCCTATGGCCATCCCTAAGTGGTAGTAAGAGAGAAGAAGGCCTCAGTTTCCCATTGGAGCCTTCATGGTAACTCGTTGTACAGGGGACAATGGTGCAACAAAGGTCATTATCTCCAGGGTTGCCATATTATAGTGACCTCCCTGAAGACCAGCGTTTGAGTCCTGTACATTGTAACCGAAAGAGAGAAATACATTTGTTTCTATCCTCGATGCTGGAATGTTTCATAGCCTGATGGGAACGTGTATGTCTCCAGCAGCAGGATGCAGCAGTTTCTTGGGTGGTTCAGCATCTGGTGCGCGGACATGTTTTTGTGTAAACAGAGGTTTTAATCTTGTGAAGTTGGACACCACTCCGGTGCAAATTAAATACACTTGTTCTTGTTGGCTTCATGCAATAGACAGTTGTGAATTTAATGGAGAAGCAGAACCCTGAGGGGCGGGCTAGGACACTCACTGGGGGCGAGCTGGAAATGTGTGCGGGACAAGAGAAATCCGCTAACGGGTCAGTGGAGCTGCGGAATAGGCTTGATTAGGGCCTAGCCATGCAGGAGCAAGTTAAGGAGAGATACCTGGGAGTGTTTATTCCCTATGTCAGTCACTTATTACTGTCCAAATAATTCATACTTGCCGACTTTTGCTGGCTGCCTTCCGGGAGAGGGCAGCCAGCTCTGTTATACAGGGGGGTGGAGCTATCGCCGGGAGCTAAAAAGAGGCAGATTGGGGGCAGAGCCACAGACGGGCTTTCCTGTTGGGGGGCGTGCCTGCAGTGATCGCGTTATTTTAGCCACGCCCCCCACCGTGCAATGCCGGTATTTCAGGCATTGCACGGCGGGGTTAAAATGACGCAATCGCGTCATTTTACTCACGGACACCCCCCCCCGCGCCGAGGGGCGGATCGCAGGGGATTGGGGTTAATGCGGGAGGGTTGCCCCCCTTTCCGGGGGGGCCGGGAGGGGGACCCGATTTCCGGGACCCTCCCGGCCATTCCAGGAGGGTAGGCAACCCTGAAATAATTATGTTTTATTATATTTGGGACCTACTGTATCTTGCACTGGAAAAGTGATTATAAAACAGAAAGAAAATCTGGGGATCAAGAGTAGGCAGCCACCTCATGTGTGTGTTGGGAAAGCTACTAATTATTTAATATGTAGACAGTTACATTGATGGAAAATGTAAACCTAGGCAATGCCGGGCACTTCAGCAATTGATTAGATTGTCAATAGCCTAATCAAAGGGGACATCTGACCCGGGCCACAAAGATCAGAGGGGCCCCAAATTCAGTCCCGCATAGCTGCCAGGCCACTCATCGCTGCACTCAGCCACTTGCCAATTGATTGCTGTGGGTGGTTGGCACTTAATTCCCCCCCCCTCCCCCCAACAAGAATTTTTGCCGCTATGGAGCTGCTGGGACTCGGGAGAGGAGGGGAGGCCTCTGACTGAAGTGGTGGGAGCTACCTGGGGAGGGACGATCAGGACACACAGCTCCCGCCACTTACACAAACTGACATGAGCTGTGCTACTGCAGAAGGCTGGAGGAGGGCTTCCGCAGAAGCACCGGCTTATGTCAGTGTGTGTGTAAGCGATGGGAGCTGTGTGTCCTGACTGTCCCTCTGCAGGCAGATCCCACCATCGCAGTAGTGCAGTTGCCCAGGATACCCCTGAGCAACAAGCATGTAAATTCCCTCTGGCAACGAGCATTTAACCCCTAGGTAATGAGCATTTAAAACACCATGGTAACTAGCATGTTATCCCCTGGGAACAAGCATTTAACCCCCTGGAAACAAGCATGTTATCCTCCTGGGCAATGAGCATTTAACTCCCCTGGCAACGAGCATGTAATCCTCCTGGTCATTGAGCAGGTAATCCCCGCTGGACAACGAACATGTACTCCCCCATGGCAACAAGTATGTACTCCCCCTTGGCAAGGAGCATGTAATCCCCAGTCACCAAGCAAGAAACCTCTGGCAATGACCATGTAACCCCTGGCAATGAGCATGCAACCCCTGGCAAAGAGCATGTAGGTAAGTGGCACTTATGTGGCATAATATGTAATGGGCATTATAGCATGTTGCCTAATGTGTAATGGGCATTATGGTGTGTGGCATAATATGTAATGGTCATCACAGTGTGTGCATAATATGTAATGGGCATTACGGTGTGTGGTATAATGTGTAATAGGCATTACAGTGTGTGGTATGATGTCTAATGGCCATTAAGGTGTGTGGCATAATGTGTAGTAGACATTACGGTATGTGGCATAATGTGTAGTAGCTGTCAGTTCAGAAGTGACACGACTGTCTGCGCTGGGGGCAGCCATTATATGGGACTTATTGATACCAATACACCCACCATCCATCCCCTGCTCCACACAACTACTAGTGCATGAGGGGGTGGGGGGGCCCAGAAATATCATTGTATGGAGCCAGCTCTGACCTAACCCTCCCCTAGTGCCTAACTGTAACCTCTCCTCCTGCAACCTAACCCTCCCCTAGTGCCTAACGGTAACCTCGCCTCCTGCAACCTAACCCTCCCCTAGTGCCTAACGGTAACCTCACCTCCTGCAACCTAACCCTCCCCTAGTGCCTAACGGTAACCTCGCCTCCTGCAACCTAACCCTCCCCTAGTGCCTAACGGTAACCTCGCCTCCTGCAACCTAACCCTCCCCTAGTGCCTAACGGTAACCTCACCTCCTGCAACCTAACCCTCCCCTAGTGCCTAACGGTAACCTCGCCTCCTGCAACCTAACCCTCCCCTAATGCCTAACCCTCCCGTTCCTCCCCTAGTGCCTAACTGTAACCACTGTCCCCCATTAACCTAACCCTAACCATACACTAAATTACCTAACCCCCTCCTGAAGCCTAACCGTATCCCTAGTGCCTAACGGTAACCTCGCCTCTTGCAACCTAACCCTCCCCTAGTGCCTAACTGTAACCACCATCCTCCCATTAGCCTAACCCTAACCATACACTTAATTACCTAACCTCCCTCCTGTAGCCTAACCCTACCCTTTCTTGGTTACAACCTAACCTTCCTTCAGAGCCTTCCTAACCCTTTCCCATAGCCTTGCCCTGACCCTCTCCATAGTGCCTAATTCTAACTGTCTCCCTGTAGCCTAGCCCTAACCATACCCCTAGTTCCTTCCCCTAACCTCCCCTCCCGCAGCTAAACCCTCCTGTAGTGCCTAACCCTACCCCCCCCCCCCCCCCCCTTCCATAGCCTAACCCTCCTCTGCTGCAGAATTGTCAGTAACAAACGGCCTGTGAAATCAGTCACCGTACAGCTGCTCTGGGCTCCTGCCTTGTCCCAGGGAGAGGACTGCAGCGGGACTCACGCTGGCTGCGGGACATGACTTGCCTTCACGTTTACATCTTTGTCGGAGGAAATCTCCAGACGTGCCAGTGCTGTGGAGACCCAGCAATTCAGCTGCTAAACGCCAGTTCTGTAGACTTGGCAGCGGCAGCAGAAGTCAATGTTGTTCTGCAGTCATATGCTAATAAGTCACTCAATGGCGAAGGAGAGTAGAATGCAGTTCAGTCACGCTGTGTTCTATTGTACCCATTGCTACATGCACCGAGCGGGACTAACGCATCTCAGGCATTCTGTGAGGCTGGAGGTCTTTATTAATATCATACAATTTTACATTAAACAGCAAGTTAAAGGAACGGAAAGCGCTACGCTGTCTACACTTCAGCCACTTTGGGTAACATTCTAGTACAATAGGTCCTTTTTGCCGCTTGCCAAAAAAGATTTTTTTTCATACTTATATTATAAGACGGTCAGTATAGATCTTGTGGAATTAAAATGTAGGGGGTACTTGGCAAAGTATTTAATTTCATTCTTTATTTGACATTTATGTGTGCTGTAAGATACTATGTGGTAGATGTATGGAGGAGAAGTGAGCCAGAGGAGAATTGGCCCATGGCAACCAATCAGCTGCTCTGTATCATTTTATATTATGCAAATGATATATGTTACTTCAGTGCTGATTGGTTGCCTCTGGCTCACTTCTACTCCCTTATCACTGCTTCATACATCTACCCCTGTATCACTCATAGATTTCGCCAGTGGTCACATGAATGGCAACGCACTGGAGTATCAGTATATTTTTCACGGCACCCCAGGGTCAAATGTTCTTATTGAGAAATACAGGAATTTTTTTTTACAATTAAGTAAATAGTGCTCACCTGTCACCCTGGTGGCGAGGGACAGGATTCCCCTTCTGTATGTCCCATATTTTATGACTGTCAGCCAACAGCTCTGGTTTTGACTTTCATATTCACCATGAATAATTTGAGTTGGCCCTGGACCACCAGTTATGGCACTCCTGCAAGTGCCCCGTAGCACCCCAGGGAGCCACAGCACCCAGTTTTGGAACCATGTATTACGTATTTACTACTTAAATAATTCATGTTAGATCTCCTTTTAGTTATTGGGCATGGAGATGAAGAAAACATCCGTTTTAAGACAGGGAACTCACAGTTCTACACAAATTTCCTTTTATATTTAGCATTTTTCCATTGTCTGTAAATGATAAGTTTGCCCAGAGTCTCAGACATCGGCATGAGCTGTGTAAATAAACTGCACATGTATTTTGTGAGTAGCAGAGACACCGGTGGCTTATGAATGATATATAACAGACACACAGTACATCCGTCAGGATTCCAGCTGTGCGCTATCCACCGCCTTGTCCGCACAACTCCTTTGTGTGCTTTATTAGGTATCCCTCGGCCCCAGTGTTACATGCAGCAGATCAAGGCTCCCCAGAATTAAACACAATGGGGTTCATTCAGTTAGGGTGCAAATTGTGACCCATTGGCCTGATTCTGAATTGGGAATAAAGCAAATAAAAAGTAAGAAGTAACTTTGTTCTAAAACAGACCATAGCACAATGTAAGGGGATCAAATTAATAATGTATTATTTTTGCATGCCGAGAAAATACTGTCTGCTTTTGCATGTAGTCCACACTTTTTTTAGTTTTCGATTTGAGTTAATAAAAGACCCGTCTCACAACTAATCTCCCTCAGGCCAAATACTATGGATGCTCCAGACATGCGCACTAGCCTGTAATCCTCCCACCCACCTGGAGTATACTGAGTGCTGTTCTTCCAAGCAGCTGGCAATTCCGCCTCATCAACATGATGTCATGGGGGGGCGTGGCTGGCACAGGGCGCCGTCAAGCCCTAGTACGGCGTGGTGCATGTAAAAGGAGGGGGGAACCAGACCTTACTTATTAGACCATACCTCTCACTGTATTGCTGCACCTGCGGCATTGTACAGCAAATTAATGAGATGAACTGTACGCACACCTTTTCTACAATACTGGGCAAAGGCGGAGAAACCTTTATAGTCGATATTAATTCTGACAGCTCTGCGAGTCGGCAAGCTTCTTAGTATCAATTTGTTTATGGTAATTCTCATCACTTCTTATTGTATAACGGCATTAATTTGAGCCCCTTTGTACATATTGACACGCACTGAATTTATTTACAGCTAGATGAATGAAATCCTTAAGTAGTTTTGAGTGTAATAACTCATAATCCAATCCCCCCCCCCCCCATTCCCCATCTCTCGGAACGATTGTTATACACCCTCTCCTCTTTTCCACGTTCCTGTTTGGCCTGTTACTACCTCTGATGTCTGTCTCTCTTTTTCATCTCTGCTTCCCCGGATCATTCGCTTGAGGGATAGTATGACGGCTTTTCTGACTTGAGCATCAGAGCATCCTTTGAAAGACCAAAGACGCTGTGTGTGTTTTTTTCCTCCTTCCCATTGCCTGTTTGAATAACGAACCTTTCCCAGAGCTCGATGAATATACATGGTATTCACATGAAAGGCGGCAGACAATTTAACTGCTCCCCGAGATACCCTCAGCCTTCGCCACCGCTCTCCGCTTTTTAACCAGAAATGCAAATGTTTAAAGTTGCAAACGGGTTTTTACTGCCGGCCTCAGACTACATCTGCAAGGGATTGACATTGGGACGCGGATTCGCAGTAACAGCAGCAGACGGATTTATCTGGAGGTCACCGGTTCGCGTTCATCTGAGCTTGTTAACCAGTAAACACCTGAGCGACTTTCGCTTAAACACTTGTGAAAAGCGACCTTGAGGAAGTCAGGACGTCTGAGCCGTGAGGCCTGCAACTCTGGCGGGAGATGCAGGTTTATTGCACTGACATTGGCACGTTACTGCGAAGTGTAAACACAAGTCTTTATAGCTAGGAGAAGCCCAAACTGAGCGCTTGTGTTGCCAGATGTGAACAGTGTCCTTTAAAGCATCCAGTCTCTCTATTTACAGTATGTCTGCCTAGGAGTTATTTCTCATATATAATATTATTGCTCAAACAAATTACCGCTGAAAGTTAAAATGATCTTGACATTGACATGTTAAATCATTATTCATTCATTCGTATCCTTTGTATTTAAATAACACCTAAGTATCTCAAATAAAACCATTATAGTAGAGTGAAAACGATGGCAATTCTGATTTGCCTGCATAGAAAAAGTTGATGTACAGTATTACGGAGGGATTCTGCCCACTGTGGGGTAATTCTGAAGTTCCAGGTATCACGCGACCTACCAGCTTATATTAAGTATTATGAGATGTTTGCCATCCAGACTTTATGGGGCAGTTGTATTAAGCCTTAACAAGAGATAAATTCAAGGGTGATAAAGAGAGATAAACATCCAGCCAATCACCTCCTAACTACCATGTTACAGGCTGTGTTTGAAAAAAGTCAGTAAGGAGCTGATTGGCTGGACGTTTATCTCTCTTTATAACCCTTGCATTTATCTCTTGTTAAGGCTTAATACATCTGCCCCTATATCCTTAAGTAAAGACACCTCCATGTATGGGCTTTGCATCTGAATCACACATAAAACTGACGCATTTTGTTATATTAGGCAAACCTGATTTTGTTCCGCAGCCGATCTGCACCACTAAGAGCAGCTGCGAGTAATTCGTACATGTCTCTGACGCTTTTAAAAGATGGCTGAATGGTCAGCAACCTCGTAAGGGAAACATCCAATTGGTATGGTAGTCAAAGTTACCACAAATAATTAAAGCAAATGAGAAACTGTTCCGGGAGGTTGTCAGCGGGAGAGAGCCGCAGCTTACAAGGTGTGGCTATTAAATAACCACGCTGATGCTATAAATTAGGTTTAATTTTATTAACTACATTTTAACTATCCCTTCTATGTACTCCCTTTCTGCATCCACACACCGCTGCATTCTTATTCTCCATTGGTCAAAGCCGCACTGCCTCAACAGCTCCTTTGTTTTCTTCTTCTACCTCAGTAACTGATACAGAACGGGTTCCCTTGAGTAAAGATTTGACTTTAAAGAAAAGAGAGAAGTCACATGGTGCTAGGTTTTGTGAGTATGGAGGGTGTTCTAGCACTGCAATCTGTTTCCCAGCCAAAAACTGCAGCACCGAGAGCTGAGTGGGCTGGTGTGTTGTCCTGATGGAGGATGAAACCATTTTTTCAACAAATCTGAACTCTTTCAGTAGATTCTAGAACACAAGTTTTTTTTAAGTATGTCACCACCATCAGTAAATGCTTTGGACAAAGTGGTTCCTCTATTGCTGTTCTTGCCACAGGTTACAGTTCCCAGTCATAGTCCAAGTGGATCAGGTAAATGTTTGTACCTGTCTGCCTTAAACAATGTTGAGCTTTCATCTGCTGACATTATGTACTCAGGTATCCTAATGTATGTCGACCATTTTGTGTCGACCTATAGACTACCAACGTATTATTATCGTTTGTTTATATGGCGCCACAAGGATTCCGCAGTGCTTAACAATACCTAAATGAGCAAAACACAAATTACGAATACAGTACAAGACAATTTAGCACAAATACATGGTAAATAATATACTGTATATAGATATATATATGTGTTTGTGTGTGTATGGGTATGTGTATATATATATATATATATATATATATATATATACATTCTAAGAAAAGTATATGAAGAGAGAGGGCCCTGCTTGTCATAGCTTACATTCTAAAGGGGATGGGCCATCCAAGAATAGATGACAGAGAGACAGTTGGAGGACAGAAGAGGGAGAGAGATCAGGAGAGGAGAGACATGATCACCCTGATGTCATCTGGAATTTTACTGTTAAAATGTTGATTTAAAACAAAAGAGAACTCATTACCCAGCCGCAGTCCATAAAATTAACAGACAGCTGTCCAAACCGAATGCTAAACAGTCGTCTCAAACACCATCCAAGCATGAATGGTACCCCCAGTCCTGAGCTGTACAACTCTTCTCAGGATGTTTCTACATGTAAACCGACATACACTTATTCAGAAAGGTTAATAGGTCATAGCCCAAGTACATAAAGTAGGTGCAGCAACTTCAATGGAGAGATAAATGAGCTCATACACACACACATTACATGTGTAATGCACGCTTTCATTGTCAGCTGCTCTGATCTCATTACTGCCCCGGCAGGGGTCTGTAAATTTAGCTGTAGGCTATGACTCGTTAAAATGCTTCTCCTGAGAATGGTGACTGGCTGCAGAGTCTGCATTCCGCAACAAGGTTAATACAGGCACCTAAAACACAGGACCATTTATTTTTCCAAAGCATAAGACAAGCATAGCCCCGTGTCGCACGAGGCTCAGATCGTATTGGAGTCCGGTAATAACCGACAACAAGAACACCTGGTGTCAGCGTCACATCTGCTCTGTTGTTATGAGCCTCTTCGTCACACCTTTCATCCTAGTAAGAGTCATCGCTGATCACTGTAGCGTGTTACTTCAGTGCAGGGCAGAACAGTACCTGTCATTATGGCTCTCTCAGTGAGTGGTTCCTATAGAGGCCTGCCCAAACTGGATACTTGATCCAACTGCAGACTGTTCCCCACTTATTGAACTTTCTACTCAACCTGTCCCATTGTGTCCCACCCCTGCCTCTCCTATAGTCTCTCAGGCATTCTCTCTAATCCCACCTCTTCACAACACACTATGCTACCCCAACCTAATATTACATATATTTATTTAATGAAACAACATATAAACATTTGACATTTATTGCTTTAAAAACCTCTTCTTGTATGATTTTCTTTCATAAGAGTGATCTTCACAGTCACGCATGAGACCCCAACAGTAGTCAGCCATCATATTCCTGTCCCATCTACCCTGGTACCTTTCCTCCATCACTTTTATGTCTTGGTGAAATCTCTCACCTGCTCCTCACTATAGTCGCCTAAATTACCGTAACTGCGAATCTGTCCAAATGACTGAAGAAAGTGGACTTTTATGCTCATATTTGCACCTAAGCAACTAAAAGTTCCAGATTAAGTAAGAACACAATGAAGATCAAAACACATCTACTACGTACTACTACTACATCTGCTAAGACAAGAAGGTCTAAAGCATTTATGGGGAATGTTCAATTTCAGGGTATAGGCAATATCTCAAAAACTAGAGCCAATATGGGAAAACTAATGGCATATTTGGAATCAGTACCATCCTTGACTATAAAAAAAATAAATAAAAAATTGTTGGCCAGTGTTATGCTCATGATTGTGATACTGGTGGCTTCTGTCCATTATAGGATGTTTCAAGTACTTCTAGGGAAATATCTGGTGAAATTGGATTATACACAGCCATTGAGACATTTTGTGGGCCTGGGTGATGCAAGGGGTGTGGTAATACCTGGGAGGCAGGGGCGTAACTATAGCACCGCAGCCCCCGCCACCGCGGGGGGGCGCTGTGCATGTGGGGGCGCCCGGGGCTGCGGTGCTATAGTTACCTACCCCCCAATCCCCCGCAGACTTACGTATCTTGCTGGTCCCGGCGGCTCCGTTCTTCTGATGAGGACCACAACAAAATGGCCGCCCCCATATAGCAAACAGTTCTCTGAAACTGTCTGCTGTACGGGGGCGACCATTTTGTGGTGGTCCTCAGCAGATGAACGGACGGAGCCGCCGGGACCAGCGCGATAGGTAAGACTGCGGGGGAGGGGGTTAGCATAGGCGGCGGGGCGACTGGGCGGCCGGGGGAGGGGGGTGCTCGACGGGGCGGCGGCAGGGGGTGGGTATGGGCGCCCCCCCCTAACGGCGGGGGGGCGCCCAAAACGTAGCTACGCCACTGCTGGGAGGTGTGGCCATGATATAGAGGATGAGGATGGGACAGTTGGAAGCTGCAGAGTGCAGATCAGGATCAGCATTGCTAATAAGTGCTAAGAAGTAGATTCTGTTTGGTTGCCCATAGCGACATCCTTCTTCCATCTTAGTAAATGTCCCCCTTGGTGATGGTGCAAAGCACGATGATTTGCATACATCTCCAATGTTTGTGGGACTGCGCAGGTGAAGGACGCACTCTGCACGTGTGGCACCCTGCAAGAGTCTGCAAGAGAGATGTATGTCGCAACTGGGGTGGGAACAGCACTGCCTGCATTTACAGAAATCCAGTACACCTTGGCCCTGTTTTCTGGGAGTGGCTAGTCCGGTGCCTGCTGCCGATTATCTTGCCTTGCAAACGGGCAGGAGGTGGCCATTCTGCGTCTTTATAACTTTAGATGCCTCCTGCAACTTATCTCAACCTTTTTACTGCCGATGCTAATGCTTGTGTTGACCTTCCAACACTGAGGTTAACCTAAGCTCTGTCGACCTTAGTGTATGACCCGTACCCGTTTCTGTGTGTGCAATATGGAGGTTATTCTTGTTGACTCGCAATGCTGTGAATTTCGCAACCTTGTGAGTCCACCAGACGCCGCCCGGCAAATAACCTTTTGTTCGCACACAGCGGCTGCACATGCGCATAAATGACTATGCGCGGGGGACCGATTAAATCTGAATCACCCCCTATGTGTAGTTCTACACATTGACGCAGTCTGCATTGTGGCCCGGACAGAATGGGTGTGTAAACTTCGGACAGACAACAATGTGGTCAATGTGAGCTCACTGGCAGCCGCAGAGAAGACACGGCGTAACTAATAGCATTGTAATTGGTGGGGAGGATTTCGCTCCAGTACAACCTCCTACCTCATGAATCCTTGTTAACTCTTGGAAACTTTCCATTCCTGGCACTTTGCAGGGCAGGTTACCAATCAGCCGGCTGCCTGCGCCCATGAATAGTAATTAGCCGACTGACATGTTGGGCAGCCTATGAGTTTGGCAGCCAAGCTTGATGGCACGGTAATAAGTAATAGAGTCGGTAAATGGCTGTTTGTACAGATTAGCTATTTGTCCGCAGACATCTGATGTGCCTTATCAGCACTAAGAGCTGTGCTTACAGCCCGCGCTGCCGGCTCTGTGGCATTTTACGTGGTGTAATGCGAACGCTCCCCCAGGACCGGTTGTGTTGGTGTTACGTTGGTGTTGAGTTTCTAATGCATATACTTGGAGCCATTAAGCAGGGGCCTGAGATGCTTGCTAGGCAGGAACCGGGTGATGTCATTGTGCCTAACTGGAATATTCTGTCATATGGGAAGAAGAGGAACGCGGCAGATTGATCTGATTATACGATCAGGTGATCAGCCTCCATCAGACGTCACCAAAAATATCATTAGGAAATTATTACAATTTAATATATTAAATTTTTTTTTTATAAAATCAGTAGACTATTAAAAATCTCTATAGCAGTCACATTTGTAAGAATATATATTATTAAAGATCTGATTCAGACCTGGACGGAGGATCGTAGGGCCTGTAAATTGCGCCTGTGGGCGGCATTCAATGAGGCTGATTCGCCAGGTTTTTATGGCGATTTTGTGCTGTAAGGCGAATTTTTGACTAAAACGGTGAATCACCCTATTCAATGACCAGATGGCGAATACATTTCAAGGTTTTTTTCGCCATGATTCACTGAGTAGCAATCGCTATCTTTTTATGGTGAAGTGAAATGTGAACTTTTAAAATAAAGTGTTTTGTTTTTTACATTTGGTGTAAAAAAATCAGGAATTTTATTCTGAGGAGGGGCATGCTATTTTTATTCATGTGCTGTAAGCACATGAATATATATTTAATTAAATATATATATTTTTTTACAGAGACCAGCCAGCAGGGGGCCGGAGCCGAGCCGCTCATTAGATATTCATATATTCACTTCACCCGATCATTACATATGCATGATCGGGTGTAATGAATATACCCGGTCCCCTGATGACACCCCGGGGGGCAGCCTGTCTGCCTGGCACCCGGGGAGCCCACCTCCCCCCCACAAACGTTCTGGGGCAGGCAGGGAGACTTCAATCTCCCTGCCTGCCGCCGTCGTCAGGCTCCCTGCGGCATCGCCGCAGGAGTTAAAATTCGCCGGTCAGGGGCAGCGAGCCCCTGACTCGTTGAATACTGGAGCCGGCTCCGGAACGTGGCGAGCAGTGTCGAATGATCAGCGAATCCTAAACAGGATTCGCTGCACATCGCCAAAATGCTCATTGAATTGTGTTTAGGGAAACCATTTTTTTCAATCACAGAATCGAAAAATGCACAATCACGGGATTGGCTTTCCTAATGAAATTAAATGCCCTGGCCGCCCTGCATATTCACCTTCATGGCCGGGTGCGGGGGGGGGGAGTGGCCGGGAGCTGTGCGGGCTGGTGGCTGGGAGGCAGCCGGGGCATCTGGGTGGGGCCGGGGAGAGATGATGTGCTGCAGGAGGCGCGTCTTGGTGCCGGGCAGGCGGCTGGTGCCTGACAGGGGAGCGATGTGGGAGGGGCGATTGTTCGGCCTGTGCAGACTGACTTCCGTCACGCTGCGCAGAGCCGCAGGCTGGGCACCGGGAACAGCCGGGCAGCGCCTAAATAAGTGCTTAGACGCTGCCCGGCATTAGACTGCGCATGTTTTTGGGCCCAGATCCCGCCGATCCTGGTATTGGCCACTCTAGTTGTCTCTATTGAGACGCCCACCGTCTGCAGCTGTAATCCGCCATGATGCGCAGAAAGGCGTACCATTGAGCGACATTGCCCGCAACGTTGGATTTATGAGCAATGCTGTGGTTGTTCAGGTAAACCAACGGAATTTGGCCACCAGGGCCAGTGGAACGGCATCTACTGACGCAGTCCCTGAGACCAGCGTTCCCCTGAATCACCCGCCAATTCCAGCCACCCCCCTCATGATTGTCCATGAATTGATCTCCGTGCAGTTTACAATCACTGTCTGCTGGTGTTGATCTTGGGGGGGTCACATGTGAAAATTAATGTTAGAAAACTATAATTGGATTAGCTATCGATGGCTCTGACACCCTGGATATGCATTAGCGGAGATGGTAGCCCCCCCCCCCCCTTTGCAGGGCCTGCACACTTTGTGACAGCACTGCTCGCACATCCCTAGTGCTACCATCGTATCTCATACAATGCCTTATCTGTGTTGTTCCATTAGCAAACACACTGGAAAACCTTTATTTTTGGGTGAGAAGTATTTTCCTCTCTTTCCTGGCGATACTGTGGAGTAATGACGGGCACGTTATGCTGCTGGGTGGGCTGGTGGTCTTGGCTTACAAAGAACAAGGCTGTCAGAATATGATAACTTAAGTTCCATGACGGTGGACCAGGAAATGTTGTTGTGTGTTTTTGAGGTTATCTATAGATCTTAAACTGCGAAGGTTTGATGGACGTGTCTGTGGTCCTAAGATAATGACAAGAAGCTTTGTGTAATACACTGATTTACGGAAAGTGCTGTTTTGTTTTTCATTAGTTTGTACAGACTTTACTCCAGTTTACTTCTGTCTGGTGTTAGTGCCTGGAGTTATCTGGCTTAGCCCTCCGCAAAATGTTTATACATAAAACGCCCCCACCAATGATGGCGGTACTGTACATAGTAACATGTATATACACACACACAGATATATCTATATCTATATATATATATATATATATATATATATATATATATGGCAGTTGGGATATTGGCATTCGGAATTCCGCATACCTGATTAACGATGGAGGGAATCCCGACAGGGGTCAAGTAATTATTCTTACACTACCCCTGCCCAAAACCAAACGTAACCTTTCTTACCCCACTGGTACCTAACCCCCCCCCCCCCCAACAGCTAGCACTATTTTTCCACGCTAATGCCTAAGCATAGCCCCCATGCCAGCTGTCTAAAACTACCCCCGATCCCCAGCCTAACCCCTCGTTTTGCATGCCCGACCTAACACTCCCTCCCAGCAGCTGAACCCTAACCCTCAGCCTAGCCTTAAGGCTACCTGTTCCCCCCCCCCCCCCCCATGCCTAAAACCTAACTGTAACCTGCCTCGGCATCCCATCTCTGTTTATTTTTTGTGACTAATGTGACAATAAATTTGTCCATAAAGTGACAATAAAGTAGATACAATGTATAGCCGTCATCAATGACTGTGTGGGAGAGTTGCCGCCCCTGCTCCAACTCCACTAAGTCCCGCCCCCTTCAGTGATAGGCAGACTGCCTGTTCCATCTGCAAGGATGTCCGTCGATGACTACAAACCATTGGCGGTTCCCAATAGATGGTTTCATGCCATTGATGATCACCACCAACACCACCATGGGTGGCCACTCCTATATTGGAGCTTATCATTGATACTGACTAAGGGCCAGATGCACTAAGCTTCAAAAGTGATAAAACGGAGAGTGATAACCAACCAGCCAATCAGCTCCTACCTGCCATGTCACAGGCTGTGTTTGAAAAATGTCAGGCAGGAGCTGATTGGTTGGTTTATTTATCACTCACCGTTTTATCACTTTTGCAGCCTAGTGCATCTGGCCCAAATCAGAATTCAACATTTATTGACCCCAGTGGGTACGCAGACAGGGGAAACAGAAGTAAATGCAGAGACATCCTGGAGAAGGCCAAGAGACAGCGTCCACATGTATTCTCCTGTAAATGAGTGAGAATTAGGGCAACGGTGAACACTACTATCTGGATTACAAAATACAGGACAGAGACACTCAGGCGAATGTAATACTCAATTTACACATGTACCAAAAGTTTATTATTGATATATTCTTCCCAGCGTTACAAGTCGCTGCTTCGCTACAAGTAGCAAACTACTTTGGCCAAGAAGCAGACCTGCGTAAGGCTGGGAACCTGCCTTACCCGACCGCAGTACCCACCTATGCAAACTTGTATAACTTAATGTGGCATAAAACCTCCTTGACCCCTTCCTCTGGGCCATCCAGGACCCTGCGCATTAGTGACACAGCATGTCATCTTACAGCATTCCATAGTCTAGTGCCATTAACAGTTCATTGCTTGGATTTATTGGTTGGGAAAACACATACATTTAGCTTAGTCTTCCCCGGTTTATTGGGCTTGGGGGCTTTGCCGCGGTTAGGTTTGTTTTCCATCTGAGATCTGTGGCCGTTTTACAGGACATTGGGATAATTTATAGATGACATCCCCAGTGAAAGCAACTGCGTTCTTTATTGTGCATACAATACCTCTCATCGTCTCTATCACTCTATAAATGGAGGCCCTCGGGGGGCTGTACGCCGACATGTCGGCCCGTAATGTATCGTTAGGATTGTATCACTCCCAAGCTACCATGTAACGAGCAGAAGTTGATTTTATTATCATTTTTTAGATAACATTTTTTAATATTCCCACGGTGTAGTGCCGACAGGCAGGGCCCGATTCAGAGGGGGACCCTGCGGTGGCAGCAGTCTGCGCGGGTGTCTGTACCGAACTACGTACACGTCCCAATGATTACCGCACAATGAGCCTAATTCAGACCTGACCGCAAGACGAATTTGTTCTCAAAATGGGCAAAACCATGCTGCACTTCAGGTGGGGCAGATGCAACGTGCAGAGTGAGTTAGATTTGGGTGAGTTATTTTGTTTCTGTGCAGGGTAAATACTGGCTGCTTTATTTTTACACTGCTATTTAGATTTCAGTTTCAACACACCCCACCCAAATCTAACTCTCTCTGCATATGTTACACCTGCCCCACCTGCATTGCGGCATGGTTTTGTCCATTATTTGCAAACAAAAATGTGCCCTGCAATCTGAATTAGGCTCCAAGACACAGCTCAAAATTCACAGTTTCGGTGGGCGTTTCTGGGTGGTAACTGGGGGTCTGGCTAGCCTGATCATGGCAGTGACTGCGTCTAAAGTTCAGTACTCTGCCACCGTCAGCCATGTCCAGATGGGGATTCTGTGTCTCCTTATGGCTGGTGCGATCTCCGTCGGAGCATCAGATGGTGGGCATTAATACACATAGTGGTGAACTAACACTGCAGATAGTGGTCGTCTCATTAGGAAGTCCATTGTCCATCAGATCAGCATCTCCTCCTACTCCGTTACGTGTGTTGCACAATATAAAGGCCTTAGAGTACAGTCAGTACATATTGTACATAAAGTCTCCCTGTTCTTCCTTCTGGATTGCATTGTTGTGTCTTGTATGGATGGAACACTGGACTGGAAAGTTGTTCATCTCTTCTCCGCTGACACCCCGATGTCACACCGTTTCGGTGATCAGTAATGTGATCCCATTGCTGCAGCCCCTCCTTGTAACATCCTGGGGACCCTTAATATTTGTGGGAATCCTCTCAAAACAGGTGCTTTTGGGGTGATATGCAGAAAATATACTTTAATAAATAAGACCCTAAGCGTACAGAACTGATGTCACACCCTCCTAGATGTTACACATGATTTCTATCTATAATCTATGGTATGACCAGCTTGCAACATCCGATTATGTATTCATTATGTAAATGTAATTAGAGCGACCCCCATATGTATCGCCATATGGACGCCCCCTCTGCTGCAGCTAGCGGATAAACCATCTCTTTATCTCTGGGTGCCGCAATGATTGATGCTGACAAATTGTGTATTTATTATGCAGCTCATTTACAAATGGCACAACTGCTGGCATCTAACTGCAGCACGTCGCTAAAATGGGAAATGTTGGGCTGTTTTTTTTCCCCAGTCCTGCTACGCCGGTGAGTGTGATCTTGTACCAACCTAAGCTGTTAAGATTTGTTGTCTTACAAATGACTGTGTATATACTGTAGGATAATAGATAGCGGCAGCATTATCATGCAGTCTGGTGGTAGGTCTATCTGGCTTCATGAGTCTCAGAGCTCTAACAGTGTAACTCTCACTTACTGTACATACAGTGGAGGGACCTAGTATCTGTGCTGGGCCAATGATCATGAAGCTGCAGCTTCCCTGGGAACCAATAAGGGCCATCGTCTATGAATCGCTGGTATGTATCCCCACGTGCCTACATTTGTAAGTGTGCGCTAGTCTTGCAGGGAAGTGCGTGGATGTACGGCCCATGATGAGGGTGCCCAAGACAGAAAGAGGGAAATTTACTAAAATGGGAGTTCTATGTCACATGGGATGTTGCTATGGGAAACCAATCAGAATCTACGTATTTATTTAGCACCTTCTAGAACGGTGGTTCTCAATCTCGGTCCTCTGGTCCTCGACACAGTTCACATTTTCCAGGTCACCAGCAGCTGCCCCCTGTATCACCAACTGTCAAAATTTAAAAGATGCACAGAAACACTAGAAGATAATAGATAGTGGGGGAAATTTACTAAGATGTGTATTCTACTTAACATGTGATGTTGCTATGGGCAACTAATCAGAATCTACTTATTTATTTAGCACCCTCTAGAAGATAGTAGACAGGATCTGATTGGTTGCCCATAGCAACATCTCATGTGAAGTAGAATACACATCTTAGAAAATTCCCCCCACTATCTGATTGGTTGCCCATGGCAACATCCCATCTGAAATAGAATACACATTTTAGTAAATTTCCCCAAAAGAGTTTTGGCGGATTAAAGCTTTTGGGGCACACTGCTTTACCACTTGGCATTAGGTCTCCGTAGCACATCGGGTATGCCATTGTACCTTCTGGATATCTCCTCCTACTCCCCTCCTATCCTCCCAGGATCCAATATAAATCAGGTAGAGTTGATGAATGTACAGAGTAATGAAGCGCCAGTGCGACCAGTTTACGGATAATCCCGAGCAGTTTAAACGAATGGGGACGGTTGCTTAACCCTCTGAGTTCCAAGTGAATTTGTCAAATTACGTGTGAAAAATTGTATTCATCATAATAACCTCTAATGTCACCTTTATATAGGAAATATAATCTTTTGTTTACACAGTATTTATTATTTGAATTTATATAACAAATGTGAGCGGCGCTGGCATTTTTAGCGGATTTTTTTTTTTAACATCTCCCACAGAGATTTTGGTACTCAAAGGGTTAATGTGACACTTCACCGTTTCCTTACTCTCATCTCATGTTCCCCATTGTTGTGCTGCATTGGGGCTGATTCTGAGTTGTATGTATCCAATCGGCCACCCTAGCCTGCTTACCACCGTACGGCAGTGCCAGTATACACCCGTTATCTATCAGTCTTCACGCAAAAGGCCGCACTGCCTATTGGTTTTCTGTCATCATTGATATTTGGACCACCCTCTCTATCAGCCTCCGTCCGTGTGGATGGTGTGGTGAGTGCACAGTCTGTGGTTGCTTCGGAGCATATGCCCTGTGCAGATGTCCATGGGTACTATCTGTCCATGGATGTATTTGAACTTGTACTGACTCTGAATCAGCCTCATTGTGTTCAGGTACAGAGGCCTGTACTTGGACCCACCAGCCACGTCAGACCACTTACAGCTCACACTTCTGTGCACCAGATGAGTCATGACATCTGGGGACATATTGTCAGTCTCACTAAACATAGACAATGCTTCCCCAGTCCAATATGCCTAAGAAGTCTATATTTCCCATTGTTCCCCATAAGGAAGTGGGGTCAGGTACATCAGCAATATGAAATGAGAAGGAGTGATGTCTAATTAAATATCCTTTGCATTGTAAGAAATTCTAGGCAGCCCTGACCTCCTCCTATCATTGCCTAATTCACAGGGAATAACCACAGTGACACAGTGAGGTTTTTTCATTTGTTTTTTGTTAATGGATCCGGCTTGCATCACGGGGAGACTCCCCTGAGTCCGCTCTCAGTGTTATGCTTCCCTCCCAGGGCTTGCAGTGTATATGTCTGTGTGTATGTTATACAGGCAGGAAGAGTCGGATTCAGAGTACTCAGCCCGAGGGAGAACCTTGTAACCAAAGACATTTAGCTGTCTTGTTACTAGAACATTGCGGGTGATACAGTGGAAACTACATGACGGAAGCTCAAGCAGGCAGCCTGGAAAAGCTTCCTATCAACAATACACATCATAGTAGTACAGCGTGTCCTGATTGCAGTTACTCTGTCTCCAACACGTCTATCTATCTATCTATCTATCTATCTGCTAATGATTGTGTTCTAGCGCGGACCTGATAGTTATCATTTCTTAATGCTGCTTATTGCAACAATTAGAAATTATTGCACAGAGATGTAATAAGGCTCATACACACTAGAAGATCAAGCAAAAAATATCTATCAGAAAGCCGGTTCTGACAGAAACCTTCACTTCATCTTCTAGTGTGTACGCTTGATGTCGTTAATGATGGGCGCCTCCGTTTGATTTTGCAGTGTAAATGATTGCCACTTTATAGAAATCTCTCACTTTCTGATTCTCTCACCCTATTACATTTCACCCTGATGCTAGGTACACACAGAAGGAACATGATCGTGAGACGATCGTACGATCTGTTGGAGCACACGATAAACACACGATCTGCATACGATCCGATCACTATCTGTACCCAGTTGAATGGATCTTTTACAGATCCTGACTGCAGCAGTTAGGATCTCCAAAACGACCATGGCATCGGACTGGAATCAGACATGGCAAAACATGCCCAATTTACATACAATCGGTCAAGATTGCATCGAAATTGGGGGAACTGAGGCCATATACTGTATACATATATGGATGACGCAGGTATGTATTGATATGACAATGATTTAGTACAATTAATAATGCAACACACGCAAGCTCTGATTGGCTCAAGAGACAGTTCCTCATTTCAAATGGACGAGGGCCGCCGGCGGGCCTGTAGCTGAAGCATTGTAGCGTCAGGGAGGTGTTCATTAGGGTGTTCACAGCATTAGGGTGTGCCTGTGCACACCTAACATTCAATGTAGGCACACCTGCTCAGATTACGCATTATAGCAAATAGATTGCAATATATATATATATATACAGGTCGAGTATCCCGTATCCGAATATCCGTTATCCGAATTATTCCGAAATACGGACATTCCAGAAAGTGAAAAAAAAAAATTTTTTTTTGCTAAAAACTCACTGGGGACATATGTAACAGCATCACTGGGGACATGATATGTAACTGGCACTATATATGTGCAAGACAATGATTGCTTGGCATTCAAATTCAGTGCTGAGATAGTACACACATTTTGTTTCACGTTTTGAAACCTTGTTTTTTGAACAATTAAAATATGTTTGTGTGTATTTTATGTGGCAATAAAATATATTTGTGTGTATATTATGTGTTTATACAGCATAAATGCAAGATACTTCAAAATACATCATTGAAATATTAAAATATTCCGAAATACGGAATAATCCGTTATCCAAAATTCTCCTGGTCCCGAGCATTTTGGATACGGGATACTCAACCTGTATATATATTTTGATTTAACCAATATTAAATTTTCCAATGTTTGAGAGCAAATGGTTGATCTTACTGTCACGCATTACCAGATTTTCATTCCAACCAGCCATATCTGACAGATAAATATATAGTTTATGTCCAGCTTTACTCCGGCTGGCCACAAGATCCGGCTCTGGCCCCGCCATGCTTTCCGAACAGAGTCGACAGGCCCCCGTTTTAAATAATGGTGCCGAGTGCTACCCCCCAATTGCCGCACTATGTCAATCATGCTGGCGGCTGACATGGGACTGCGAGCGACATTGCATGACCCATTCTGCACATACACAGACCACCAAACGTCACAATTGCATGAAAGCCATTGGGTTAGCGTAAATATGAGTCAGGCCCCGTGCTCCATAATATTCAGCTATGTCCGACATTAACATAGCATGCTATTCACAATCAGGGCCTTCATCGTTCATCTCCTGCTATCATCTCTGTGGGAGCTGTGTGAAATGTCCGCTAAAAATACCAGGGTCGCTCAAATTTGCTATATTAATTCAAATCAATATGCATTATGTATGGCGACTAAAGAGACTAAGGACCTTATTCAGATTTAATCGATCCCCCACGCGTTCGCACGGGGACCAATTTTTTTTCCGACATAGTTATTTATGTGCATGTGCAGCCACTGTGTGCGAGTGGCCATGTCGAATAGATTATTCGCCGGGCGTTCACACACAACAGTGCAACCACGGGGCGACGTGCCGGGGGGTTCGCCTATGGGAATGCCCAGCATGTCCTGGGCATTCCCCTGAAACCGCTGGCCGTTCTCACGGTACTTCCCCAATGATGCAAGTGCGGGGGGCGGGAAGCTGGCGTCGGATGTCAGCTGCCCAACCGCTTCCCACACAGGGCGCCCGCAGATCAGAGAAACTACAGAGGTGTCTCAGATCTGCGAGCGCTTCCAGAATCATTTGATGGTTGTCAACCATCGAATGATTTTGTCCCCACACGCGAGGCCACATATGCATGATTACGCAAATAATCAATTCGCATGCCTGTGGGGGATCGTGGCTTGCAAGGGGCTGGGATGGGCGGCGCCGTCTGGTGGACTCGCAGCCCTGCTTGTCAACCAGAATAACCTCCTATATCTTTACATATTCTTTTTGGTGTGGTGTGGCATTTTATTAGAACAACGACACAACTGAAGAGGACAAAGAAGAAACTGTGGGGAAGATTTATTAAGCTCGGTGAAGTGATAAAGTGTCTGGTTTTTATCACCAGCCAATCAGCTACTCCCTGTGAAGTTACAGGCTTGGTTTGTAAAATGCAAAAAGGCTGGTGTAAGTGACTCTGCTAGTGCGCACTAGGCTGCCAATGTGGTATATCCCTTCAGGTGCCCTCCCACCTGTACAAATTGATAAAAAAGAACAAAGGTTTTGGGATAAATCCACTATCAGCGCCACTACTGAGGAAGGGTAATATTAAAAGGAGATATACGTTCCTTATAATTAAATACCGTTCCTCTTCTCCGTATATGTCACTCGAGAATTCAATCGAAATGACAGGCAATTTTCGAAATATCTTTCAGGATGTCGTCCTGTCCCCGGGGTATTTCATCCAGTGTATATGCAAGAAAATGTGCAAAGGAGATGCATATAGTGCAATGACCCTTTTTTATTTAAATGTAACACATATTGACATATACATGAACAATACACAAAATGAGTAGTGGAGGAAAAGCTGTGAGAGAGAAGGTGGTCTGTAATTACCAGATCAAATTGAGAACTCCTTTTGGGGAAATTCTCAAATGAAGCGTGGATTGAAGGGATAGCGCTCTGTCCTGTCCGGATTCAGTCCAATGCAGTGTCCCCCCTGCTGGTAATCGCATCCTCCGTTCTCCTCAGTGCCTCCACAGACCCGTACACCAACGCGTTTCAATCGCTGACTGCGATCTTTTTCAAGGTTTGGTTTGTAAAATGACAGATAGGAGCTGATTGGCCGGTGATAAAAACCAGACACTTTATCACTTCACCGAGCTTGATGAATCTACCCCTGAGAACATAAAGTGAGCCCAAGTGCGTGTCCACAACAGCTCCATCAACATCACGGTTATCAGTAGAGGGGAGATCAGCCATAAATCAGGTATTGGCAAGTAAAATTGGGGGAAGCCAACTGTTATTTATACTTTGTTTTTCAGAATGTATCTTCATTCGCTGTATGTGTTCCCTCACCGTGCTTCGGCGTGGTGCTCGATGCGCACAGCACACTATTACAATCTTAAGGTGCCCATACACTAGTAAGATTTATCTTCAGATCAACTGTCATTTGCTCTCATCCATAACCATGTTTTTGTTCCAACCAGACAGATCTGCAGATAAATCTGCGTGTGTATGGCCACCTTTACTCTATGCCCATTTGGATAGTAAAGTATGAAAAAAACACTTTTTTTTAAGGTGGAAAAAAACCTCATGGGACATTTTCGTGTCGACCTATTGCTTTTGTCAACCTTTTGACCATGTCAACTTAAGCATGTCGACCTATTGACTGTTGACCGCATCCTGATAGTGAAGGGACAGTCACCTATATCAGGACTGTTCCACTGAAGTGGGGACGGCTGAGGGGTACACCTTCTCTGGTACATGCTGTATACTGGGTACGAACTTGCAGCACATAAATACAAGAAGGCGAATGTAGCAACTTGTAAACAACTTTACGCTTTAATGAAACAATGTGTTTGTGTAAATCAAGATTCTTCCTTCACGTAGAAGAATTATATCCTCCTAATCAGAGCTCATTGTAATGGAATTACTGACATGTGCATTCTATTACAGGTTCTGTGTAATTATGTTCTGAGCTCATTCTCATCAGAACCTGGATGAGCATTGCATCGCATTACTGTGTTTGTTCCTCTATGTGTTGTATTAATGCGGGGAATGCACGGAGGGAGGACATTCGCGCATTGGAGTTTGAACTCCAAATAAAAAACTTCACTTTTAATAAGAAACTTTCTGATGCAAAGTACGACAAAGACATTTAAACTCCATGATATGGATTTAATTGATGCATACATGTACAGTACTTGGGATTTGCATTCACCATACATTAAGCATTACTGAAAGGGTCCTTGTCAGTGGTGTATCTATAATGGATGCTGGGTTTTGCAGGGAGGCGGGTAGAGAAAGCCGCCTCGCCGTTCTGATTCTGTGACCACCACCCGCCCCTACTCGGAGGCCCTTAGAATTGTGGGGCCCAGTGCTGCCCAGTGTGCCGGGACATTAAGGTGGCTTCCATCAGTTGTATATTGCTTTAGAGTCGGCTATAGTCCTGGTGACTGAGCAGTTCCCCATAGCAATGCACAGCAAGACTGGTGATGTTAGCTGTACTGTATATGGCAATTATAAGTGCAGCCAGTGTACATCCCATCAAAATGAATCGCCTTATTGTATTTTATTAATAAATGGCTATCCCCTTCCTGACAGAGCCAGTTTTTGCCTTCCTGACAGAGCCATTTTTTTCAAATCTGACATTTATCACTTAAGTGGGTATAACTTTTTTTTGCTTTTACTTATCCCAGTGATTTTGAGATTGTTTTCTCGTGACACATTGTACTTCAAATTAGTGGTAAATTTGGGTCGATACAGTCTGTGTTTTTTTGTGAAAAATACCAAAATGTCGCAAAAAAATGGAAAATTTAGCAATTTGCAAAATGTAAAATTTTCTGCTTGTGAGACAAATAATCATACCACTCAAAATAGTTAATAACTAACATAGACCATATGTCTACTTTATGTTTCCATCATTATTTCAACTTCCTTGTAATTTTTTTGGACACTAGGAGGCTTACAATATGAATAGCAAATTTTCAAATTTTCAAGAAAATTTCAAACACTGATTTTTTTAGGGACCAGTTCAGTTCTGATGTGACTTTGAGGGACTTGTATGTGAGACACCCCCATAAATGATGCCATTTCAAAAACTGCACCCCTCACAGTATTCAAAACAGCATTTTGGAAGTTTGTTAACCCTTTAGGTGTTTCACAGGAATTAAAACAAAGTGTAGGTGAAATTTCAAAATTTCATTTTTTTTGCAGATTTGCAATTTTAATACATTTTTCTAAGGAACACAGTAGATTTTACTAGAGAAATGTGACTAAAAATTGATTCCCCCAATTCTTTTGTTTTCAAAAATATCCTATATGTGGCCCTAGTGTGCACGTTGACCAAACCACAGGCTTCATAATAGAAGGAGCACCTACTTGATTTTGGAGCCTCCTTTTTATGAGATTATTTTTTAGGCACCATGTAGGTTTCTAGGCACCATAAGATGCTAAAATTTAGGAACCCCCCCACAAGTGACCCCATTTTGCAAACTACACCCTTCAGGGAATTCATTTAGGGGTATAGTGTACATTTCAAACCCCCAGGGGTTTGACCAATTTTGATACAACTGGGCTGTGAAAATGAAAAAATTTAATTTTTCATTTTCACAGCTCAGTTGTATCAAAATTGGTGAAACCCCTGGGGGTTTGAAATGTACACTATACCCCCTGATGAATTCCCTGAAGGGTGTAGTTTGCAAAATGGGGTCACATGTGGGGGGGTTCCACTGTATTGGTGCTTCGGGGGTCTTGCTAATGCGACATAGCACCCACCATTCATTCCACCACCAAATATCACTCCTTCCCTTCTGAGTCCTGCCATGCACCCAAATGGTATTTTTTGGTCACATATGAGGCATTGCCGTACTCGGGAGAAATTGGGGCACAGATTTTGGGGTGCTTTGTCTCCTTCATTCCTTGTGAAAATGAAAAATTTTGAGCCAGAACTGCATTTTTGTGTAAAAAATTACATTTTTTTACACAAAAATGCAGATCTGGCTCAAAATTTTTCATTTTCACAAGGAATGAAGGAGACAAAGCACCCCAAAATCTGTGCCCCAATTTCTCCCGAGTATGGCAATGCCTCACATGTGACCAAAAAATACCAGTTGGGTGCATGGCAGGACTCAGAAGGGAAGGAGTGATATTTGGATTTTGCAGCACAGATTCTGGTTGAATGACCCCTGAAGCACCCATACAGTGGAACCCCCCCACAAGCGACCCCATTTTGCAAACTACACCCTTCAGGGAACTCATCTAGGGGTATAGTGTACATTTCAAACCCCCAGGGGTTTCACCAATTTTGATACAACTGGGCTGTGAAAATGAAAAAATTAAATTTTTCATTTTCACAGCTCAGTTGTATCAAAATTGGTGAAACCCCTGGGGGTTTGAAATGTACACTATACCCCCTGATGAATTCCCTGAAGGGTGTAGTTTGCAAAATGGGGTCACTTGTGGGGGGGTTCCACTGTATTGGTGCTTCGGGGGTCTTGCTAATGCGACATAGCACCCACCATTCATTCCACCACCAAATATCACTCCTTCCCTTCTGAGTCCTGCCATGCACCCAAATGGTATTTTTTGGTCACATATGAGGCATTGCCGTACTCGGGAGAAATTGGGGCACAGATTTTGGGGTGCTTTGTCTCCTTCATTCCTTGCGAAAATGAAAAATTTTGAGCCAGATCTGCATTTTTGTGTAAAAAAATGTATTTCTATAGACGCGGTGACAGTTTAAAGCCATGACGTACATGTACGTCAAATGTCGGGAAGTACTTCCCGACCATGACGTACATGTACGTCAAATGTCGGGAAGGGGCTATAAACAGTTCATCGTGTTATACAGTTATAAAAGGATTTTGTGAACTGCTGCTTTCCCTATCACTACACTACTGTATGTCTATAGCCAAGAGAAAAGAACACTACACCCTCCAGTCCAAACATGACCTGACCACTGGCCATAATACATCTATTACACCCTATGCAGACATAGGACACCACACCCCAACATGTCCTGACCACTGGCCATAATACATCTATTACACCCTATACAGACATAGGACACTACACCCCAACATGTCCTGACCTCTGGCCATAATACATCTATTACACCCTATACAGACATAGGACACTACCCCCCAACATGTCCTGACCACTGGCCATAATACATCTATTACACCCTATACAGACATAGGACACTACACCCCAACATGACCTGACCTCTGGCCATAATACATCTATTACACCCTATACAGACATAGGACACTACCCCCCAACATGTCCTGACCACTGGCCATAATACATGTATTACACCCTATACAGACATAGGACACTACACCCCCAACATGTCCTGACCACTGGCCATAATACATCTATTACACCCTATGCAGACATAGGACACCACACCCCAACATGTCCTGACCACTGGCCATAATACATCTATTACACCCTATACAGACATAGGACACTACACCCCAACATGTCCTGACCTCTGGCCATAATACATCTATTACACCCTATACAGACATAGGACAATACATCCCAACATGTCCTGACCACTGGCAATAATATATCTATTACACCCTATACAGACATAGGACACCACACCTCAACATGACCTGACCACTGGCCATAATACATCTATTACACCCTATACTGACATAGGACACTACACCCCAACATGTCCTGACCACTGGCCATAATACATCTATTACACCCTATACAGACATAGGACAATACATCCCAACATGTCCTGACCACTGGCCATAATACATCTATTACACCCTATACAGACATAGGACAATACATCCCAACATGTCCTGACCACTGGCAATAATATATCTATTACACCCTATACAGACATAGGACACTACACCCCAACATGTCCTGACCTCTGGCCATAATACATCTATTACACCCTATACAGACATAGGACAATACATCCCAACATGTCCTGACCACTGGCAATAATATATCTATTACACCCTATACAGACATAGGACACTACACCCCAACATGTCCTGACCACTGGCCATAATACATCTATTACACCCTATACAGACATAGGACACTACACCCCAACATGTCCTGACCTCTGGCCATAATACATCTATTACACCCTATACAGACATAGGACAATACATCCCAACATGTCCTGACCACTGGCAATAATATATCTATTACACCCTATACAGACATAGGACACCACACCTCAACATGACCTGACCACTGGCCATAATACATCTATTACACCCTATACTGACATAGGACACTACACCCCAACATGTCCTGACCACTGGCCATAATACATCTATTACACCCTATACAGACATAGGACAATACATCCCAACATGTCCTGACCACTGGCCATAATACATTATTACACCCTATACAGACATAGGACACTACACCCCCAACATGTCCTGACCACTGTCTATAATTATCACAAACTGATGGAAAGTAGTACTGAATAATTTGATCAAAACCAAAGGTCATTAGAGGAGCTGAAATATGCAAAAGTGTGGTCTGTGGCTCGAAATTGGGGATCATTGCTAATATTTTGAATGATTAAGAATCAGTTAGGTCAAAGATGAATTAGGTACATTTGTGGATAATAGCTAGCATATTCTAGCCCTTTCCCCATTCCATATGGACCTTAACTGGTGCTTGTTATATTAAGTAATGTGAGGATGGAAATAGTAACAGTAGTTCCAGGATCAAATATAATATTCCCTGTTTCCCAGTACAACATGTTCCACTTGTGCATGTAATCCTTAAATAAAGCAGGAAACATCTCCCGTGTCACAGCCCTATTTACCCCTTCAATAAAAGTGGAATTTGCAGTTGGATTGGGATCCCCGTAGTGTTTCAAAGTGGCCATAGAGAGGGTTGGGGGAGGCAGAAAGTTGTGAAAGGAGCTTTTGTCCCCTTAAAAGCCAGCTAATAACTCCACAGGTGGGGGAGTCCCTTCCTCGCCCCATGGGAGTGCATAGTGCTAACTCCGAAAAACTTTTTTCTTTTTTTTCCCCGAAGGCAGAAGAAATGAGTGAATGCATTTACATCCTTCACTTCTGCTCGTGGTTCGCCAGCGGGAGCGACAAAATCCCCACTTCTCCCTCCCAACATCACCCAGAGGAGAAAACAGGGATCTGTTAGAGAAAGCACTGCCCTTTACCAAACTGCATGGGCTTTTCCCAGGGATCATTGTTAGTGGTTCCTAGGAGACAAGGGGTCTTCAGGTGTTACCAGGGAGACCGGGGCCTGGGTATTTGGTTTTAGGTCACCCACAATAAAGACAGCAGAATGAAACAGGCATCCTCGGGACCTCCTCAGTCATTTGTCAGGCTATTTTAGCCCCTGTGTCTATTCACTGGCACCGAGAAGGGGGTATGTCAGCGGAGGGAAGAGTAGAGAAACATAGCTAGACTATATGGCTATTCAAAGGGTTGAATTGGGAGAACATAAACATGTTAAGTAATTAAAGGGAACAAGATGGATTCCATGGGAGTTAACTATCCCAGTCAAAACAGGTCAATATATTCCATGCCACCTGTATATTAGACTAATGCTAGGCCTGTCTATACGTAGCAATCGAATGCTTATATTTCCGACAGGTCATCATGATAGGAAAATCAATAGCAATTTATTCTACTTTCTCTTATGTTCCGTCATGTACCTAAATGTTTAAATAGAATATTTAATTCAAATGCCTTCACTGCACTATTGTATTAGGATATATGCAGCGAGTCTCTAGAGGTGTACACACGCTTCGATTTTGACAGGTTTTCGATTCGATTTCGCTTATAGAAGCAGAATCGAATCAAATTCCAATTGAAATCGACCGGTTTTTAAGACACTTTCGATCCACGTTCGATTCGATGTGCGCTCTCGTTTTCTCTAAATATAGACTGCGCAGGCAAGGAAATATCAAATTCGATCCAGTAATCCGAATGTGTACACTGTGCCTTGAATGCACATCAAAATCGATATCGAATAGAAAGCAAAGGTCAAATCAAAAGGCGGTGGAATTGTGGAAATCGAAATCAAATCGAAATTGATTCAAAAGTGAATCGATGCGTGTGTACATACGTTCAGAATAATACGTCCAACATTTAGTGTTTTTGGCATGTGGTGTAATATTTTGGTACTTGTGTAGTTTCACGGCGCCACTGAGTCCCCTTGCGAGGCTCCCTTCGCTCGCCCACGCTGCGGGCTCGGTGGCTCGCTATGCTCGCCACGCTATCTAAAATCAACTCCATGCCAACATGGATAGTGGAGGTATGAACTATCCATGTTGGCATGCTGGCGCCGTGAAACTACACATGTACCAAAATTTTTCTCTAAATCCTGTCTCTTTTTTTGAGAACCTATGTAGTGATCTTCGGAAAAAGATAAAGTGGACAGAGATTAAAGGGGCAGATTCATCAAGCTTGTTGAAATGATAAAGTGGCTGGTACTTTATCATCAGCCAATCAGCTGCCAACTGCCATTTTTCAAACCCAGCATGTAACTTGGAATTTTAGGAGTTGATTGGCCGGTGATAAAGTACCAATCACTTTATCTTTTCACTGAGCTTAATAAATCTGCCCCAAAGTACCAGCCAACCAGCTCCTAACTGCCGTGTTTCAACACAGCCTGTAGTTAGGAGCTGATTGGCTGGTGCTTTATCTCTACCAAATTATTTCTCTCCAACACTAAATACATATATCCCCAACTCCTTCATTAATTTCTCATTTTCTCAACATCTTGGGGGATGTGTCAAAATGCCGCTCCTATATCAGGATATGGGGTGCGGGGGGGGGGGGGGCAAAGCTGCAGGGTCAAAGTTTGGAGTTTTTAAGCCTTCCTTTCGCTCATCCTTTCGGGGTGGAGTATCCAGCAGAGGACAGGCAGGAAAAGGTAGATTCCCAGCCAATAAAGGAAAAGCTTCCAAATCTAGGTTTGGAGCCTTCAGCAAGAAGCAGGTGTCAAAAGGAGAGCATAAGTCCTCTGCATGACGGGGTGGAGACTCCCCGTCCTGGCCTCAGAGTGGGGGGTAGCCTCCTGCAGTTTCGGGACCAATGGAATATTCCAACTTCGGACCCTTGGGTCTTCTCCATTGTCTCAAAGGTTTACCAGATAAATCTCAAGGGTGGTCCCCCATCACTTTGCCAAGGGAAGCCAGCTCACGTACTTCCCTAATGTGGCAGCATTGGCTCTCAGAGAGAAGGGGGTGGTGGTCCCGGTTCCTCAGGAGGAACAAAGGAAAGGATTTTATTGAATCCTCTTCTTGGTTCCCAAACCAGATGGGTCGGTCAGACCCATTCTAAATTTAAAGTCTTCAAATCAGCATCTTTGGGTGGATCATTTCCGTATGGAGTCTCTGCGTTCAGTGCTTTGCAGCATAGAGCCAGGGGAATATCTAGCATCAGTGGATATTCAGGATGCGTATCTTCATATACCCATATGCAAGGAACATCGGTCTTTACTTTGCTTTGGGATGGGGAGACGCATTTACAGTTCCAGGCCCTACCCTTTGGTCTGGCGACGGCTCCAAGGGTCTTCACAAAGGTGATGGCTGTCTTGGCAGCGTCCCTCAGACTGAGAGGGAAAGTGATTATTCCCTACTTAGACAATCTGCTATTCAAAGCAGAATCAGAGGAAAGACTTCAAGAATACCTAACAGTGGCAACACGGTTCTTACAGGACATGGGTGCTAAATCTTCACATCTCATTTAATTACCACACAGAGATTGCTGTTTCTGGGGGTAATTTTGGACACCCATTTACATCGGTTATTCCTACCAGAGTCCAAAGCAAGAGACATCTGTCAACTGGTTTTGATGATCTTGCAGGCAACAAGTCCTACAGTTTGGCAGGGGGTGACACATCTCGGCAAAATGGTGGCGACGTTGGAGACACTCCAGTTTGCCAGGTTTCATTCAAGGACATTTCAATGGAACATCCTTTCCTGCTGCTCAGGGAACACGAAACCCATGAAACAAGAGAGATTACTCCTATCTCAGGAGACAAAGGAATCCTTAGTCTGGTGGATGGACATAGAGACGTTGCAGCAGCTGGGGCGTTCCCTTCGCTCTTGGGACTGGGTGGTGATCACGACCGACACCAGTCTAAGGGGTTGGGGGGCAGTGGCCCTTCACCTACGATTGCAGGGTCTATGGTCCAGGCACGAATCCAAACTGCCAATAAATATATTGGAACTTCGAGCGGTTTGGAAAACTCTTCAGCAGGCGGAAGCTTTTCTGAAGGGCCTCCCGATACGGGTGCAGACAACGCCACGGCGGTGGCTTACCTGAATCATCAGTGCGGGACTCGCGCAGGATGGCGATGCAGGAAGTCTCGCGGATTTTTAGTTGGGCAGAAATCAACATTCCTATTCTGTCAGCTGTGTTCATTCCGGGGATCCGGAATGTAGAGGCGAATTCCCTCAGCATAGAGGACCTGCTGGAGGGGGAATGGTCATTACATCAGGATGTGTTCTAAGAGATTGTGAGTCGCTGGGGGCTCCCAGAAGTGGATCTAATGGCATCCAAGAACAACTGTCAGGTTCCGAGATTTTGTTCACGGACCAGGGACCCAGCCACTTGGGCAGTGGATGCCATGACGGTTCCGTGGCACTTTCACCTGGTTTACATTTTTCCCCCATTCCCGATGATACCACGGGTGCTGAGAAGAGTGAAGTCTCAGCAAGTGCAAGCCATTCTGATTGCACCAGACTGGCCCAAGAGGTCGTGGTATTCAGACATTCCGAGATTGTCAACAGACTCTTGGCCTCTTCCTCTGCGACAGGATCTTCTAAGGCAAGGGCCATTTCTACACCTGGACCTAGCTTGGCTCAATTTGACGTCCTGGCTTATGAAACCTCCTTATTGAAGAAAAAAGGATTGTCTGATGTATTTATTCAGACTATGCTAAGGGCTCGTATGCCGGTGTCTGCTGCAAATTATCATCGAGTCTGGAAAATTTACATCAGGTGGTGTGAGTGTCAGAAAGTGCACACCTCCAGGTTCAAGATGTCTAGATTGAGATTGCTGGATTTCCTTTAGGATGGATTTTCAACAGGTTTGGGATTACAATCCTTAAAAGTACAGCTTTCAGCTCTGTCCATTTTCTTCCAGAAAAGGATATGTTTCTTACCTGAGGTTCAAACCTTTTTGCAGGGCGTAACCAGGCTAAAACCTCCATATAGGCAGCCAGTGGCGCCTTGGGATTTGTCTTTGATTCTGTCAGTATTACAGAACCCTCCATTTGAACCGTTAAGGTCGGCTGACCTTAAATATGTTTCTTGGAAATTGACTTTTTTATTAGCCATTGCTTCGGCTAGACGTGTATCGGAGTTAGGAGCGTTGTCCTGTAAGTCTCTGCATTTATTTTTTCATGAAGATAGGGCTGTGCTTCGAACAGTGCCTAAGTTTTTGCCAAAAGTGGTTTCTTCCTTTCATCTAAACCAGGAGATTGTGCTCCCGATATTTTCCCCTCCAGAAGCGGCAAAAAAATAGGGACAAATTAAGGAAATTGGATGTAGCTTGCGCCTTGCGAATTTACATGGAAAGGGTAAAGGACATCCGCAAAATGGACCTGTTGTTGGTATTGTATGATGTGCATAAGAGAGGGTGGCCTGCTTCTAAGCAGACTATTGCCAGGTGGTTAAGGTCAGTCATTGCCTTTGCTTACACCAAGGTAGGTAGACCTGTTTCTACTCAAATTAATGCACATACCACCAGGTCAGTTGCTTCCTCTTGGGCTGTGCGTCATGGGGCTACAGCGGAGCAGTTGTGCGGGGCTGCCACTTGGTCCTCTGTTCATACCTTTACCAAATTTTACAGGTTCCATGAGTTCGCGTCGGAGGACGCTTCATTTGGACGAGCAGTGATGAGAACTATCAGTCTGAGCGTACCCACCCAAAGGACTGGCTCGTGAACGTCCCAAGGTTAGCTGTGTCACCAGGATGGACGAAAGAGAAAAAGGGGATTTTTAGTAAGAACTTACCGTTCGAACCCCTTTCTCTGAGTCCATCCTGGTGTCACAGCGATCCCTCCCTTATGCTCAGTGTCATACTGTTCATGTGTGTCATGTTATGGTTATTTGATTGTGCATATAAGATGTTGGGCATTGTACTGAGTAATGTATCCTAGTGTGCTTTAGAAGTTGAACTGAAGCATGATGGGATACAGAAGGGAGGAGCCTGTGTCCAAAGGCTTCAGCATAGGTGCCTTGGCTCCTGCGGACCCCCCTAAATCCCAAGCTGTGTCACTAGGATGGACTCAGCGAAAGGGGTTCGAACAGTAAGTTCTTACAAAAATCCCTTATATTTAGGTAGGGATTTCAGTAATATATGTACTGTACATCAGTGGAAGTGTGGTATATAGAGATTGACACTTAGGAAGGCTCTTGAAGAACATCTGGCTCCTTTTAGTTTTAATTTCACAAGTAAAATGATTTGCATAATGTTTATGAATTCAATTTTATTTTCAAAGTACTTGCTCATTAAATAAATACAGTGTGCAAAATTAATTGTGGGGGCGGATAGCATTGCTCGAGAGGTTATAAAAATGTTGGGCCTACACGCTAGGAAAAAAAAATCAAATTCTGTTGGGAGCGCACGCAGAGTACATGAAATAATCAGAAGCTATGAGTCACGGCTGGTCCAAGTCACAGGAGGCCCCTATTTTGTGTTCTTGATATATAATTTTCGGATTTTGCGAGAGGGAATGTAGCATACACAGGCATTTTAATGCTCTAATATAATAACTCTACATCACGGATCTATATTTCTCTATCTTCAGTCTGCTATTTACTAATGGGAACCAATCTACACAGATGACAGATAATGCTCTGTAACTTATTGCGAGCATGAGATTTGAAGCATTGAGTGCAGGTCTCTCTCGCCCATGTGACCTGTGAGCTCATCGATCTAAATGAGGTTTGCACGGTCATCATTGTATCATAATAACGTCATATTTTGTCCCTTTATAAAACAGATGCCTTCACTACAGCTGTTTATTTTCTAATCTCTAATATTTATGGAATGTTTTGAGGACAGGCAGAAATAGTTGCTAGCAGAGAAAAGGCCAAATAATAAAAAAAAAAAAGAAAAAGCCAAATAATTTAGAACCGGACTGACCCAATAAATGTAGTAACAGCAATTGGTGCCTAAGCTGGAGCAATTGGTGCCTAAGCTGGCCACATGCTCTTAGGCTCGCCACAAGAGCTGGCTATTAGAACCAATGTCTAGTCTGGCCACACGTATGGGCTTATAAAGTTGGTAGCAAAATAAACGTAGGTTATTTAAAAGTGCCTGGAAAAACAGTGTATTTCCACAGATATGCAAAGTTCTACACATTTCGGCATGAACGTGTCCATACAGAACTCTGGCTAAATAGAACGATCCGCTCCAACCCTTGTTCTGCTTCTCCAGTCACAACGTGTGATACATGCAAAATGCATGCGAGACTATATAGATTCATTGCAGCTGCAGCTACTCTGGGTCTACGGTGCCCAGTGGAAAAATCATTCGATGTTGAGCATCTAACGAAGGGTTTTAAACATATTTGCACGGCTGCAAATATTTTTGCTAGCCGTACACATCTTTGCGCTCAACTGTCACAATAATTCAATAACGGGATGGCGTCTAACTGAACGGTGGCCGATGCAAATACAGGGCTGTGCTATATACCAGTTATAAAGGCAAGTACACCAAGGCTGGGTACACACTTTGATCTGACCGCCGGATAAATCGTCAGAGCAGCCGGTTGGGCATATACTCACTTCCCGATTGCTTGTTCAATATGTCTGGCCAGACATTGTCGGTGGTTCATACGGCTGGCATATGAAGTGGTTGGCGAGTCAGCCGTACACACAGCATTGGCTGTGCTGCAGGGTCATCGGATGTCTGTGAACGATGTCGTTCACAGTTACAGTACATTAGTTGTACCGACAGACCGTTTGTCACACAAACGGGCAATATATCATTCCTCGCTCAACCAAAATTCTTTCTTTACTACCGCTGTGCCCTAATGCTGCCCGGTAGTCAATTTGGCCTATTAAAGGAAATTTCGAGTACCTGATTTAGGTGAGCCAGTTGGTTCATAGAAAGTGTACAGATTAACTTAATAGTCATTAAGTGGGGTATTCAATTCGGGATTCCGACCTGTCGGAACGTCCCAACAGAATTCCAAGCTGTGTTCTTATCTCTCAACTGCAACTCTATAGCCAAAATTTAATGTACCGGCTGCCGAGTGTCAGAAAGTCAGAGGATTGTCGGAAACGGCCGCGGATTGTCAAAGTCACGGATGTTTTTCAACAATCCGCGTTCCTTTTCGACAATCCTCGGACTTTCCGACAGCCGGAATTTAACGTTCAGTTGAGAGAAATGAAAAGGGCCCGGGATTCTGACCGCTGGAATGTTCCGACAGTCAGAATACCAGATTGAATGCATCTGTTTTGTCGGAAACTCCCTTCAATGCTGTCGAAAACGGCAGCATTGAATAGGCGAGGGCTGCTATTTCTGCCGTCGGAAATAGCGGCTGGGATTGAATACAACTGTGTACACACTGACTGATATGCCATCCAGTTGGGTGGATCTAGCCAGCTCAGGAGGATCAATATTGCTCAGGAGGATCACACGCCTATTCTTCAACTCCATGTTGGTGGGCTGAATACACCTACAAAACCTCATCAAACTAGTCTTGTAAATTACCAGAGGAGGTAGGGCCTCAGAAAAACCTTGAAGCGCCACTTTTTGCTGCAGGGCCCACAGTCACTACATACATGTGTTTAACTGATGCAGTCCACCACTGTGTGTATGCATGTATTACAATTGAGTCACTGTGAAACGGTCCTGTCTGCATGTCCAACACTACCCAGCCCCTCCACTGACCCTTCTGTAAATTCTTTATTCCTCATCTTACTGCTCTGAAGAACATCCCGGCTTTTATCTGCGGCTCCGGCAGAGAGTTTGTTTGACTTTTTTGTCATATCACGCTCTCCTTATCTTTCAAGAAATTCACTGGCACAGATGGCGGAATATAAAAGAGATTAGTTTCCACTTACACGACTTTATAATTCATTAGTAGCGAAAATGAAAGGCATCAAAGAGAATTTTCCGCAGTATAGACTCTTGATCAATCTTTTTTATGTTGTGGTTAAATTGAATTATACTTCTTCACATTAATACGGGTTGTAATTAATTTATTACTGCAGATAAGTACTCACTCGGGCAATGCGGTTACATGGCCTTCGTTCGGTATAGCGGAGATTTCTTATACATTCTGGGGGTTTAATATGCAAGTCAGGGTTTAATGTGTAGTGTAAAGGGTATCAGATTATTTTACTATTTTCATATATATTTTTTCCATTTACATCAAATAACTTATGGCATAACAGTGATTGATTGAGTGATTGAGACCCATTCATCAGGGTTTGAATTTGGCCCCATCCCTGATTTATTTATTGTTATTTATTAACAGTTTCTTATATAGCGCACACATATTCCGCAGCGCTTTACAGAGTATAGTTGAACGTTCAGTCCCTGCCCCAGTGGAGCTTACAATCTATATTCCCTACCACATATACACGCACACACAGACATTCTACGGTTAATTTTTGTTGGGAGCCAATTAACCTACCAGTATATTTTTGGATTGTGGGAGGAAACCGGAGCACCCGGAAGAAACCCACGCAAGTACTGGGAGAATATACAAACTCTTCACAGTTAGGGCCATGGTGGGAATCGAACCCAATGCTAACCATTACACCATCCGTGCTGCCCTGATGTTCAGCGCTTGCGTTTGCACATAATAATGCATGCGCAAACCCCATGAGCCTTCGCTCCGGGAAGGGAGGGCAGAGGGTGGACACTTGGGTACACCCAGCGTTTCATTCACATGCCCTTAAAAACGCTGGGGGGTACCCCAGAGAACCCAGGAGTGTCACATGACGTCAGCACTCGCCCCGAAGCCGGCTGATATCGTCCGGAATAAAAGTCAGTCTAGACTGACTTTTATTACCAATGGGTAGAAAAATCATTCGAAGGTCAGCGACCATCAAATTATTTCTCTCCTGTTCGGC
Source organism: Crinia signifera (assembly GCF_055691185.1). NCBI lineage: Eukaryota > Metazoa > Chordata > Amphibia > Anura > Myobatrachidae > Crinia > Crinia signifera. The sequence goes on from NC_139222.1 coordinate 272,276,788, forward strand.
CGCATGGATGGGTATGCGAACGCATCTTCTCGCATGCTAGGGTATGGATGCGGTGGCCCCAATCATCCCCAAAGTACCAAGCAATCAGACATTTTTTCAAGCACAGCCTTTAAAATGGCAGAAGCTGATTGGTCGGTCCTATATTTCTCTTCAAGCTTTGGTAAATCTCCCTCTTCATTCCAACTTGTTGAGATTAATGCACGATAACCTAATGAAGTACATAAATGACAATATATGTTCTGAACGTCAGTATTGATGGAAGATCAATATTAAACATATCGATAACAACAGTGGCGACAGACACAATATTGACACCTGATTTTGCAGGTTTAAGGCAGAGGGTTACTCTGCAGTTGTTTAACACTTCTATGGGAACCTCCAATATCGATATTCTGCCAATTTCAGCTTTACAGTATGTCAGTGTTGGGGACCAATGGGTGAGTGGGTGTGGTCCCTGCAGGATGGGGCATGGACTAGCACGGTGACCCCCATTTTCAACATTTTCGGGGGCATGCTTAGCGCTCCCCTAGCAGCTGGGCAGCCCCCGGCCCCCTCCCTCCCTGCACTGAGCACAGCCTCTCTTCAGCGATCTGCAGAGCAGCAGTGATGTCCGGCTCCCCCCCAACCACAGGACATTGCCATGCGTGGGACAGTCTCCAAATAGCAAGACAGTCCTGCTGTATTCGGGATAGTTGGGAAGTATAGAAACCCCCCCCCATCACTAGTGCTCAGGGTTGCTTGCACTAGAAATATAGCGAAATACAAGATTACCTTTATCGCACGTTGCGATGTGTGCTAACCTTTTGTGCTAAGCTATCTACGGCAGGTGATTTTTCCATGAACTTCCCGGTGTCTAGATCGTCCTATACACACGTTGCAAGCTATGTGCAAAGCTCAGTGTTTTGTATGCACTTGCTAGGCGATCTGACTATATTGTGTCTGCATGTGCTAAAGATCTGAGCCGGCGATAGCGATGAACGGGACCGCACATCGCTATCACTATGGTACATACACATGGGGCCAAATGTTATAGGGTGAGAGTTTCAGAAAGTGAGAGATTTTGGGAGAGTTTTCCCATGTTTTTTAAAGCAGCAATCAATTACATGGCAAAACCAGGTTGATTTTGTCATGTAATTGATTGCTGCTTTAAAAAACATGGGAAAACTCTCCCAAAATCTCTCACTTTCTGAAACTCTCACCCGATTACATTTGGCCCCATGGAGCGATTTGTGCTTAGTTTCTAAGGGCCGCATTTATCAAACAATGTTTGTGGCTAAATCCCTGAAAACACCCGTTTTGGGGGGTTAGCTGCAAATATTAAGTATCACCCTAATGTACCAAAGATTTCTGCTGCGATCCTCCCTGCACCGCTACCAGACGCATCCCCCATAGATTTCAATGGGGGATGGGAAGCTGCACCTGTGTATCAACATCCGGCAGCAGCAGCGTTCCGCATCCCTGGGCTGTCGCCATTCTGGGCTACTGATCGCACTGCCACCGGGGCAGTATGGTCAGCGAGGTCGGCAGGGGTTCAGTGCTATCCGCGCATGTGCAGCCCACTCTATTCCCACTTGGGTATTAAAGTATGAAAAACCAGCTTAAAAAATCATGTCGACATTTTGACAACCATCCTTGCCTATGTCGACCACAAGCTTGTGTCAACATGTTGGCAGTGTCAACCTAAGTTGTGTCAGCCATTTTAGGTATCGACCTATTCACTGTCGACCGTTAGTGGTCGACTTAGTGACTGTCGACCTAGACATTGTTTCTCCACTGACTTCATATGGACGTGGTGATGAAACTGTGTCCCGTCAGATGGTGTCCCGTCTGCTCACAGTACATGGAGAATGCAGATAGCATGGCTCTCCTGTGTGCACGGTACAGCCAGACAGCAGACAGATTACATTCAACAAGCGGAGATAAGCAACGGTGTTTAGTCCATTGCTCAGCAACAAACCATTGGATGATTCATCTTCCATGTTATACGCTCTCTGCAACCTCCAAGTAATCGGGGCAGTGAGTGACATTTTCCATTACAGGGGGGTTGCTAATAAATGGCTTGCCTATTGTGTCGCCCCATTTTATGTGTGTAAATGGGCGTCGGAGACAATGGGCCACATGTCAGCAGAGTGCAGGAAGCGGCACTCACGGTAGATGTGTTTTGAGGATGGTTAGCTCTTTGTAACTTGAAAGCTTATCTTTCCTGTTAACCTTCCAGCTCATAACAAGGGCAGTGAAAAACAATGTGAGGTATAAGCGCAGACAGAACCCTGTGTACTGTTCTTGCAGCACCAGAGAGCTACGAGCCTGTTTAATGATGCTTCCCCGCAACATAATGGTGTATGGGCCTAAATCAGGGATGTATTCACAGGCCAGCACAGCTGCCATCCTGTACGTAGCGGCTGTGCAAAAGTATGCAAATAACGCAGCCACCGAGATTTCCACTAAGATGCTCTCCGATCCACCTCTTGGGTGCGAAGACACAGACTCTGTACGCACATCGGGATCATCGACCTTCTGAAGTTCTGATGTACCCTATGGTCCCGCAGCATAGCTATCCAAATGAATCCGCACTGCGCCTGCGTAGCAACACCATTGCGACACATGCTCAGTGCGGCTTACACCCATGTGCAATAGCAGAAAATCGCTCGACTGTGTGCAGCATCCATCTCTGAATCAGACCCTATGCTTGTTCCTATATACCTCCAGTGTATTGTACCAATGTGTGAGTACAGGTTTGTTGACTAACATTGTGACCTATTTATCAATGGCTTTTAGCTATTTAAAACTTGATGCATTTTTCCCTATAGATTGTAAGCTTGCGAGCAGGGCCCTCATACCTTTGACTGTCTGTAAATACTGTTTGTTGTATCACTGCCTCCTATTGTAAAGCGCAACGGAATATGCTGCGCTATATAAGAGACTGTTAATAAATAAATGGTGCTCCAGCCAATCAACTCTCAACTGTAATTTGTTTAAAAAAAAATGACACGAGCTGATTGGCCGGAGCACCACTTACTATGTGCAAAGAGTTTTAAATAGCTAAAATTCACAGATAAACGAGTCCTTATTGTTATTATTATACCTTATGAATGTGTTTTATAGATTTCACGAGGCCTGTAATATGAGAACAGTCTGTACAGTTGGGAGTTATAACTCTGGGGGAAACATAAGCCATAGGCCCATGTTTGTTTGTTACGCACGATTGGCCAGTTACCGCTCACACTTGTATGATTATAAAAATGTCTGCAGTGGGGGGGGGGGGCGGCCATTTTGTGGGAGAAACCAATATTCAGCCGATAAATTTACCAGAGACCAGGCAGCCTGTTCTCATTTGTAATTGTATTGTATTTGCCATTCAATGTTAATGCCCTTATGGTAAGGCTCTCATTAATATGACATCTAAAACAATGACAACTTCTGGGTGAGTTAAACATAAAAGTTCCCCTTTGAGGAGCTGGGAGTTTTCCATCCCCATATTTGTACTTCTCAAGCATCTGATCCTTTATCGGTTTTTGTGTTTCCCACAGGAGGTGGGCAGGTGGTGACCTTTCACCCCCCAAAGTATGGAGGGTTAGCTGAAGAGAAAGAGCAAATATTAGCTCGGCGGAGAAGCTTTAGTCAGGGCCTCATTTTCATCCCGACAACATTTACTCAGGCAAAATGGTTGTGGTCTCTGGGGGTAACAGAATCTGCACGGGTGGGGGTCCCCGGCAGCACAAGGGACTGTTCTGTGAATGCATGTGAACCCGCCGTTAAATAAACACTGTTGACATTAATGTCCATGAACACAAAGATCAGGGGCCGGGCACATCCTCTTTTTATCAGATTCAGGGGGAGAAACCAGTTGGAAAAGCTTCTGATGGCAATGTGGTGGAACAACGCTCCTAGTGTCACGCCAAATTAAGCCCCTTCATGCTGGGTGGGGAACAAGAAGCTGGTTATCCCGAATTAATGGTCCAGTCTGTAGCTAGATGTACGAGAGGGTCGGGGGCTGTGTAAGGAACAAAGCGATCAGAGGACAGAAACACGGAGAAGAGATTTTTCTAAGTAACCTCCGTCTTTATTTGGAAATACGGCTCCAATGACTGTATGGAGGGGAATTTACTAAGATGGGAGTTCTCTTTCACTTGGGATGTTGCTATGGGTTATTGGTTTCCCATAGCAACATCCCGTGTGAAATAGAAGTCCCATCTTAGTAAATTTCTCCCTATGTGTATACAATTCATCAAGGAGAAAATAACCTAATATAATTATAAATTACAGTGTTTTATCATGTTAAATAATATAAAATCTAATAGTATATTAATAATAATAATAGTAATAATAATAATTACATTGTCTTTAAAAAATAAATGATGGCAGAATTAGATTCTATGAGGTAAATTTACTACAGCATCCAAAAGTGAAGAGGTGATGTTGCCCATGGCAACCAATCAGATTCAGGCATTCATTTTCTAGGATGCAATAAATAAAGATAGACACAATCTGATTGGTTGATATGGGCACCTTTATAAGCCTTAGCAAATTTAACCCAATGTGTTTAGAAATGGAAGAAGGAATTAAAATGAAATAACAGTAACTATCGCTGCAAATGGGAAGGTGTAATTAACAGAGATGAAGAAATAAGACATACTTCATCTTCACAAATCATGTATTCCTCATTATATTATATATACCACCACCTCTCCTTGGTGTATATCCCGCATGGGTCCATCCATTAAGCTCTGCTCCAGTCTCCCAAAAAAAGGATGTCTGAATGCCACGGTAGGCTTCACTTAGCCCCGTCATCTCTGCCTGGTACCACAACTTCGGTGACTTCCTCCCGGTGGGACCGACTCTAAACTGTACAGAAACAGCGCTTTACTAAAGTCAAAGCCCCTTGGCCTCTGACCATAGTTAGTTTAAAGGGGGAAGGGGCGCAGCGCATACTGTCCCACAGGCAATCCTTTGCCAGGGGGCCCCCTGCTGGGGTGCACAGGCATCACCAGCTGTCCCTCTTATGCAGCAGCAGCAGCAGCACCTTGCAGTCAGAATGCTAACAGAACAGGAGAGAGACAGGAGTATCAGGTGTCTTCAGCTGGAATTGGAATGGGTCATACTGGGAGATATGCATAATATAATGTGCAGTAACCCGCCACCAGTTCCACCACCTTCCAGTGGTGCTTCCCTGACGTAAGTGTCCCAGGCACCCCCAAGGCTTTATACGACCCTGCTTAGTACACACTTTAAAAACCACCAGAAATTAAACAATACATTCATTTTAATAGGATGACATACTGTCTATGGCAAACGATGCTATCTTACCATATTAGTTCAGCTGCTTGCATGGCCAGATCCCGCAATGTGCGCTACAGGTAGTTAGTGTATGTCCAGCACTTTCCCACACACAAACCTTAGTCGCTCCCTGTGTTTAGCCTGGTGTAAAACAAGGCGGCAGATGTGAAATGCAGATAGAGCACAGACAGAAAACATCCGTGCGCGATTCCAGATGTGCAATGGTGCAGAAAGCCTCTGTAAGTAACATGAATCATAAAACGCAGGAAGATCTTTTTTTATTTGTATTTTTTTTCCCCGGGGAGAAAATACTTGTGTATTACATCCCTGAAAGGAACCTGGAAGGGACTAATCACAACACAGAGGCAGGCGTTTCCTACACACTAGCAGCTTCTGTTATCTGCCCGTGGGTGCCGCGTCCTTGTAATCTGGCCCCCTACAAGTAGTTTTGTAGTTATCCCTGTGATTTGTACATATCCTGATTCAAAGTCACAGGATATTCTGCACGCCGACTGTCAGCCTATGTCTAGTGCGAGCATCCACCTGTATTCTGAGTCACATGATATTCTGTACGACGGCTGTCTGCCTATGTCTAGTGCGAGAATGCACCTGTATTCTGAGTCACATGATATTCTGTACGCCGACTGTCAGCCTATGTCTAGTGCGAGCATCCACCTGTATTCTGAGTCACATGATATTCTGTACGACGGCTGTCTGCCTATGTCTAGTGCGAGAATGCACCTGTATTCTGAGTCACGTGATATTCTGTACACCGGCTGTCTGCCTATGTCTAGTGCGAGCATGCACCTGTATTCTGAGTCACGTGATATTCTGTACGCCGGCTGTCTGCCTGCCTATGTCTAGTGCGAGCATGCACCTGTATTCTGAGTCAGAGGATATTCTGTACGCCGGCTGTCTGCCTATGTCTAGTGCGAGCATGCACCTGTATTCTGAGTCACATGATATTCTGTACACCGGCTGTCAGCCTATGTATAGTGCGAGCATGCACCGGTATTCTGATGCACATGGTATTCTGTACGCCGACTGCCAGCCTATGTCTAGTGCTAGCATGCACCGGTATTCTGAGTCACATGATATTCTGTACACCAGCTGCCAGCCTATGTCTAGTGCGAGCATGCGCCGTATTCTGAGTCACATGATATTCTGTACACCAGCTGCCAGCCTATGTCTAGTACGAGCATGCGCCGGTATTCTGAGTCACATGGTATTCTGTACACCAGCTGCCAGCCTATGTCTAGTGCGAGCATGCGCCGGTATTCTGAGTCACATGATATTCTGTACACCAGCTGCCAGCCTATGTCTAGTGCGAGCATGCGCCGGTATTCTGAGTCACATGATATTCTGTACACCAGCTGCCAGCCTATGTCTAGTGCGAGCATGCGCCGGTATTCTGAGTCACATGGTATTCTGTGGGGGGGGGGCAAAGAACACAGACAGAATATACAGTCAGCAGCTTTGCTTTACATATGCCTCACTGGCGATCAGCCTTATTCCTCCTCTCAAACATAGTGGACATATAGGGGGCCTTTTATCAAACAATATTTGCCCCTATGTCCCCAAAACACCCATTTTTGAAAGCTAGCCACAAATATTATGTATCCTAGCAATGTATGAAGGTGGGATCGAAGTAGGAATCTACAATGCCTGCTGTGATCTGTCCATTGCTGCACCATAGCTTTCTATATTGTTTTTTTTTTATAGTGGTTGCCCATTGTGGGATGTAGTTCCGGCAGGGTTCCGCAAGAAATGGCCCCTGACCCTTCTTCACCCAATATGATCGCATTCAGGAAATGTGATCAGTGAAAAATGGCCCCCATATTAAAATTGAGTCGGTCACGCTGTATCGGGCCCGATTCAGACCTGATCACTCTGCCGTGAGTTTGCAGCGGCCATAGTTCAATTACGCTACCACCCCACTAGAGTGAAATCCTGCCTTGCGAATCAATGTGCCAGCTGTGTGAATTGATGTATATGGCTAGCCATCCATTCGCAGGAATGCAAATATGTCCAAAACCCATCGTCACAGGCTCACCGTAGAATGTTATTTTACACTGGCCACAACTCAACCCAGGCGACGTGTAGCCTTGGACTTGGTGCAATGGAAAAATGCATATCCGAGCTGGAGCTGATGTCACAAACCCTCCCCTAAAACACTCAGTCACGCCTAGAATTTTCCCAGGCACGCCTGCGTTTTTCTTAGCACTCCCACTAAACGGCCGGTTTCCGCCCCCTGGTGCCTACTTCCTGTTAATCTCCTTGCAAACGGTGTGTGGTATTACCAGCAGATGAGCAATGGGGTGGATGGCTTTCCATAGCGTCTTGCTCTAGTAGCAGATCCAATGGGGAGCCACTTTAAAATAAGAACATTAACTTCATTCAACATTCTATGTAGACCATAATTAAAAAAAAACATTTAAACCGGACTGTTTGAATTGCAAAAAAAAAATTGGACTGCAAAGGGTTAAGAGATAAATTTAGAAAAGTATCGCTGAATAATAATAATAATAATAATAATAATAATAATAATAATAATGTTTATTTATATAGGTCCCATACATTCCATTGCCCTTTACAAATAGGATACTACAAGAGTTTTCCCAGATTCTATGGAAGTGCTTACAGAGCTCACCATTCAGTAAAATCCCTGGTACCCTCATATACTGTACATTGCTCTTCGCTGATCAGCAAATGTATTTTTGGAGGTGAGCGTCCCTTTAAATTATATTATATAATTATATATTTTTTTTTAAGTTGTGTTTCCTAGAAAAAAATGTCATCTTGATTCCAAGGTGTCATTATGAATCTTCATGTAACTGTTTAGATGAGCTGTCTGATGGAGCGCTAATCTTCCTTCTTTCTTGTTATCTTCATATGCAAGTTAACGGCTGGGTGGTTAAGCGTCTGCAGACCCCATGCTTATCCCTGGTGTGATTCATTAGCCCATAGCTGCTTATAAATACAGAGATATGCATTTGTTTTATAATCCTATGCACAACCTCTCATCCCAACGGGAACGTCTGACCCTGGCTGAGATTCATCATTTGTGCATCAAACACACACCCATCGCCCGCTCGCTGATGCACAAACAAGACTCCTTAGTCACAATTCCTGCTGGGCATCCTCAGTCACCTAGCAACCATCCCCTGACTGGGCGAGAACGGCATCCTTGCCTGTATCATGCATCACTGACAGTGCAAACTTACCATGTTACAGAAAGGTAATAGCTGAGTTTTAATTCACAAAAAAAAAAGGCTTTTGGGAAGTCCATGTAAAATTTGAAATTTGCATATTATTTCTTTGTTGTTTAATTGCTTTGTTCAAATGGATTCATGCGGCTTAGTCTAGATCATCTGCATTCAGACATTGACAGATGAGTTATCATTATGTGAAACGTGACAGGGGTAGGTTAATTCAGTTTTGGGGAGATCCTGTGGAGAAACCTCCGGATTTTAGGACACTAGACCTACCTGGATTTTGCCTTTCATGGCTAACTGAATATGCCCCTTTGTGTTTCTTCATACTTGGGGACCTTTTTATTATCGTACGTTGGACGGTAACAGCAGTGGATACAGAATGACCGGAACAATTCAATATTGCTTCAAAGATCATCAGAGCTTTCCAGTGTCCGAAGTTAGCACAGAACAAAGACTATGGGGCAGATTTATTAAGCTTGGAGAAGAGATAAACTGGAGATAAAGCGGAGAAAAGGTAAAAAGAGATAAAGCACCAGCCAATCAACTCTCAACTGTCTTTTTCAAACACAGCTGATTGGCTGGTGCTTTATCTCTTTTTACCTTTTCTCCGCTTTATCTCCAGTTTATCTCTTCTCCAAGCTTAATAAATCTGCCCCTAAGTCCCTTCTTATACATCCCAGTTGTGGATGCAGTAAATGCGTCTGGAAGAGCAGGCTCTTAGCCCCCAGAGGCTTGCCTGGTTCCCAGGATGGTGGGAGTGGTAGCCAAGTAATAATATGCCTAGGAGTAGCCTGACTCCTAAATGAGCCCCAGCTGAAAGGATTCCTCTTCGCTACCCACTACTCTCGCTGAAGGAGTGGTGTCCGTGGCACATGGCCATCTGAACATTAACTTAAAAAAAGCAAACCACAAAACACATGAACCCTTTTTAGTGCCAACGTCTCTGTGAGATGTTCAAAATACCTGCCAAAAATTGCAGCACATTTGTTATATAAATTCAAATAAAAAATGTTGTGTAAAAAAAAAAAGAGATGATATTTTCTATATAAGGTCAACATTACAGGTCATTATGATGAATAAAATCGTGTGCTTGGCAATTTTCACACCTATTTTGACAAATTCACTTGGCACTCAAAGGGTTAAAGCCATCGGGATGTAAAAGTGGTTTCACTGCACATGGTGGAACAGGGCAGGCCAACATCGATCATTTTCCTCTGTGTGCTGCGGGGGAAAAGAAGTGAAGTTAATACCCACAAATCGCCTTCGCTAGACCATTCCAGAGGCACTTTGCAGCCATTGTGATGAAACAAATCTCACACTAAGCTTCACACTAAGCCCAGCTGATATGTGTAACTGTGGTCCCCCAGCTCTCGCACACGTACTGTACTGTAAATTATTTAGCACCAAGAAAACTTTTTTCTGTGGCAGTTGTGGCTCTTACGTTTTGTTCCTGGGCTGCAAATCTTCGGAGCCCATCGATCATTTAGCCGCCTCCCCAGCAGCAGGAAATCCCGCCCCTGTGAATGGCTGCAAATGCTTTCACAGCTGTGCAAATACTAGCTAATACATTCGCAACCATCGAATCCCCCCCCCCCTCCTATTGTGTGCCGCAACTGAGTAGACTGTGACTTCTGTTGTTTACTCTGCGCTGTGATGAAGGATGGCTCGATCGCGGCCAGAGCTAACATTAGAGGTCCTCCCATTAAATGCCTGGTTGCCATCATCATTTTTTCCAGACACTCCCAATAGGATTCAGTATGAAATCCCGGCGGTCGGGATCCCGGCGTTCAAAATCCCGACCGCCGAAATCCCGACAAGGGGGGGACGTGGATCGCCCCCCTTGCGGGCTCGCTGCGCTCGCCACGCAGTGGGCCCGGTGCCTCGCTACGCTCAGCACGCTAATTTATACTCCCTCCAGGGGTGTCGTGGACACCCACGGAGGGAGAACGTGTCAGGATTTCGGCGGTCGGGATTCCGGCGTCGGGATTCTGAACGCCGGGATCCCGACCGCCGGGATTTTAACTGCATCCCTCCCAATATACATCCGGGTACCTCATACATACCCCGGCTTCCTGTCAATCACCCAGCGTATTACCTGTGTAAAAAGGACGACGCTGGATTTGTTTGCAAGGGAACCTCACTCATGCGCACTTCGAAATGTTTGCATTTGCGGTTGTTCGATAATTGTCCCTTAGTTCGTGTCTTTGTAGAGCATTGTCCATTAAGATGCGTTCTTCCCTATTTGCAGATTTCTATTGGACGGTTCTCCTAATTCGCTAGCAACTCCCGGCCCCCTCCCGTTGCCATCACTGTTAACAGCGGGCGCTCTCACCAGCAAATTCCCATTTATTGGGTAAAACCACAAATTTTGCTCTGGGACCTATGGCAACACCTCTATAATATTAATGAGTAACCTTTGTGCATGGTATATGTCGAACTTCAGTCAATGGGGGTTTAAGATAAACCGACAATGGAGTCTCCCTTCTTGTGTTTTGCAGTTTAATATTTGTGTATAAATATAAATGTAGATTCTCTTTGAAAATGAGATGAAATATTACATAGAACGAGGCGGAATTCATCCTCTCTGTAATTTCCCCACTATGCCTGGCAGGCGTAAGTCTCACAGAGGACTTTAATGTGGCAACAATGAGTCTCCAGAGCGCGGCTGTGTAGTGTAAAACCTGTGTTCGGGACTCCGCCATGAACAACTGCCTAGAGACATCTGCTTAAATATTTATCCGCTGTCCTCCCCGATGTTACATTAATAATAAAGATTACACTTTACCTCCGGACCATTGGGACTGTGTGGCTTCTACAGGAGGACAGCTGACAGTCTCATTTGTATTTGCAAATTATTGATGAAACGCCCTAACAAATCATTCTTGGAGGAAGACAGTAATTCAGATTTTGTGAGGACATCGAGAATCCAATTTGTCTGTTAGCGAGCTCTGCTTTGCCCATTCAGAGGAGCTTTCACATTAAATTGGAGCTGATTCCTTTCCTTAGAGTGGAATATAAGTGACACATGTAACAGGGGGGGAAATGTGTTTAGAATTCATTCTGTTTATATTGTGCTGTAAGACGCACTTCCTCTGATCAGTTGTGCAAATGCTAATTAGAATACATGTATGTGGAACATATGAAACACGCGCCCTGTCCCTCTGATATACATATATATAAATGTTTATTATACCGTATTCATTGGGTGCTGCCATGTTGGGGACCAGAACATGCCGGTAAAGTCAGAATCATGAGATTCTGCACATTGACCCCAGTTCTACAACTAGGTTACAATGTATGAATCTTTGTGTGTGGCAGAATACGGGGAAGAAGGATGAACATAGCCAAAGTAAAAGTCTGCACTAGTTATAGTAATGTTTGTCATTTTCAAGTGGATTCCACATATTATTATTCCATTATGTAGTGGTCTAGTTCAGGGTTGCCGACTCTCCCGGAATGTCCCTTTCCTAATGACATAGGGGTGTGGTATGGTGGGTTGACAGTCGGGATTCCAACGGTCAGTATACCGACATTGGAATCTTGACAGCCGGATACTCTGAAAGAGGGGTGAGTGCAATGAGGTCTCTTGCGGACTTGCTGCCCCCGCAGCACTGGGGTCTTGTTGCGCTCACCACAGGTTCTATTCTCCCTCTATGTCGTGGCCCCCCATGAGTGAGAATAGCCCCTATCAGTTGGGATCCCAACTGTCAGGCATTTAAACAGTCAGGATTCCATTTTTGGAGTACTGAATGCCGGAATCCCGACTGTCGGGTCATCATCCGACACCCATGACATAGAACTGGGGTGGCCGAACCGGTCCTCGAGATCTACCAACGGTCCACATTTTCCATATCACCTAGCTGCTGCACAGCTGTAGTCATTACTAACTGTCACATTATCAAACCTGCTGCATTCATTCCTACTATAGATCAACAGGTGGCCTGAAAAACATGAACTGTTGGTAGATCTTGAGGACAGGTTTGGCCCCCCTGACATAGAAGATATCTTAACTAGAGATGAGCGGTTCAACTACTCCAAACACAGCCAGCCCGATGACCCACAAGCCGTGCTCGCAAGTTTCCGGCTTTGTTGTCAGACTGCAGAGGAGTTTGGAATTGGCACTGGGGTGTTCCAGTTTAACTTGAACTTGTACTGTTGTCATCATTAATCACTCAGAGTCATCGTCATTAGTGTGCAGAGGGGTGTTGTGCAGAGTCAGACTGTAGAGGGGTGCTGTGCAGTGCAGACAGGACAGAGGGGTGTTGTGCAGTACAGACAGAGGGGTGCTGTGCATGCAGACTGCAGAGGGGTTTGCACTGGAGTGTTTAACTTGAACTTGAGTCATCAATCACTCAGTCATCATTACATTAGTGGGCAGTGCAGACTATACACCATATATACTAATGTCAGAAGCAGAAAAAGTTCAGTGTGTGATTATTCTGCCTCCACAGTCCACGCAGTGTTATCCAAGGGCCGTCCATAAAAAAAAAGAAATACAATATAAAAATACATTTTGCTGTTCTTTATTATTTTGCTGTATACTGCACCCCAATAATAGTATACACAACAAGTTGCGTGTGTGATTGTTCTGCCTCCACAGTCCACGCAGTGTTATCCAAGAGTAGTCCATAAAAAAGAAATACAATATAAAAATACATTTTGCTGTTCTTTTTTTTTTTTGCTGTATAAGGCACCCCAATAGTATACACCACAAGTTGCGTGTGTGATTGATCGGCCTTCACACACGCTGAGCATTCAAAACAAATTTAATTAATTAAAGTTAAAAAATCCAAATCAATTTTTCCAAATACACAAATCTTTGTGTGTATAGTTGCACCCATAGTATACTGAGTCTTTCAGAAGGTGTTTGTGTGTGTGTGTGTGTGTGTGTGTGTGATTGTTCGGCCTCCAAGCAGCGTTGTACAAGCTGTGCATTAAAAACAAATTTAATTTAAAAAATCCTAATCAATTTTTCTTGTCTTTTTGCATTCTTTGTATGTACTGCACCCATGATAGTTACTGTCAGAAGGTGGGTGTGTGATTGTTTGGCCTCCAAGCAGTGTTATACAAGCTGCGCATTAAAAACAAATTAAATTAATTCAAGTAAAAAAATCCTAATCCATTTTTCCGTTCTTTATTCATTCTTTGTGTGTACTGCACCCCAAAACACCATACTGATACTGTCAGAAGTTACGTGTGTTAATAACTAGACAGCTTGCTGCAGACCTTGGCCTAAATTGAATGAAAACAATTTTGTGAGCTGTAAAGTGGTCAAACTGTCTGGAAAGGGCTGGAAATTAATGTTATTGAGGTCAATATTACTCTAGCGACAAAAAAACGCAAACATTACGCAATTTTGAAATTTTTGGCCATTTTTCAACAAAATCCAAATGCAAAGCCTTTCACCGCTGTTTGACAAATCCAAATCCCGGCGACGAATCCAAATTCAAATCTTCGGCCCCGGCGCTCATCTCTAATCTCAACTGTCTGCAACTGTGGCAGTAGTTCTATGGCGTACAAATTAACATCTGCAGTACAATGTATGTGATCCTTATGGCTCTTATCCGTATATTTACATTTTAAGGTTAAGCCGTCCTTTAAAGGCCTGTGTTACATCCCAAATATCAGCAGAAGAGAGGTTGTAGACACAAATTACAATTAAAGCGACATCATCTTCCCACAATGGTGTACAACCTTACACAGTCACATAATTACAAATGTATCCACAAAATTGCATTCCCTATCTGCAGGGCTCCTCCATAAGACACCTGGATAGTAATATAATGTGTTCTCTGATGTGGAAACAGCTGCTGCTATTGCTTCTGCACTGCGGACATTCGGCATCGCTTGTTTACCTTCAACATTAATTAAGGAAGGTAATTATTTCCATTCCAGTAACCCGTAACCAACATTTTTCTTGTGACACCTTTGATCTGTCAAATCAAATAATTTATCCCTGTCTTTGTTTCTGTTTAAGACATGAATTCCAGCATTGTTTAGATTCTGGGACCCTGCAGATAGTACATCAGATTATAACAAGCCTGTACGCTTGATGGATGATGCTAACTGTATAGGCTGGAGCCACAATAGGGCAGACCTGATGCTAACTGTATAGGCTGGAGCCACAATAGGGCAGACCTGATGAGGCACATCTGATATCTGTATTCAGTGTTACTCACTGACCTGAGTGCTGGGTACTGGGAACAGAATAGAACATTTCTTCTCATATATATCGCTGTTACAGTATTTAAAGTACCAACTGGGTACAGATTTCATATATATATATATATATATATATATATATATATATATATATATATATATATATATATATATATATATATATATGTGTGTGTGTGTGTGTGTGTGTGTGTGTGTGTGTGTGTTTATATATATATATATATATATATATATATATATATATATATATATATATATATATATATAGCAAATTGATAGCTCACACAACACCTATGAAATAAATAAATGTCCGTGCCCGGTCATATAGAATATATAGTTGCCATCCTAGTAGAAAGGAAGAACCAGCACTGGACCACCAGATGAAATGAAAAAATCTCTTTTAGTAAAGCAACTTTATACAGGATTGTAGGATCATAATCCAAGCTCCAGAAACGTAAATCCAACTACTAACACAGTTATAACATAGCTCCAAGTGTGACAATTGCATGGGACCAATTGGTTTTCCCACCCTGAGGCATAACACATTGAATACGTTACTGTGACCGGATCTTAGTAGCAGTCTGTCAGTAGGTCCCTGACGGACCGTTTCGGTGCCCTGCACACCTTCCTCAAAGGGACAAAGGACTATATATATATACTGAAAATGCTGCATTAAACTGGCATTGAAATGTTGCTATTAACTAAGCCATTGACCTTCCTGGACAATCCGTGGCGTGCCACACCCGATGTTCTACATTATCTACATGTGTTAAATTCTGCTAAATTATTTATTTATTATTTATTAACAGTTTCTTATATAGCGTACACATATTCCGCAGCGCTTTACAGAGTATAGTTGAACATTCACATCAGTCCCTGCCCCAGTGGAGCTTACAATCTATATTCCCTACCACATGTACATGCACACAGACATTCTAGGGTTAATTTTGTTAGAAGCCAATTAACCAACCAGTATATTTTTGGATTGTGGGAGGAAACCGGAGTACCCGGAGTAAACCCATGCAAGTACGGGGAGAATATACAAACTCTGCAGTTAGGACCATTAGTGGGAATCAAACCCATGACCTCAGCGCTGTGAGGCAGTAATGCTAACCAGTACACCATCCGTGATGCCCATTGGAGGCTTCATCACCCACTGCCGGCTTCTGTCATCCGCTGCTGTTTAGAGAGGAACAGCATTGGATCTTCTGCGTGAACACTGGACATCTGAGCAGGCGCGTATTGAGAGAAGACTTACTGGATGCACAGTAGTTTTTGAGCACTAGGGTCTTTCGGAGACCCTAGGACTGTGCCAGAAACTAGTGTGGATGCACAGGAAATATAACGCCATGTCCATTTTTCCAGTGATTTTCCTACTGCATATACAAAATGTTAAAAAAAATGACCCCTGTGCTCATTTCCTGGTGACTTGCGCAGCGCTGCTGCCACCGACATGTAACTCCAGAGGGTAAGTATTCAAATAAATGGGTGCATGATGTGCGGTGTATGCCAAAATAAGTGACTGTGTAGCTTTTAGGTGACAATGGCTTACACCAGCTAAATATAATGTTAGCTATTAAGGCCTAGCCTGGTAAATTGTTTGGTAAGTCATTGGGACTGCTTATGTGACTGAAAACACAATGCCATCATATGAAGGAGCTCCAATGCTTAAGTAATGCACCAGTCCTCTAACAATGGATGGAGTAATAGCAGAAGTACTTTGATAATCAGGCCTCTCTGTATTAGAGATGGGCAGAGAATGGTACTATATCTGCTTGGACCTTCATTCATCTAGTTCCGGTAATCCAGACCATATCAATGCACCCCTAGGCTTGTTAGCCAAGCCGTCATCTCTAGTCCTACCAGCCATGCTGGCATCAGATCAAACTAACAATGGGATGGTTAGGACTACAGCTCTGGCGTCTCCATGACTGCATTATGTACAGTATGTGCTGTATTTCTGCTTTCCCCACAGAATCATTTTTCAACTTTGACATATTAACGAGTTATAGGGGTTGATAGTGTAGGGGTCTACATGCCCACACAGCACTGGTCACACCCACACAGCGCTGGTTACACCTACACAGCATTGGTCGCTGTTAACACCCACATAACACTGGTGACACCAACACAGCGCTGGTCACACCCACCCAGCACTGGTCACACCCACGCAGCACTGGTCACACCCACAACTCTGGTCATCCTTCCTCCACTTCTCACAAAAGGCCCATGACCATTTCCAACACCAGGCCCATTTGGCCCTTATCACGGCTGCGGCTGGGATTTGTAGTTCCCCCACCATCTGATAAAAGTCACGGATTGTTCCTTAGCACATCACTACACATCTGATAAATGATTCAGCATCTTCCACAGTATACTTCGGAACATAACTCTGAATATAGAAAGACAGACAAAATATTTCCCCTCAAAATCCAAATCAGATGCAAAAATGCATCATGAATTTGTCATCCTTTCCCCTTACAAGCCGCTGTGGCGGCACTCAGTGGTCCCGTGCCTTCCAAAATAAAACAAAATCTGTGTTCCGTGTGTGAGTGACGGTAATTACAAGCTTCTTGCTGCCATAATTAGTCCCTGTGCTAAATTTCCTAGTCTTTATTTTAGTTTTCTCTGCAGCAACCCCTGCGATTGGCTCACACTGTGCGTCTTGTAAAGCTGCCTACACTCGCCCTTCTGTTTTCTGCCGCCAGAAATAGTTAACCCCTTCCCACTCCGTTCTCTAGGCTACCGCCTGGCTGCGGAGCGTGATGTAAGGAATGCAATAACAAATGTTAATAAAAGCATCCGTGAATGTATTGTACCGTATGTTTTACGTTTTGTACATTTTTAATATGCGCTAGATGTATGCGTTTAGAAACCGGGAATCCGGGTGGCTGACAGACAATGGGACGATTCCAACCTGTCCGCTGGGTTATTTATTTGCAGCCTAGCAAACCAAAATCCGTTCCCTAACATACGAGCGGTTGCGTTCGAATACTCATCCGCTTGCATGCGCCCATTCAATGGTCGCTCACGAGCGGGCGCATAGGACACCAGTCACCCACCCCAAGCAGGCAGAGACACGCCCATAAAATGCTGGGAGGTCTCCTGCGTCCATCCCCCCCTGGTGGACCTCTGCCCGCCCCCAGTGAGCGAAGGCCACGGTGAGTGTGAAAGTCGCTGAATGCATTCGCTCCGGGGGTTTGCACATATATACGCAAACTTAAACATTGCCCATGGGAGGGAATTCGGCCTCCTACGAGTGAGCCTGAATCACCCCCAATGTCTAGGTCGACATGCACCAGGTCGAAATTGAAAAGATATCGACACAAACAAGAAATCTTGCTTTGACAAAGGTCGACACAAAGGTTTTTTTTCTCTTCCATTTTTTATCACCCACTTGAACTCCAATTGGTATGGTAATGTGTGTTAAACGCAACGAGAAACCTGGGCCAAAGCATGGCGGGCCTGGCCATTGGGAGGGCTGCTAAACTCAGCAGCAGCCCCCATCTCCCTAGGGCCATTGCAGCGGGGGGGGGGGGGGGGGGTGGGGTGGGGTTGTGGGAATACATTCGATGCTGTGTGATTACGAATAGATTTACCCCTCTTCGCTTGCCTGCAAAGCCATGCACAGTGCCGGGATTTCACTCTGGCGGGGGAAGGGGTGGCCCTAACTGCTAACCGCTAACCTAATATCAGGTCTGAATAGGCCCCTTGGTAGGATGATCTGTACCACAACCAAACTGCCCACCTCTAATAGAAACAGTAACCTGAGATCGATATGGCATAGGTATAACTAGGGAGGCCAATCCCTGGATCGGGATCGGTGGGATCCTAAAATCAACGGGATTTGAATCCCGGGATTGAAGTTTCCAATTCCGGGATTAGTACCCCCTGACAATTTTTTTCTAAAGCCGGGCAGCACTGAGCATATACCTAAGTACCGCCGCTGTTTGGGACAGTGTACTCAGTACTATGTTGCTGATATGCATGGCGGCGCCCAGGCTGCACAGCGTGACCCCTGACATCACGTCACACTGCGCAGTCAGGCCACTGCCATGCCTGTGAGCAGAGCACAATGTCACAAACCCAGACGCCTGGCCTCACGCACGCACGCTGTGCTCATAGTTGCCAGATCCATCCCTTTAATAAGCCCAAAATACAGTATAAATTACACAGGTTCTTGACTACTTTTCAAATGTAATTTAATGAATAACAGCTGTCATTACAATTGAAAAGTTTGAAAATTAGTCAAGAAACTGTGTAATTCAAATGTGCGCTTATTAAAGGGGATGATTTGCCCGCCCACCCGCCCACTTGAGATGGTCAGACGTCCTGCTCAGCACCACTGGCCATATGTGACAGGAAAGGGCAGGGAGGTTTGATGGCGGCTGGGGGGGTGAGTTTCGAGGCCCTTTATAGTGACATTTGGGGGACGGATCTTTTTTTTTTTAATTAGGGAGGCCAATCCCGGGATTGAGCATTTTTCAATCCCGGGATTAAAAAAAAAGTCCCGGGATTGGCATCCCTAGGTATAACTATAACCTTATAGATACTAAAAAATATATAACCATATATCAGGGCTCCAAGCCTAGCATCAGAAAGTTCCTGATCAAAGAGCTTATTTCCACGTTAATGTGTATAATACACATGTAACAAGCATGGGTTTGCTGTGTCCTTGTCTCTGCACATTCCATGCGCTCATGAAAATGCTAATGTGCCTTTGTATAAAGTGAGAATATAGACCCAAGAGCTCGGCTGTCGCATACACTGAACAGTGACCTGATTATAGGTGTGACGGTCAGTCAGATGAACTGAGAAATTAGACGGCAGCCTCGCGAAAATTGTCAGGATAAACATCTCACATTCTCACTCAAGTGCCTGACAGGCGGCCTCTGGGGGGACAATCTGCGCCGTCTCTGCTGGAGTGTGAGGACGGCTGGTATCAGGTGAGAGAGGCAATTACACAGCCATTAGGTCTGCAATCATCACGTCATATACTCGCTGCTCAGGTAGGTACGGCTCGTCCTGTCAAAAGTGACATATATGTGACATTACTAGCAAAGTAACGCTGCAACGGCAAGGTATAAAAATCATTCATTTCCATTTCATATGCTGTAAAAAAAAAAAAACGAAATATTTTTTTATTTCAGTAGAAAAAAAACTAATTCTAAAATTCAATTTCTGGAACTAAATAAAGGGCCTGATTCTAGTTAATTCGCACAGGGGAGCAATGTTTTTGGACTGCGCATGTGCGGGCTCCATTTGCGAGCGGGCGCGGAAAATTGATTATTCGCCCGGCCCGTTTGCACGGAGCAGTTTCGTGCATGGGGCGGCGACGAGGGGTAGCACCCATGGGAATGCCCAGCGTTTCGTGGGCGCCCCCTTGAAAATGCCGGCCGTTCCTATGCTAATACGGCTGTGACGCGGGTGCAGGGGGCGGGTAGGTGACGTCCACGGATGTCAGCTGCCCACTCTCTTTCTGTGCAAGGATGCTGCAGAGGCTGACTTAGATTTATGAGTGCTTGCAAAATCATTCGATTTTCGGCGACCATCGAATGATTTTGTTGTGCGAGGGGGGGGGGACGACAGGTGGGCGTTCGTGCAGGTGGCGTTTAGATGACCCGCAAATTTGGTTTCAGATCAGTAGGACCGTACATCAGTGTAATAAAGGATCCTATAGATGCCAGTTGATCGCCCTTTATTACTACTGTTCCAAAATGCCGTCTTCTGTTTGCATATCCATGGATTCTGGCACCCGGGGCGAAATGTAATAGGGTGCGAATTTTAGACATGTGCATTTTTTGGGACTAAAACAGGGGGAATTCTCACATTTCCCCAAAAAAATTTAATAACATGCGAATTGCGGTAAAATAGGGTGAGAATTTTCAATTCACACCCTTAAAATGACCAAAAATTGCAAAACAAATAGAGCAGGTCCAGTCTGGTGAGTTTGACAGAACCATGCGCAGATCAGTGAGATCTTGTTTACTGTGGGTGTGTGTGTGTGTGTGTGTGTCTGTGTGTGTGCGTACATGAAATTGTTTGGCCAACAGTGTTCTGGATTTCAAGGGGAATTCTATAAGACATTGGGTTGTACATTATGGCCCTTATTCTGGTTCACTCGCAAAGGCATATTCCTTCTCAAATGGACAAAACCATTTGCACTGCAGGGGGAGGGGGGCAGATGTAACTTGTGCAGAGATAATTAGATTTGGGTGGTGTGTTACCTCAAAGTGATATCTATATTGTGTAAAAATAAAGCAGTCAGTATTTACCCTGCACAGAAACAAAATAACTCGCCCAAATCTAATTCTCTCTGCGCAAGTTACATCTGCCCCACCTGCAACGCAGCATGGTTCTGTCCATTTGAGAAGGAATTTGCCTTTGCGAGTGAACCAAAACTGTTCCACATCAACCATAACCCATCGGTGATTTCAAAATCATCAGTGGTCGATGGCTGAGGTCAGTGGTGCAAGTAGAATTTTTTTCTTGGTGGTACTGATAGCCTCCACCAAAAATGGGCGTGGCTATGTGTCATGAGGGGGCGTGGTCACACAAAGCTAGAAGAGTGACTAAATGGCATCAGGAGACAGGGAATGAGAAACAGGGAATGACTGGGGGTGGGTTGGCTCTTGCTTGGGGGAGAGCCGGGCAGCTTGTGCTTACAATTGTGGAGCCTGCTCTTCATGCCGTTGGCTCTGCTGATGCCTGTCAGTGTGACAGGCTAAATCAGCAGTAGCCGGTAGCTGCATACAGCACCAATCATAATGCTGGGTGGGCGGGCTGCGGATGCATTATATTTAGACTTAAAATAAAAATAGAATTGACAGTGGGGTAAGTGGTACTGCGTACCTGCAACATATTTCTTACAGGTACTCCGTACCACGCCGTACCCCCTTACTTGCAACACTGGCTGAGGTGGACTCTTCTTGTCATTGTTAGCATATGATAATTACCTGTCGCTTTTCTACTGCTACTTATTTTGTCTTTTTATTCATCGTATTGCATTTTGTAAACATTAGATTATTTTTGCATCCCTGCCCGATACAGACAAAAGGTTGACATGTCTAAGGGCGGCAGTGTCAAAAGGTTGACACAAGCATTAGGTTGGCATTGGGAATGTCGACAGCCAAAAGGTCGACATTAGTTTTACACATTTTCTTTTCATGTGCCGACAGGCGGTATCTCATGCCCTACCATCCACAAGGGGGCGTGGAGGGAGAATATAATAGTGTGCCGAGCGTAGACTTTTGTCTGTGTCGACATAAAGCCTTTCGACCTTCGGTGGTCGACCCAATGCATGTGGGCCTTTATTTGATCGACTCAATGACCCATACCCGTTGCACTGACACTGGCAGCCAGACGGAATCTCCGTAGGGATGTTGCTGCTCGGATGATGCGACCGGTGGGACTAGCAGAGCAGCCGGTGGGGGCCTCAGTAGGAAAAACAATTACTGGACCTGATGACCAGAAATGTTCTCATTGCTACCTGTTAAGCATCTTGAGTTTCATTGGAGAAAGAGCGTTATATAAATACAATTATTACTACTAGTCTTTCCTGTTCATTGATTTGAATACAAGCCATTGTAGTTGACTCTGGTAACCAATATTAAGGGGTTACTTGCCATTTCTCCGCATGTTTAATAGAATACAATAGATTCAACTTTATTGGCCAGGTATACTTGCGTATAATAGGAACTTGGTTTGGATTGCTGTGCAACAGTCAGGTACAGTTAAGCAGTGACAGTACAGATATACATAACACATACGGGTGTGGGCTAGTTCCCTGGGGGTTACAGATGCAGGGAACATAAATTTGCTGGGCAGTACAGCGCCTAGGCAGCCATCAACGGCGCCAGTGGTCGTTGCAGCACTCAGGTGGGTAACAAAATAGGTAGAGAAGGTACAGTTATCACACAGGGAACCCATACCCGCCGAGCTGCACAGTGCCTAGTCAGCCACCAGCGGCGCCACTGGTCGTTGCAGCAGCCAGGTGGGTAACAATATAGGCAAAGACGGTACAGTTATAATACAGCAGTGGTTCTCAAACTGTGGGTCCTGACCCCAATGTGGGTCCTGACCACCTCATCATGGGCTCACGACTCTATGTTGTTGACCAACAGGCAAATGTGTCTGTGGAGGGGGTCAGGGTATAACTCATTCAGTAAACACCCACTGCTTCCCTCTTCCATTCCGTCCCCCCCCCCCCCATTACCCACTGCCTCCCTGTCACAAAAGCAGTCACTTCACTTCACTGACTGAGAGCCGGGACCACAGGCCCCCTTTCTCAACATGGGGCGGCCATTCAGTAGTAACTTTCTGGGGTCCTGTAATAATTTTTATTGTCTGATGGGGTAATACAGGGAACACATACCTGCTGAGCTGCACAATGCCTAGGCAGCCATCAACGGCACCACAGGTAGCCGCAACAGTCATATGGGCAGTGGCGTAACTAATAAATATGCGCCCCCCTGCCAATTTCAGCAGCGGCGCCCCCCCCCCCCCCTCCTTACCCCGCCGCCACCACTGCATTCTAGGGCTGATCTGCGCCACGGTCCGGCGCTCCTCTTACTTCTCCTAATGAAAGCTGACCCTCCCAAAATGGCTTCCCCTTATAGTAGACTATTTTTAAGGATTCTAGAGGAGGCCGCCGCCTCCTCTAGCATCCTGAAAAATTGTCTTCTGTATGGGGGCAGCCATTTTGGGAGGGTCAGTTTTCACTGCATTAGGAGTGTGGAGGAGACTGAGAGCCGGGACCACACAGCAACCACAGGCCCCCACGCCCACACTTTCTTAACGCCTCCCTGCCACCGCGGGGTCTGTGGAACTATTGTTACGCCACTGCAGGTGGGTAACAATATAGGCAAAGACGTTACAGTTACTGAGTGCACAGTTCCTAGGCAGCCATTTGCTGCACCATCTTGCTCATACTGCTCACAGCAGAAGGGCTCAACAAGCCATCTTCCCTGGAGGGAGAGCCAGCATGGGTGGTGGTGGGGGAGAGTGAGTCCGGGGGGCCAGGGGAGAGTCAGAGGTGGTGGTGGTCCGTGAGGCTGGGTTGAGGTGGTGTAGCCATACCTCCACCCTTTGGAATTTCACCTGGAGCTGGTGCAGACTGTCGGGGGCCTGCAGGCTGGAATCCCTGTGTCCTGTGTCTGTTTTTTCCTCCTCCTCTGGGGATCCACCCGGTCCGATGGTGCTGCCGCGCTGCCTCAGGGGCTCTCAGTGCTAGGATCCTTCCTCCTCTGGGGGTCCCCCGTGCCTATGGTGCTGCCGGGGAGGGGGGGAGAGAGTCTTATTTTTTGAAACGTCAGCGATAGTAAAAGCATAATGCGGCGTGGGTTAAATACTTGGAGAAGTTTGCGCCGCTTAATAATTTTACCACCTGCTGCGCTCGTCTCCATTTGCAGTACTGCAGAAATGTTTTCAGTGCATGCATCATTTAAGTAACAATAAATAAAGCCTAATATTTAGCATGAACGCAGCACATTTTATTAGTTCCTATATTTTCAGAACTGGCCTCAACGGGGTGAGCACTGCTGAAATGACAAATTATACAGATTTACGGTGTTAAAACAATAAAACAAGGTGAGATACATAGCTGCAGCGTCTGGGGTAATTCCAGCTCGCACCATCTGCTCCAATATTTACAGTAATGACAGTATTATTCTTGCGTTTTACCCACGTAAAGGTAAATCTGTCTCTGGAAAACAATACGGCCCTCCTCGTGGGATACTGACTGCTAGACCAATTTAATATATTTTATGGGCGCTATGAAATTACTGATGTTATAACGAGCTCCCGCTACACACAGCAGAAGATCAATGCGAGTCTACGGAGACTTCTCTGGGTTCAGGTTTTGCCGCACATTTTACAGAGACCTGTCACGGTGCAAGAGAACAGTTGTCTCATATTTAAAATACTTATTTATAAGTGTAATACAAACAGCATTTGTATTTGTATGATTGTGTATATACAGATACCTCTAGCGGCCCTTTCTGTGTATGCGTTTTGTTTTTATTTTTTTTATGCCTTTGTGTATATACGCCTCCGAACTCTCACAGCTATCAGCATGTCATGTGATAGCAGAGTAGGATGGTTTATGGTGCCCATACACTAGGCAATATACGTGCAATCTGACCACTTTTTATGCGATTGCGGCAATCGATCGGCCTAAAAAGTGTTGAAATTGCTGGTATTTGACAGCAGGTTCGATGCGATGTCCCGTGCACAATCGCACCAGAGCCTGCGAGTCGGAACGGCTGCAGAAGCAATCTTCGGGATATCAGCCAAGCCATGAAGGCTTGCGAAATATCGTATGCTCAAGGGGGGATCGAGGATCTCAGATTTAAGAAGTCGCCATAGAGTATGACAGCTCCTAGAAGCAGTACTTTACAGTGCAAACAGAGCACAGATGTGTATTCCAAGGCGCCTCCGCTTGCTACATCATGTGCCATGTGACTGTGGTTGCCATGATAGTCACATGACATCATGCAGTATTATAAGTCATTATAAGTCATTAACACCAAACAACATTTTTTCATAACTTTGCCTTATTAAATATTATTTCTCGCTTTGAGATAAAGCCATTGGCTGAGTTATTCCCATCTATAAGAGTAGCCTGGGTTTGTCTAGTGAAACTTTCTTCTTGTCATCTAATATTTCCTCTGGTGTTTTTTTTTTGCTGTTTTTTTATTTTGTTGAAGCATTTTTAGTAATCCTATGTCTTTATCTGTGTCTCTTTCCCAGAGAACATCTGTTTCCCAGAAGGAATATATTCCAGTGACTTTTTTAATTTTGTCTTGATTGCTTTGTGTGTGTCTAAAAATGACGGACTGTGATACTTTGTGTACATCTAAACATCTATTAAAGCTACACGGCCAACTACATACATATTACTTTATTTAAAACAGTTCAGCAGCGGCTAACAAAGTACATCAACAAATGAGTAAGACAAGAAAACAATGCCTTACCATACAAGAGAATGTAGGATAAGTGCATGGCATGGTATTTTAACATTGCTGCATTAGGGGACAGGACACTGAAATATTCAGGGTGGTAGAAAATGAGGGCCCACCATTTAAGCAGTGGCCCCAAGCAGGGCCGTTTCTAGACAATTTAGCTCCCAGGGCAAAGGAATAAAAATGCGCCCCCCCCCCCCCCCCAAATATAAAAAGTTAACACGGCATAGAAGAAATTGCGCGCGCCAAAATAGGGGGTGTGGTTTATTTTTCAAATGGGCGTGGCTTAATATAAGGGCGTGGTCTAGCAGGAAAACAATTACCTTACAACTCACCTTTGCAACCTGCATGTCCAGACATTGGTTACCGCAGGAATTGTCATTGTCCTCCCGCACTTTAGTTGGCCGGCTGAAGGCCACACAGTGACATAAAAATATAAAGGCCCACACAGTGACCTAGTACGCCTCACAGATCAAGGCCAAACAATGACAGGTTACTTGAATCATTATACACTATTTATCCATGACGCCGCACACCGTGATGACAATTACACATTGTCGCACACCGTGATGACAATTACACATTATGTCGCACACCGTGATGACAATTACACATTATGTCGCACACCGTGATGACAATTACACATTACGCCGCACACCATGATGACAATTACACATTATGATGCCCGTTACACCCCACACTGTGATGGCAATTACACAATACTCCCCACACCGTAATGCCTATTACACATTATGCCCCACACGCCGCTGCCGCACAACTCATGCTGTTTATTAATATGCCCCCACAGTGCCACACATATGCCCCCACAGTGCCACACATATGCCCCCACAGTGCCACATATATATGCCCCCACAGTGCCACATATATATGCCCCCATAGTGCCAAATATGCCCCTAGTGCCAGATATGTCACCAGTGCCAGATATGCCCCCCCAGTGCCACACATATGCCCCCACAGTGACACACATATGCCCCCACAGTGACACACATATGCCCATACAGTGCCAGATATGCCCCCACAATGCCACATATATATCCCCCACAGTGCCAAATATGCCCCTAGTGCCACAGATATGTCCCCAGTGCCACACATATGCCCCCACAGTGACACACATATGCCCCCACAGTGACACACATATGCCCATACAGTGCCAGATATGCCCCCACAATGCCACATATATATCCCCCACAGTGCCAAATATGCCCCTAGTGCCACAGATATGTCCCCAGTGCCACACATATGCCCCCACAGTGCCAGATATGCCCCTACAGTGCCACAGATATGCCCCAAAGTGCCACAGATATGCCCCCAAAGTGCCACATATATGCCCCCAAAGTGCCACATATATGCCCCCACAGTGCCACACATTCCCCCAAAGTGCCAGCAGCACTACTCACTCTCTTTTTCTCTCTCTGGGTCTCCCCCTCCAGTCCCCCGCCGCTGCATGCTGCTGCCTGCTGCTGCTTTCGATGTGTCCCTGAGCCGGCAGCCATTCATACATCGCGGGCTGGCTCCTGATTGGCTGCCAGCCCGCGAGGTCCTCTGATTGGCTGCCAGCCCAAGGACACAGTGAGCGAGGGGAAGGAGAGACGCGCTGCGCTCTCCTCCCCTGGGGCTCACCTGTGCGCCTATTCGTTGCGGGGGGGCGGGGGGGGCGAGACGGGACTTGGAGGAGGCGGCGGCGGGGGAGACTTGGAGGCGGCGGGGGAGACTTGGAGGCGGAGGCGGCGGCAGCGGCGTTGTGGGCTGTGGGGAGCTGAGAGCTCAGCTGCCGGCCGGGCGCCCTGGCTGTGTAACAGGTGGACAAGCCGTGCGGCGCCCCGGGCTGCTGCACGGCTTGTCCGCCTGTAGAAACGGCCCTGGCCCCAAGGCTTCTACATGCAGACATGTATGGTGAAAATTGCTCCTCTCGCTTATATTTCCCACTCCACCACTATGGGGTATATTCAATAAATGTCGCATCTATTCCAACATTCATTTGTCGGAGTGGACCCGACATGCCCTATTCAATCAGCAGCCAAATCCAACATTTGGCTGCTACTGCAGCTGCTTACCCGGCCAGCAAAGGGACTGGGTGAGCGACTGAGGAGGCGGCGGATATGCGGCCGAGGGAGGTGGGACGGAGCCTCTTCACCGGATGAGCTACTGCTGCTGCTCACTCTGCCCAACGGTGGGGTCGAGTGAGTGACTGGGGAGGTGGAGGACAGCGGATGGGAGGGCGGAGCTGAGCTGATGCTCAAACGGCGCAGACCTCCCTGCCTCATCTCCTCAATCCAACTTTTTTTTCAAGTCGGATTGGGATTGTCGGAAACGGAGCCAAAACCTGTCGGATTTAGCTCACCAAAACATGTCGGATTTGGCCGCATTTCCGACAAAAGCATGTGGATCCGCAGCTATTCCGACAATCCATGTGGTTTCCGACAGGTCTGAATACTTATTGAATAGGTCGGAACCCCTTCCGAACTATTCAAGTCAGAAACTGCTGTCTTTCCGACAAGACGGCAGTTTCGACTACAATTGTTTAAGCCCCAAAGTTGGTGAGCTAAATCATAATTTATTAGTCTCTACTTAGCTCCTTCATATTACGCAGAGCTTCAATGACCAATCATCCACACCAGTTCCTACCACAGTACAAACACCTGAATTCATTTCATGAGACTCCAACTAACTTACCCGTATGCTTTTTTGGAATGGCCTATCTATTTAATAGGATAATAACAAATTACATCACCAAGGTACAGATGCAAATGAAACATGGATACTATATACAATCATTTAGACTCTTGGGGGGAAATTTACTAAGATGGGAACTCTATTATCCAATCAGATACTATATATTCTCTTCTAGAAGGTGTTTGATAACTAAGAAGTAGATTCTGATTGGTTGTCTCTAACAACATCCCATGTGAAATAGAACTATTTTAATCAATTTCCCACGGTAGTTTGACCTTCTAAGTGTTTTCCGACACTTTTCCAACAGTTTAAAAATTGGCACTTAAAATTGAATAGGACGTATGGAAATTCGATCTATTAACGGAGAATAAGTGCAGACTTTTTTGACTGTCAGAGAAATTGGCACTTAACGAATACCCCCCTTAGGGGATAGAAGAAGCCGTGTTGTGGCATGGAGATTTCCTGGCCTCTGTGACTGACGACATCGACATCTCCATGGGGGCGAGTCAGTAATCGGGGTGAGCAATTTGTTCGGGGGCGGGGGGGGGGGGGTCTTTGCGGGATGCTGACCAAACTCAGAGGTTTTTTTTAAGGGGCAATCACAAGGCATACGGTAGTTCTGCCTTCTATTGTGAGCAGGGCCCTCCTACCTTTTGACTGTCTGTAAATACCCTGTTTGTTGTATCACTGTCTCCTTTTGTAAAGCGCAACGGAATATGCTGCGCTATAAAAGAAACTGTTAATAAATTTAAAAAAATAATAAACGTCTGCCCCTTTAAAAAAAAAAAATGCACAGCCCCCGGAACACTGAGGCTATTTCATTTGGCCACATAGCTGAATGAGCCCCTAGGTGTGTAATTATCATGTTCTACCATGTTTGTATTGGTTTCCTTTGGGTGTGTGACCGAAACTTCAAATATTTAGTGTGTCTGTGTAATAGGGAATGTACCTGCTTGCGAAGGTGCTGAAGTGAATGACTGGAAATACTCTCTCTGTAAAGTGCTGCAGAATATTGTACAGTGACTGTGCGCTATATCAATGTTAATGAGTAAAGCAATGAGCTGCTTTCAGCATTCACCTCACATGTTTAGCTGCCGTTTGGGTTTTATTTGCATAATGCAACCTGAACCAAGTGCACTAAAGTTTTACAAATAAGTTGATCCTTCCGCTTTAGTCTGTTTCCCAAAACTCCCCACAGTCCTGCCCGTCGCAGTCCATGTGGTGCCTGTTCTGTGCAGAAGACACATTGCGCTGTTAATTTGTGACTGAGCGGGAGAACGCGGCTGCTGCTGGCAGCCCATATGTACCCTGATTATTAATAAAAAGCTGGAAGCCCCCCCCCCTCCCCCACATCCAGCCCATCCTCATTGGGAATTTATGACAAGGCTTTTGATTTTTTTTTTTCCTTTATTTATTTCACTTCTTCTTATCTGACTGGTGGGTGGATAATGATAAAGGAGCACAGATGACAGCGGGAAACCAGCTTCAATCAGAACTGCTAAAACAGCCCTGCCAAGCCGGCCCCATCGGGGGGTAATCAGCCTTGGCACAGTGCCTCAAGTATGGGCTCTTGACAGGCTCCCCCCAGGTCCTAGTGCATTGGGTTAACTGCCACCTCTTCCCTTCCAGGTTATTTAGAGCAGGGATATACTGTATAGCGAAAGGAAAGGATATGCACAGTATATACAGAGTCACAAGTTAATGCTTACTGGCAGTCCTCTGTGTCCCTCTATAGTGGGCAGCTGGAGATAGATCTTCTCAGCAAACCCTTGTCTATGGGCCAGATGTATCAAGCGTCAAACAGTGATAAACAACCAGCCAATCAGCTGTTAACTGTCGTATTACAGGGGGTGTGGTATATTAGCCCGACAGTCGGGATTCCGACAGTCATTAGTCAGACGTCGGAATCCTGACTGCACAGCGTGGGGAGCGCAATGAAGCCCCTTGCGGGCTCGCTGCACTCGCCACACTGTGGGCACGGTGGATCGCTGCGCTCGCCACCTATTTTATTCTCCCTCTATGGCGGTCGTGGACCCCCACGAGGGAGCAGTCAGGATTCCGACGTCGGAGGAATGACTGTCGGAATCCCGACTGTCGGGGAGCCGTCCGGCACCCATTACAGGCTGGGTTTGAAAAAAATGTGGGTAAGAGCTAATGGGCTGGTTGTTTATCTCTCTCCACTTTATCATGTTTTGAAGCTTGATACATCTGGCCCTATGGGGTATATGTATGAAGCGGTGATATGGGAGGAGAAGTGATAAAGTGCCTGGTACTTTATCACTGGCCAATCAGCTCCTAACTGTTAAGTAACATGTTGGGTTTAAAAAGGGACAGTTAGGAGCTGATTGGCCAGTGATAAAGTACAAGGCACTTTATCACTTCTCCTCCATTATCACCGCTACATACATCTATCCCTATGTGAGCTGTGCAGCAGAGCAGAGTTCTCAGCCAGCCCCGGTCTCTCTCTGCATGACCGGCCCAGGCCCATTAGGCCATCAGCCCTTCTTGTCTTTGTGCAAGTGCCATATGGGCAGGCAGGCCCCGTATTCAGGTGTGACCAGTGTAAGTTGACCCTTCCCCTACCCTTGGGTAATATGTTATCTGATCACATGACCCTCACATCCTACTTTACAATACGATATGTTGTTCGATCCAACATATGGGGCACATTGTGTAGTGTGTACCCACTATGTCACAGCCTGCAGAGCCGACGCAAGAAATCACCAGCGAGGGCCGAATGCAGTATGGCCCCCTGCTCCGTCGCTGCCGGCATGCGCTTGCCGTTGTTGAATCCCATCCCCGGGACGCCGCTTGCTTCGTGTGTACCCAGCTTTACTCCGCAGGCTTCACCCAATTAGTGAAACTTGTACATGTCAACCTTTTGGTGCCGACCTACTGATTCGACCTAGCCATGTAGACCTGTCATCCGTATACCAGATCTCTGTATAGCGCTGGGCAATATTATATGCTCTGTATAAACGATATAATTGTTAATAAATGATACATCCTCCCTACACTTCACTTTGAGCGTCAGCCGGCTAATAACCCGGCTAATGGCTGCACCGGCAGACACTGGAAACTTTAACAATAAGATGTAACTAGGAGCTTTTCTTGTTGTTCAGGCCTTGCAGCAGACGTCCACCTGTATAATAGAGTGAGGCTGGCATGGCAGCCAATTTCTAGTGCAGAGGCTTTAATTAGTACGAAGCTGCGGTGAGGCCGGGGCAGAGAGGACATTCTGGGCAAGAGCATCGATTTAGGCTTCAGCTCAGCCTTCCAGTTAATTCTCACCACAGTATCAAGCAGACAAGTACAGCTGTTGTCCTCACACCTATTAACATCCAGCATTGCTGGCGAGCATTCCCTGCAGCAATCACTGACAGCTATAGATGTGTTCTGCCTCGCCGGCCTCCACTTGAGACTCCTATAATGTCACATCTAATAAGACGATGATTTTTTTTCCTTTGCTCCCGTAATAAAGAGACAACGAGTGTTCGGTGCACTGGGAGCCATCTTTTACTGACTGGCTGCCTGAGCCAGATTACTAATAGCGGCTCAGCAACCTCTAGACTTCAATAAAGTCAGTTTATTGGAACACAATATAAAATTACACTCAAATCATTACTATTATGATAATGTGGGTGCAGCCTATAATAGAGGTAAGATAAGCAGATTCTTAGGGGAACAGGGCCTAGCTTTGGGATTACTGCACCAGGTGCCTGGTCAAGGCACTTGGGCACCGTCTAAGTGTACCCCTCGATTTTCTGTAGATCTGCGCATAAGCAGTAGGGTCTGAGCGCTTGAAAACTCAGACCCTACAGCACAGCGCTGCTGCTGCAACAGAGATCACCAGGAAAATGGCCGCAGCACCATTTTTGTGAAGATATGCACATTAGGGTGCTGCAGCACAGCGCTGGTACCGGAAGAGAGGAGGAGGCTGCACATGGGCCTCCTCGTCTCCCTGCCTGGTATGCGTTTCTATAGGACACTACTGGGTAGACTAGACGGTACAGACTAGATGCTGGATTCAGTGTGCCAGTTTGTTTTATGGCAAGAACCAAACTACCAGCTACAGTATATCTCCAAAATGAGGCCCGTCCCTGCAATTCATAACCCTATTGCATATACCCCTATATGTTGATATGTCTTTTTGCTTTTACTTTATAGCTTCAACAGATGCCTTTTAGGAAGATAAAAGGGGGTTGTTAAAGGGATGTTCTATTTTCCATTATTCCAAATGGAAACAGTGACTGATCCCTGCTGTAAAAAGATTAAAGAACTATGGGTCCGATTCAGAATTGCTCCTAGCGATCCGAATTCAGCCCCAGCCCCGATGGTCGGGGTTTGGTGGGTGGCCTATATTTACCTGGTATTGCTGCAGCCAGCTAGTTTGCAGATTGTAAAGACCTGTTTCAGACCTGACCGCTCACCTGCAAAGTTGCAGATGACTATGAGTAGATAGCTGCCGCCCAGACAGAAAGAATACCCGTCACATGCAAGTCTGCATCGCTATTCGCTCTTCTCTGCAAATCCATACGCAACTTACTCACCGTTTTCCCAGTTTAAGCAAATGTGAGTAACTCCGACCCTTCCACAACTGTCGGGCAGGATTAGGCTGATTCAGGCCAGAGCGGATGTCAAAGACCCTCCCTGAAAACACTTGGGCTCCCCTGTGTTTTTCCTGAAGCTCCCAGAAAACAGCCAGTTACCACCCCTAAACGCCGGCTTCCTGTCAGTCAAATTTCAAAAGGATTTCAATTAAATCTATTATCTAATTTTTTTTGTTTGTTATGTGGTCTCGCACATGTGCGCCACGATCTGTACACATGCACAGTTGTTCGATCATTGATAGGATTGCAAATTCTCACATTAGCGATCGACTTTGAATAATCCCTTCTGTTCGGTGGTAACAGTGACATCACTGAAGAACCTGCATGATGTCACTGATCCCTAGCGAATGTACAGGATGCATGCTGAAAAATATTAATTCATACAGTATTTCAAGGAAGTCACCTCCATGTGGGGGGACTGCGTATAAAGACTATACAGTAGGTTGCGGTAAAAAAAATTTTTTTCTATTAGCAAAATACAATTTGACTTTGGGGTCTTTTTATAGAAGCTTATAAATGTGTTTTATAGTGTAGCGAGAGTACTTGAGCCGCACTGTGAATGTAAATCCTTTGTTACACTACAAATATCCCCCCATAGCAGCTGCCTGTAAGATACTGCCTAAACAAAGACAGAACACAGACTTGGCCCCTGTCCATAAGTAGCAATTCCAGTGACCAGAGGTGCACCTTCCACCCACACGACATAGGCCAAAACCTGGCAGTCAGGGATATCCGTCCCCTGGTGATCTGTCACCTTATGGGATGTCTAGTGTTGGGAACCCATTGTGTTAACGGTTAGACTGAGCGGATTTCCCAAGTAAAAAAATTTTTTTTTTACCAAAAATAAAAAGCGTATTGTATGTCTGCCTCTCTGGTGAACAACATGCATCATAAACAGGCCTAGCATTTACGCTGCAGCCTTTCTGTACCTCTGGGGGAAAGATTATTGCTGTCGTATTCACATATGTGCCCCACAGATCCCCCCCCCCCCCACACACACACACACCCACACCCAAAGCTGCTGTCATCCTCTTTATGAATTTTGTCGTGTGAGAAATGTGTGGATTGCAGTCATGTTTTGTCATTGTGTCTGCGATATCATTTTCTGTCGTCTGTTCCTGCATTGTTACATAATTATAGAGCAGCGCTATCACTGCACATTGTAGAAATAATACTGTAGATTATAAGAAATCAATAGGGAAGGATTTATTATATATATTTTATTATCAGTTATAGAGGGTCAGTCAAGTTATATGAAACCGTGAAAAGGAAGGAGAAGTGAGCCAGAGGAGAAGTGGCCCGTGGCAACCAATCAGCTGCTATAATTATATTATGCAAATTATAGATGTTACTTCAGTGCTGATTGGTTGCCACGTGTCACTTCTCCTCTGGCCCGTAAGCTGCAGCTGCCAGGTTAGACTTAGGGTACTTACCTCAACAACTGCAGGAACAGCTGCATCGCTGCACTGCAGATTGTAAACATTGTCAGCATGTTGACACTTCCAGCAATATCTACATGCTGAACTGTAAGTAGGTGTGACCAGTGCTATGTGAGTGTGACCTGTTGGGGTGTGGTCCCCATACTATATCTCTCTAAATTCATAATAAATAGAAAAATGGCATTATTTTGTGAGACAGTTTTAATACTGATGCAACCTAAGTAGAGGCCTGTGGCCGTAGCCCCAATTACCCCATTGGTAGTCTGGTCCTGTTCTGTACTTGTCCTACACTTGCCCCCCCCCCCCCCCTCGTTCATTGAGGCAAAAACATATCTGCACTACAAAAATAATAATATTTGAGCAAAAACTATTAAGGTACACCACCCCAAAATAAGCCCTATACTGTGTCTCTACTTCCTTAGGTAATACCTTACCATGAGAAAACAAAATCCAATGTATTGTTTGACCTAATAATAATAATAATTATGTTTGCTAAAGTTACAAGATTTGGGATGAAACTGGCAACGGATTTACCGACAACCAAAAACAAACAAAGTTTTGGCCCAGCGATGACTATTTCCCTGACGCTAGTGATACAATAGTGGTGGACACGTACATGTGTTGTGCCTGGTGTCATACCTTGTATAAGCGGCTCTGTCGAGTGGTATTAGATTAAGCAGTGTCAGTGTTTCCATGTGATCCAACAGTATCATGCATTTTCAGTGTCCCAGAGAGTGCACTTGGGGCGGACAGTCAGCGAGTAGCTCGTAATATGAAACGTTGACTTCTGTTGTCGTCTTAAAGGTTCTGAGCATGAGGCCCAACCCTGCGTTGTTCCCTTTTTTTTAGGATCGATACTGAAATACAACCTTTTTATAGCACAGAGACTATAATGCATGAGACGTGTAACATGTGACCTCCATTCTCTAATGTTGCGGGGGTGATAAAAGTAGCAGCTGCTGACAATGGTTGTACATATCTCATTAGCCGGTGTAATGAGCTATTAATACTGCAATTACATCCCATTGATTTACTGAGTAGATAATTGTCATCTTCAGCAAAGCCTGAGTGATTAATATCTCTCATTATCAGCCTGTTTCTTCATTGGGGATCAGAATTGTTTAAGAAAAATCTCTTTTTAAGCACTGCTTCCTCGCCCAGAGAGAGACGGATAGAGAGGTGCTTGGAGATAATCTGCCAGCCAGTTCCATGCACAAGCCCAGAAAGCATCCGGATATCGAGCTGCAGATTTATGGACTTGGGTGCGCTGCAGCCGGGAAGGGTCGAAAGACAATTAAGTACTGAAACAATGGCTTGTTATATAAATGTGTGCTTCTTAAATGCAGGTGGCTGGACCTGGGACATGATTATAGCTGACCTCATCGGCAGAAGAGCATTTTTATTTTATAGCTTGGTTTTAATGAAAAAATCAATGAGACGTTGAAATATAGACAGTGTAAGAGTAAAGCATAAGAGACTTCTTTTTTTTGCATGCGCCCTGTGTGATAATAAATGATCATTTACTACCCCTTAGTGTGTTTCTTGTAATAGGGAACCGCTATTGAGTGTACTGAAAGTACTTTCCAATCTGAGTATAGTTATTGATGTAATGCTGGGTACACCAGGTTTGCCGACTGTAAGAATCTTTCAGCAGCAGTTCTGGGGGCGGGGCTTGAGCGTGTAGTCATTAAGCTCACGGATCTCTGCGGAGGGGGCGGGGCTTAAAATATGCGATTGTGACATATTAGCTCCGCCCTATCTGTATGTAAATTGGGCATGTTTTGGCATGTTTTAGATCCGATCCGGTGCTGATTGTTTGGTCGTTTTGCCGATCCTACCGGTAAACTGGGTACAGATTGTGATCGGATCGGGATCCGATGGGAATCGGATCGGGTGCGGATCGCGTGCTCCAGCAGATCGTGCGACCATCGTATGATCGTCTCACGATCATGATCGTTCTGGTGTGTACCCTCTGGTGTGTGTCTGTGGTGTATAGTCATTAGGCCAAAATGCTTTGGGTTGACCATTGAAGTACGACATGGCTAAGGTCAACACATGAAATAAGTCGACATGCCTAAAGTTGACATGGTTGGAAGGTCGACACAGACATAAGGTCGACAGTGGCTAGGTCAACAGCCAAAAGGTTGACATGGGGTTTTCACTTTTTTTTTTTTGTCCCGGATGTCAACATGGGCACCATATCGGTGTACCACATCCCCTCGCTATAGTCGGCACAGTATTCTGTTCTCCCGCTACGCCCTAGTGGATGGTAGGGCATGAACTACTGCCTGTCGGCACATGTCGGCTATAAAAAGAAGTGAAAACCCCATGTCGATATTTTGAATGTTGACCTAACCATTGTCGAACTAATGCTTGTGTCCACCTTCCAATCATGTCAACCTTATATGTGTCAAACAAACGACCGTATACCAGCCTGTGCGCGTCGGGGTAATTCCTACATGTGTTATTCAGACTTGATTGGAAGTATAAAGTAACCGTATTACTTGGCAGGGCGTCGGTGAGGACGCTGTCTGTATTCACAGCAATGAAAGGGAAGGTGGGATATAAAGTTAGGTATCGGGTGCCTGATGGATAGCGCCCTTCCATGCTGAACATGACCATAAATACCAAACCCGTGTTTTAATTGTTGGGAAGACATGTAATGTATCTCTATGAGGATCAGGTTACCCAGTGAAGACGTATATATGACAAAGACGTGTAATCCAGGACGCATTAGGCCAGGGCTTTTCACGTGGTCAACCGTGACCTACTCCGACCTTGATTTATATTCATGGAGATTAATAGACTGCTTGAGACATGGGAATAAGACAGTCAATATTACACGCGTATTACGTGTTACCGTTCAAATACGAGGAAAGTCATCGGTAAACATGACATTAATATTAATAGAGGGGTTACTGGTAGGGATGTGGTGAACTTCTTTTTATTCAGAGATACTAGGACAGTCATTTACAAGGCTTGGTCAACATTTATATACCTAATTTATTGGCTTGTACAGTACATGCCCCACTTAAACTGGGCAAAGTACAGTTTACAGTTCTGCAAAGTTGCTCTGTGTAGTGTCCAAGGGCCACAAGAATGCTCAGCTGTGCTCGCAAGATAAGTCATGGTTGTATGTA